>NC_090735.1:110084067-110191567 GCF_036898095.1 Palaemon carinicauda
GTGCTTCAGTGTATTAGAGGCAAAACCCATAAGAAATATAAGTTATAGGAGGTTGGAAAGTAAGATAGAAGAATGAAAACGGGAATGGAAGAAGATTAGAAGAATACAAAGCATTTTACAGCCTTACAATGACAATCGGTGAAGTTAAATAAAATTGCAAGGTGTAACTGGGAGGTAAAGCCCATACTGGATTGATATTCAACCAGAAATGCCAGTGTCAATGAAAAAGCCCCGTGAGACTCCAACTAAGTGCTTGTTTAGATACAAGTGTACAGTAGCTGAAAATAAGTGAAGACTAATTTTTCCCTTTACAAGAGGCAATGCTTGAGAGTATTACTCGGCATTTCCTATAGGGTTAGAGATGAGGTTCTCCAAACCCATGTACGATTTAGAGGCTCATGTAGGGATATCATGTGATTTTCTGTTTGTAGGTTACCGAGATATGCTGTATAACTGACCAAAACCCAAAATTCCTGCTTGTTGATTGAGCTGTTTCATACCATTTCTATTACAATGACCTTAATTTCTTAAAATCTTGCTTATCTTTCACTGCGCTGTTCTCCCTTATATAAGTAATACAAATATTACTGAGCAACTACGAAATCAAATTTATGCAACTGTTCTTTATGGAAGGGAGATGAGATTGTCAATATGCAAAAACAAAGATGATTCACAAAGTGCCATCTGTTACCATGAATGACCCGGAGAGGAATAGAAAACAGCAGCATCAAACAGTGACAGTCCAAATGTGTTCTAACTGATTCAAACAAGATAGATTTACTTTCCATACCACTTTGCTGCTTTTGAAGAACAGCATTATTTGTTTGTTTTCACCTTTACACCTACCTAAAATGTTCTATTTACATAAAATAAGGCACCAAACAAAAAATACCTCAACAAAGCCGAGCACATTCCAGACACAGCAAGTAGGTATACCAAACTATTACCACTTCACTTCCACAAATTTGGTGCTGATTTTAGGAAACCAAGCACCTAGTGATGTTAACTCTTTCAGTGTTTGCCAAGCGTCTTGTTATGAGGATATAATTGCACTTCTTCAGGTGACTAATTTATAACCATGCCTAGTTTATCTTTAGGGAGAGACTGTGGCGGGCCTTTATAAGACTCTTCCAGCTACATGGGGGCTATGCTGGTTTGTTACTCTCTACTGTCTACCAAAGACACCATTCCTTTTTCTTAGGCAATCAAGTACCACAAAAATTTCACTTACACCTTACAACGATCCAGTTATTTACTTCCTAATACTTGTGGACAAATTATAGAAATGGAATATTGCATCCTTTGGTAAGACTTCCTGGTCTGCAAAAGGAAATGGGAGCTCTGGCCACCATCTTTAAGGATCCACCGAGGTCTTTTCTTTTGCATATTCTTCTCTGGAGTCTATCCAAAGATATTACTAAATTTCTCAGTCCTTCCAGCATGCTCAAAAACCGTTTTGCCATGGATTTAAAATTACATTACTTTGATTCAACATGATGACGAAGATCATTCCAAACTTTTAGTCTAAGGAATACAACTCCTAGAATACATTGAGGTACCGAGCCACTCATATTGAAAAGACAACCTTGTTAGAATAAAAAAACACATCCCATAGCATGTAGTGGATGGTATAGCTTGAGAAAATGAATAGAACTCATGATCAATATAAGCCTTATACAGTACTGTACTATACAGCTTGCATAATGCACTACCTGAATAAATGGCACAGATTAATGCAAAGATCAGGAATAAGAAATATAAGATATTTAGTTCAATAATTTGAGAAATTCATTTGCTGAACATCAACCAGGTATATAAGTAAACTCAAGAAGAGATAGGTTAGAGGTTTCTCAAAAGTGAAATAGTCAACCTATAACATTGGGGCTGTGATAGCTTATTGGAAACGTCCCTGCCTGTCAATCTCCTGGACTTGGGTTCATGCCCTCAAGCTTGATAGTTACTTGTAGCATCTGTAACCTCACCACCCTTGTGAGCTGAGGGGTTTGGGAAAGCCTATAGTCATCAGCAGCCACTGCCTGGTCCTCCCTGGTCCTAGCTTAAGGGGCTGATCATGTGTATACATGGGCAGTTTCTAGGACATTGTCAATGTCCTTTGCCATTCATGAGTAACCTTTAAACTTCTTCCATCTTAAGTGAGTTGCATGTACAGTACTTGAAGAAAGAACAAGACCTATCCATCATATTTAAAAGTTAGGTTAGGGTTCAATTTAATTTTCAATAACTAAGCCATTATTAAGTTATTTCCTTGTCAAAAGGCCTGTAATTTTTGGTTATTTGGACTTTTATAATGCAAAGTCCATTATATAGTAATACAAAACTGAGAAAATTCCTTTCAAATGTACACTTACAAAAAATGGGTCAATTCCTTCCAATTGGGTTGCATTAGAACAGTACATTACATAATTAGGCTTCATTCAGAGCTTTGTCCTCAACCAAACCCCCAAAAAATATAAATCCAGAAGAGAGAGAAGTGACACTGTTTCTTCCCAGTGTATGAATTTACAGAATAGGAATAATTTTAGAAAAGTCAAACCTAACCTCATAGGCCACAAACTTTTATCAACCATCTCTGTGGATCTGAAATTATTGTTTCAGGTCAACAGTTGATTGGTTTTGGCACTATCTGCTATCAATATCCCTGCCACCAACGTGAAGTTGGACATGACCTTTATAACTAGACAAATTGATAAAACATGCAGGTACCTTACACATTTTAGATGAATTTTTCAATAATTGAGCTGAAATACTACTTTTTTTTTTTATGTGGTCTATCATGGCAACAATTGGAGTGAATTTTCATTAAATTGTACGAGGAAATACAGTAAATTAATTATTAAATAAAGTAAAAATTTCAAGCCAAACCTATAAATTTTTCAACCTGCACCTAGTCTAGCTAATTGGAAAACTACTAATTTTTTCATATTCTTTTTGTGAAAAGTATTGGATATGTCGGACTCGTTAGGAAGCGATGGCAAACCAGTGGGCTATGGAGATAACGATAGTGGTAATGAAGAAGATATATGCAGTCAACCAGCTCTCTGGAAGCTGACTCATCGTAGCTACAGCAAAAAGCACTCGTACATGGTAAGATAGCAATGGAGTTTGCTGCAGGATTACTTTGACGGCTGCTTTTCCAGTCCCATACAGCAGGGGAACCTCTCTCTCTACAGGACCTATTTCCAGAAATGTAAGGAATCATTGCTGGTACGCAAGATTCATTGCATTGAAGCAATTATTTTTTGTGTTATTCAGATGAAGTTGAAAGAATTTAATCAAAATCTTAGATTATACAGCTATCAAAACATGTTCATTAACGGTGCTAGTCTGCGAGATTTACATTATCAGCTGATCAACTAGCTGGTTGGTTCTTTCACCGCTTGACGAAAAAATGCCTCCCGACTGTCTGTGAAATTAAAAATGTTGAGTTTGCGCGAAAAAACTCCTTATGCTACCTGAAAAAATTTGCCATGTAATAGCGCCTTCATTGTAAGAGTCCAGACTGTCTCATGGATACTGAAGAAGTATCACCTATTACTGCACTGTTTGATCCAGTATTGATTAGCAATACACCGGGAGTTAGTAAACCACTGCTGAGAGGTAATTATGCCACAATATCTGGAACCTACCTCACAAGGTCAAGACTCATTGCCACTGGATGACCAAAAGGCCCTTCTGCGGCCATTGCCATCACCGATTAATTCCAATAGTTAGCAAGGACCACTCTTCATTCAAGAATAACTTAATGGAGAGGGAGGTTATTTTGATCAGAGTTCACTCCTGTATCTCTACTACCAGGTGGCATGGCAGGAGTGCAGGCTTCACCATCTTATTTGGAAACCATGGGTAGTTATCAAGGAGTTGTCTTTACCCAGTTTCACTGGAGTTGCTTAAGAATTCCTCTATGGCTCTTTGACCAAGATTTTGGGTATTTCCTCCAATAAGAGGAGGTCCTTTATTGAGCATTTTGTACAAAATGATTGTATTATCAGAGTCCTGGTCAGAGGTGGCAGACAGGCTATGAAAAGAACTCAATATCCTGAACAGAGGACTTCTACTGTCCAAGGGTCAGCCCCGAGGTCCTGCCACCTAAGCCAAAAACTTGAGACATCCCCCACCCCCCCGTGCTAAGCTGGGGGACACCCCCCCCCAGGTGGGAGCCTCTGCTACGGCACTCTTTAGTCCGGAGAGAAGTCCTCTCCGACGAAAGGTAGGGGGGTTTGCCTCCAGGGCTATTGTTTATCTATTGGAGGCACAAGTTGCCTTTGTTGAAGAACTGGCTTGAAAGGAGAGTTCCATACCTGCTGCTGGGGATAGGCAACCTTGGTGCCACTACCCTTCTTATCATAGGGCTTGTCTTAATTTTTCTACCTTCTCCTCTATAGACGTAGCTACATCCGAGGGAGGCAACAGAAGAGAACTCACCAAGTCAAGAGTTTCTCAGGGCTAACTCATCCCTGGGTGACAGTTGCCTGGAGCATTTGGCTATGACAGCATCGCACCTCTTTAGGATACAATTACCAAATAGATAAATGTTCTGGTGTAAAACAAATACTGGGTACTGGTCCAGACCAGTGGTCTACCAATGAGCAGGTTTGGATAGCAGACATAGCTGTTACCTCCATGTTCGCCATTTCCAGACCTTAAAGATGGAGGAGGTTAGACATCTTTTCAACTGGCACCAACAGTACCAGGTTAACATTATCAGAATCAATAGGGAGTAGACTCTGAAAGACATCCGAGTGTGCTGTACATAAAATCTTCTCTGGTGCAAAAGGGGTAAGGTAGGTAGCTTTGAGGAACTGCAAGCCTTAAGGGAATTTTCTGACACTGACATGTGTGTATTAAACAAATCTAATGGGCAGAAGGCGTCACATCGAGCCTGTGTTTGGGGGTTGGAGATTGTGGGAAGATTGAATCAAATGCCACCATCTGTTAGTAGTTTGCATGTGAGGGGGGCTCATCCAATCCATCTAAACAATGGACGAGGCTCAATCTCAATAAATTGCGAAGCCCCTGATCCAGACATGGAGACATCCAGGAGAACTACATTAGATAAGCTGGTGCTCGCGAGGTTCCTTAGTCATTAATTGTGATAGGTCATTTTCCAGTTGTTCCACTTTTGGGATAAATGCCTGTTCCATATTAATAGTTATCGCTTGATTCTTTAATCATCGAACGTCCTTCCTGTCTCGTGTGATTCAAAATGTGACAGGAATAGGTGGCGGAGAAGGTAAGGGAGGGGTCTAGCTCTCTTCTGTTATAAGAGCATTTGCCTCTAGCAACAGAGTGCGAGGAGGAAGAATTGAAATCTCTCCGCACTCCTATTTTTGAGGAAAGAAAAAATTTCCTGTTGGTTGCCATCTGAAATGCCTACGGCGTCTTAACAAAGGTAACCTCATCTGTGTCAGATGGGGGTGTAATTCTAGGGAAGAGGGGGAAACTCTTCTCGCCCATTATCCATTCTCTATACTGTACCCGAAATAAAAGTAATCCTAAACAAATTTCTGTTCCGTAAAATGCATGACATGAAATATTACGAACCTTAGGCAAACTAGCGTGTTGCTGATTATGTAAATTAATGGGTGGAGAAAATTTCTTACATCATCTTGGCATTGCCAAGTCTTTGGGTGTGGACATAGCCAAAACTGTCCGAGTCCCATAATAAAGGGATGACATGTCACATTGCAACCTGGGAACTCTTTAGAGATCGATGCCAATGACTCTTTGGTGTATGAGGCAAGCCTTACTTGTTTGAACAAGCTAGAAAGATAATAAGGGTCTTTCGATAGGGCTGCTTCAGTACGAGGGGATACGGCAAGCTCAACTGTGTTACACCGCAATCATGAGCGCAAAGATACTGTCAAAGCTTGGATTGAGGATACTGTACAGTCAGCCCTTTCTTTTGGCATGGATTAAGTAATAGACAAGCGCGAAGAACGAGAATCCGCTAATACTTGCTGCCCTAGGATGGGATAACTCCTAACCCTACCAAGTCACTGCCCATTGCCTACGCATGGTCGATAACACATTAAGTACTGCCTAATATTACTTTTATTTAGTATCTTCTATCACATTATAAATACTGCCTAATATTGTTTTTACTTGGTTTCTATCACATTATAAGTGTTTTTGTAAATAAATGAAGACATTTCAGTATGTTTACAGTACATATGCATACATGTACACTACGTACTGTACATTGTAAGTCTACAGTACAGAACGTAACACTACAGTACTCATCAGGACACCTATAACAACAAAACATTCATTCCTGTCTAATTCAACACGCACCGATACAGTACTGTATATTATTGTAGCATGTGTACAGCACTAAAACTACTGTATAACGTAACTGTTCTGTAAGTGTTTTGCCGTTTTCATTTGGACAACTCGCACTGTTTGACAACTCGCCTCACATGTAGCCTACATTTAAGTATTGTAAAGTACAGTACGTGTAGCACAGTAATTTACATACAGTACTGTACAGTATAGTTAATAAACAATATGACAAATTTGTAGATAATTTGTATTTTTCCTAACTATGCAAACCTTAGCTATTTACATGGGGTAATTACTTCGGCATAGCTGAAATGACGAGCCATAAGAATTTTAACGAGGGTTTACTACCCCTCCGCTAGTTAGCGTGGGGTAGGGAGGGGTAGCTTGCTACCCCTCACCCCCACACACACAGTGCGTGCTCCACTTTACTTAGAGGTAGGACTTATCTCGGGGGACAGGGCTGGCGAACAAATATGTGTAAATAGCTAAGGTTTGTATAGTTAGGAAAAATACGAATGTCATTTGTTCCATAACTGAAATACAAACCACGCTATTTACATGGGGTGACTTAACCCTTCTCCATCATAAGACTCAATACTATGCAGTACTCTAGAAGTTTTATTCCAGCTGTTACCAAGTTGTGGAATGATCTTCCTAATCGGGTTGTTGAATCAGTAGAACTTCAAAAGTTCAAAGTTGGAGCAAATGCTTTTTTGTTGACCAGGCGGACTTGAGTCTTTTTATAGTTTATATATGACATGTTTGTTGTTGACGTTAATAGTTTATATATGATATATCTTTTTTGACATTACTTTTTTTAGAATGATTTATTATTAATTTGTTCTCTTCAGTTATTTATTTCCTTATTTCCTTTCCTCACTGGGCTATTTTTCCCTATTGGAGCCCCTGGGCTTATAGCATCTTGCTTTTCCAATTAGGGTTGTAGCTTGGATAGTAATAATAATAATAATAAGGGTGGTAAGTCCCTGCCATACTGGCTTTGGCTTGCCCGGGGATTCCATATTCGAGCGTTTAAGTACTCGGACAATAGGGAATCCCTGCTCCTCGCTAGCAGTTGTGAAACTGTCGCGGCCTACGTAAGGTGTGTGCGAAGGTGAAAGGTGACTCGTCCTAGGAAGTTGACCTGGAGTTCCTCAGAAGGAAATATAAGCAAGGACTCTCCCAATACCACCTCGTCAGGTTATGGGGACATGACAGTACAGTATTACATTTAATACTAGGAACACAAGGAAGCATGTTCTACCTGCAGTGGTTTGAGGTCAGCTGGGCAGAGAACCCAGGATGCTGCTTTCTCCAAGGGAGGAGAGGATGAAGAAAAGAATAAGGGCCAGACAGATCTTTTCATTCATGCAGACTAACACAGGGTAACAATGCCCTCAATCTTCTGCTACTTGTCCATTAAGGAGCCTGAGGTTTAGACCAGCTGTTGTGCAGCCACCACAGGGCCGATAGAAAACGTATCGAGCCTCCTGTGGGTCACGTCTTACAGGTAGTGGGCTGTGAAGGTGGTCTGACGCTTCAACACCCCAGCTTCCAGGACGTGCGTCACTGAATGATACTTCATGAAGGCCAGGGACGTAGGTACGCACCTGACATCATGCGCTCTAGGGCGATGTGACGGAGAAGGGTCAGGATTCAAGGCCAGGTGTATTACCTTGCGAATCCAGGCCGAGATGGTATTCCTGGTGACCCTTCTCTTCGTTTTCCCAGTGCTCACGAACCAGGCTTGAACCTGGGGACGAACTGCAGCTGTTCTCTTAAGACACAACCTCAGACTCCTTACCGGGCAAAGTAGGGGATGGTCTGGGTTATCTGTTACAGGACGGAGACTCGAAACCTGGAAAGAGTTGAACCGCGGGTCCGGCACTCCCGGGTTCTGAGTCTTGGCAACAAACTCAGGGACGAACCTGAACGTTACCTCCCCCTTTCCCTTTGAATGGGCGATGTCGTATGAGAGACCATGTGACTCGCTTGGCCGAGGCTAAGGCTAGCAGGAACACTGTCTACCCGGTAAGGTGGTGATCTGGAGCCTTACGTAGTGGTTCGTAGGGAGGTCTCTTTAGAGACCTAAGGACTCGAACCACGTTCCAAGGAGGAGGTCTCACTTCCGACTGAGGGCAGGTAAGATCATAGCTTCGTATGAGAAGAGAAAGTTCCAGCAAGGAAGAAATGTTTATCCTTTGAGCCTGAAGGCAAGACTAAAGGCTGAGAGATAGCCTTTCACTGCCGAGACTGAAAAGCACATTCCATCCCGTAAAAACACGAGGAGCTCCGCTATTGCTGGATGTGGCATCGAGTGGAGAGATACCCTTTCCACGACACCGACCACAGAAAACTCGCCACTTCGCCTGGTAGACTACTGCGGATGACTTGCGCAGGTGTCCAGACATCCTGTTCGGAACTTGTTGTGAAAATCCTCTCTCTTTGAGGAGATGCTGGATAGTCTTCCGGCGTGAAGTCGAAGCGAAGCTACGGCTTTGTGGAGGATGTTGGCATGTGGTTGTGTGAGTAACTCGTGACATGGAGGGAGTTCCCTCAGAGACTCCGTAAGGAGTTGCAGGTCTGGTGAACCATTCTGCGAGATGCCCTAGCGGAGCTATGGAGGTCATTGAAAGACTGACCGATACTCTGGTCTTGTAGAGTACTCTCCTCATCAGCCAGAACGGGGAAAGGCGTACACATCGATGTTGTCCCACCGTTGTTGGAAGGCATCTTACCAGAGGGCCTTGGGATCCGGAACCGGGGAGCAGTACAGCGGGACCTTGTAGTTCCATGCTGTAGCGAACGGGTCCACAGTTGGGAACCCCACAAAGTCAGGACTTTGTTGGCTACTTGAGGATCCAAAGACCACTCGGTATCCGGTATCTGTGTCGCACTGCTCAGACTGTCGGCGAGCACATTCCTTTGCCCGAAACGAAGCGAGCTGCTAGGGTGATCGAGTGGAACTCATGCCATCTCAGTATCTCTACTGCAAGATGGGATGGCTGTTCTGAAAAAGTACCTCCCCGTCTGTTCACATAAGCCATCACTGTGGTGTTGTCGCTCCTCACAACCACAGAATAGTCTGCCAGGCTTGGTGGAACTTCCGAAGCGCCAGGAACACGGCCTTCATCTCTAGCAGGTCTATGTGAAGGAACTTTCCTGGTTCTGACCACCGGCCTGAGGTCCTGTGGTTCAGAACGTGGGGCCCCCCCATTTCTTTGATGCGTCCGATAACAGCATAAAGTCTGGGGGGAGGACGAGAAGATCCACTCCCTTTCGTAGGTTCTCATCTGCTACCCACCACTGGAGGTCCGTCTGTTCTGGTTATCCCATAGGGATCAAGGTGTCCGGGGAGTCGTGTCCTTGATTTCACCGCGATCTGAGTCGCCACTGGAGAGATCTCATCCTGAGGCAACTGTTGGGAACCAAACGGGCCAGGGAGGAGAAATGGTCGAGGAGACGTATCCACGTTGGGTTGGAAGTTCTTCTCGTGTGAGGAAAGGTCTCGCAACCTTCCTCAGCCTTGCTATCCTGTCGTCTGAAGGGAAGGCTTTTTGGAGATTGGTGTCTATGACCATGCCTAGGTAAACCAGACTCTGAGAGCGCTGCAGAGAAGACTTCTTGAGGTCTACCATGATCCCTAGATCTTGGCAAAGTCCGAGAAACTTGTCTCGATGGCGAAGAAGGGTTGCCTTCGAGTCTGCTAGGATCAGCCAGTCGTCCAGGAAACGGAGGAGACGGATGCCGATCCTGTGAGCCCATGATGAAACACTTGAGGTGCTGTGGAGAGACCGAAGCACAGCACCTTGAACTGGTATATCTTGTCTTCCAGGCAAAATCTAAAGTACTTCCTTGAAGATGGGTGGACTGGGATTTGGAAGTACGCGTCCTTCAGGTCCAGTGTACACATGAAGTCTTGTGGTCTCACTGCAAGCCTGACCGTGTCTTCCGTCTCCATACTGAACGGAGACTGTTTGACAAACCCGTTCAGTGTCGAGAGGTCGATGACCGGTCTCCAGCCTCCATGCGCCTTCTCACAGAAAGGAGTTGATTGTAGAAGCCTGGGGACCCGTCCACAACCTCTTGGAGGGAGTCCTTCTTCAACATGGTATGGACTTCTGCCCGGAGGGCCTGTCCCTTTATTGATCCCTACTCAGGGAGGAGGGAGGGGCTCGTTACCGGCACTGGATCTATTGAAGGAGGCAAGCTCAGAGAGCTGGCCCTCGGCCTTGTCTCTGGCGCTCTTCATCCCCTGAGTCCAGGACAAAGCTGCACTGGCCCTAGGGAGTTTCTGGGTGGCGTAGATTCGGTCCAGGACCGTATCCTTCCCTTCACGAGAAGGAAACTCTGGGTCTGGGATCCCCTTGAGGTTCCTCCTGAGGGTCAGGACTTGCCAGAATGCGTGTTCTGACCCCTGAAGCTCTCCTCTTGATGGACTGGCAGCGAGGTCTCCCGTCCCAGAGGCTCTTCCTGGGGAGACCCGCAGACATTCTCCAAAGATCCATCTGGTTCCTGTCGGGTCCTTGAGGAAGACTTGGGCCTTCGGTTCCCTCCTTGGAGGGAGACAGATTCCAGCAATGAAGGATGTAAGGCTTTCGCCCCCTCCGTACGAGAAGACTTCTCAGGAAGAGGCGGGGTTTCCCCCATTGGTGTGATGGGGGAGAGGACCGGATCTTCTGACTTTCCTGGGGATGGGTAATGCTCATCCGCAGGGGAGGGTGAGGAAGTCTGAGGAGGGATAGGAGCCTTACATAAGGACTCACGAAGAGACAGGATAGTCCTTGGAGGAGATACCATGTCAGGGATTCCTCTCTACCTCTTTAGGGGGGGGGGAGGAAGTTGCTACTGATTAGTGACCCCAGTCAGGATGCACAGGCTTCATCGCCTGCGTAAGCGCTCTGACAACGGTGTCCAACCAAGGTTGCTGACTGACCGTCGCACTGTCAGATACTCCCTCTGGAGGGAAGGGCGTCGTTCGATCCCTTAGAGGAGTTGACACACGAGGGTTCGCCTGTTGAGAATCTGCAATGAAGGGAGAAGAGTCCTTAGACCTGTCTGGAAACCTCACCTCCTCCGGCGATTGCGGGGAGGGGAACGCGATGATGGCCTGTCCGCCAGAATCCCTAATGTAACTCGGGCGTGATCGTGTTGGAGATCGGTGCGCCGATCACGCTGGTGATCGCGCGAAAAGCCCTGTTCTGGGTAGCGCGTAAATGAACAGCACGTGAATGAACCGTGTGTAGCAGGATATCTGCGCTCGCGCAAACACGTACTCGCGTGAGCGTATCGGCGATCGCGCGCGGGAAACCATCGGTGCCCGCGTGGACGATCCTCGGCGCTTCCGCGCGTATGAAGATCGTCGGCGCTTGCGTGCAAAGAAGATCGTGGGCAATTGTGTGGGGGAAACCATCCCACGCGCGGCCGATCTTTGGCGCTTACGCGCGACAGAAGATCGTCGGCGATTGCGTGCGACAGAAGATCGTCGGCGATTGCGTGCGACAGAAGATCGTCGGCGATTGCGTGCGACAGAAGATCGTCAACAATTGCGCGCGGGGAAACCATCCCACGCGCGGAATAAATAAACGCGGACGATCTTTGGCGTTTACGCGCGTATGAAGATCGTCGGTGATTGTGCGCGGGAAAACCATTGGTGCCCGCGCGCAGACGATCTTCAGCTATGTAGTACGATCGTCGGCGCTTGCGCGCATAAAAACCTCATCGGCGATCGCACGCGCGGACGATCTTCGGCGCTTACGCATGTGCGAAGATCATCAGCTATTGCGCGCGGGAAACCCTCGGTGCCCACGCGCGGATGATCTACGACGATTGCACGCAGGAAACCGCGGGTGGACGATCCGCGAGATCGCGCACGGGCAACCATCCTGCGCGCGGACGAACCTCTATGACCGGGCGTGTATGAAGATCCTTGGCACTCACGCGCCTAGTGCGCATCAGTAGATCATCGGCTAACGATATTCGACGATCGCGCGCGGGAAACCATCCCAGGCGCGGACGATTTTCGGCGCTGCGCGCGTATGAAGATCACTGGCTCTTGCGCGCAACAGAAGATCGTCGGCGCGAGCGCGCACAACCGAAGTTTCCCTGTCACTAAACACCGAAGTGTTAGTGACTGAACAGCAAGCTGTTTCAACAGGAACAATCCTCCGAAAAGGGGTCTCTATGAGTGGCCTCTCTCGCGAACGAGAGAGGTGAACACTTCGTAGAAGAGACTGGTGATGGTGCCCCCCAAGGGCCGTAGGATCAGCTGACGTAAACAGGAACAATCCTCCGGAGAGGAGTCTCTATGAGTGTCCTCTCGGGAGAAGACACTTCGTAGAAGAGACCATAAGGAGCAATCCTCCGAAGAGGAGCCCTTAGTGCGGCCTCCCTCGCGAACGAGAGAGGTCACAAGACTGATCCTGCAGCTGCTCAGCCCCTTGAGCATAGCTACAGAAGCGACCGCTCAGCCCCAAGTGCATAGTCGCTAGAAGTACCATGGTCCGGCCTTGCAACCACTCAGCCCCTTGAGCATAGTTACAAGGGCGGTCGCTCAGCCCCAAGAGCATAACCGCCTAAGGACCAGGAAAAAGGGTAAGAAGGGAAATTAACTAACTACCCTTAGAGACGAACCTCCTTATCGTTCTAGGATGCACTGAAGAGGTGACAGTTGTCACGGGAGAACTTCTAAGAGAAGGGATAACGCCCATGACGGTGTCCTAGAGAGACGGCGGCGACAGCAGACTCCCCAGGCATAAACAGGACAGCTCTTCTTCGAAGGCACACTACAGTCCACGAAGAAACAGCACAGTAAACTGGGAAATAAAAAAAAAAAGAATAATTATTTAACAGAAATTCCCCCGGGTGAAAATCCGAAGAGTAACCCCGAGGGAAAGTAAAACATAAAAACGAAAGTTAGGTATGCGCCCTCCTCCCCCACTGACATGCACGGGCGAGGGGGGAGGGCAGAAAGCTTTACAAAAACAGAATTATAACAACTATAATTATGTAACTGATTTTGGATGTCCCAAGAATCACAGACCCCCGAAGGGAAGTGTTCCCAGAGCTGAAAAGTAAAAAATACAATTAGATTTCATAAAAATAATTGAGATAAATAAAACAAAATAGCAACTCGGCCCGAAAGGCTATCGTAGAAGTCGTAGTACGGAGTAAGAGGCGAACGATCTCGAGAGAGGGGCCACTCTCCATGAAGGCAACCGTGGTGGCCTAGGAGTGTACGGCCGTGACCAAGAAGTGAATCGTGGTGGCCTAGCGCTAAGCCGGCGTTTCACTCTCAAAGGCGTACACACACACACACACACCGCACAAACACTGAAAAGGAAACTTACTATATTCTATACACAAGAATATATATAAACATCAATAATGTTTAAATATATTAAGTATAAGAGAAAGTAAGTTAAAAGACAAATCATTAATGGCCGTCAAGCGAGGATGGGAGCAGAGACATCCGCTCGCCATCCGAGCCAAAAGTAAAGTGTGTGTGAGGGGGGAGGGGTAGCAAGCTACCCCTCCCTACCCCCCGCTAACTAGCGGAGGGGTAGTAAACCCTCGTTAAAATTCTTATGGCTCGTCATTTCAGCTACGCCGAAGTAATTACCCCATGTAAATAGACGTTCATCACAGAAACAAACTTTCATTTCTTGTTATTGCTGGCAGAAGACAAAAGGAGAATGTTATCTCTCCCACTGAGAGGATGGTAACTCCCTACAGTACACGGTGATTCCACTAAACCCCTCTGGCTATGGCAAGAGGCGCAAACAGGGTGCTGATCAACTTCAACCTGGCTCAATAAAGTATCAGAGGGATGTCGATCACAGCCAGGGAATGAACGCATACGGTATTTAGCTTGCTAGCCATAACGTACTCACTTGTGACTCACAAATAATGAGAGAAATGCAAGTGACATTGAATTTTACAGACACAAAAAGCACAAGCACTATAATGGTATCAAGGGCAAATGCCGATGTCTGATTGGACAGAGGAAGTGGGGTACGTCCTCTTAATTTCCCGATCAGGAGTGTAGTGGTTAGCGTCATGTGCAGGCGTCCTATGATACATGCGCAGTTGTTGTTTAGCATTTATAAGAAAGATGCAACCAAACCCTTTTTCTTTGATTGCCTCGTCATAGAGAAAACGAGACTAGGAGTAACCCATGTAAATGAATTGGAAGTTTGTATCAGCATAGGAATAAATGGTTTTTGTTTCACTCGCAATTAACACTAGCTCACTGCTTTTTTGTTCTGGCAAGCAGTACATGGATGAGCTATGCAAGCCAACCATGTGGGTCATTATTTTGGGGATACTTCTTTCTTATAAATGAGGAGCAATAGCCATATACTGAATGGACAGCATTTTCAACATGTTCAATTACCAAATTATATGAATTTACACTAAATTTCTGTATAAACTTAACTCCTCTCCGGGAGGTGTCGTCTTCTGGCTGTAGTCATGCTGGAACTGAAGAGGTGGTGGAAAACAAAGGCTTCTGTACAACAACATCCAGTAATGGGAGCAGAAATATTTTGAAGCTCTTAATTAAAGTGCCAGGTAATGATCACATCACACATACAGAACAGCTGGCAAAAGCAAATGCTAACAACACATAAGCAGTAACCCATTATCAGTGTCCCAAAAGTAAACAATGGACTTACATACTGAAATGGTTTCAACATTTCAATCAATCAATACATAAGTTATCATGCCCAAGTCTCCATAAGTCACACAGAAAAATGCCAAACTAGCCAGCACTTATATTTCTCATGGTGAATTCCAGATTTGCTAGGAATTACTGTATAAAATATTAACTGCAAAATGTGGTGTTAACTGTGAATAAAAGGATTAACGAGCGATTAAAATAAGAAGCAATTACAAAAATCTAAATTATCACATAGATTATTACCTGCCAAGTTTAGGTTATGGAGTTCAAACTAGTTTTAATGTACATATTCAATGATATTGGTCAAAACTGTGCTTAATATATCACAAACTTTAAGTAATTTGTATTTTTCCTAACCGTACTTACCTCGAACTACTTTCTTAGGAGTATCTGGGATCTCCTCCCTAACCGACCAAGAATTTTCCGTAGTTCCCCCTCTCTCTGTTACCTTGTCGGGGCACTCCGGGCCGGATGGATACTCGCCCCGAGGCGACCCGGGGTCAGCCCGCGAGGGTACGCTGCTAGGTCTGAGTCGTCAGTAAGCGTATGTTTAAGTACTACTCGAACTCCTTTAAGATACTCGGGGAAGGATGGGTGGGCAATAACCCGAAGTAGTTCGAGGTAAGCACTGTTAGGAAAAATGCAAATTGCTTAAAATTTGTGATTTGTTCCAACACGGAGTACTTACCTCAAACTACTTTCTTAGGAGACTTATACTTTAGGAGGAGGGAGTGGCTTACAGGCCGGATTATACCATTAACATACTGGGGCATGGGACCTAGATACGAGGCTAGGTCTAGACGACCCAGTGGAAAGGTAGAGAGTCGGGGAAAGCACGCAAAAGTCTACCTTAAGTACAACTCACTTTTATGTATAATCCGGATATGGGTTTCCACAGCATCCATCTCTCACATGGTAGGAGGAGAGGAAAGGGGAAAAGGGGGTAGCAAGGAAAGGGGAGAGTAAGGAGGAAACTTGAGTCGCTTGCGATTACTGGGCTACCAGGGGCCTTAAACCTTTAAACTTGTTGCATGGCGGAAATTACTGGTCCAATGGAGAAGGCGTCCAGGGATTTCCTTGAACAGTCTTTCAGGTAGTGGGCCGTAAAGGTGGATTGTCTGGCCCAAGTGCCTGCTTGCATGATTTGGCCCACTGCCATGTTGGTATCAAAAGCTATGGAAGTGCTATGGCCCTTCATATCATGGGGTCGCGGGGTCCCAGGAACCGCAGATCCATCACTGTCGTAAGCCCTCTTAATGACTTGCCGAAGCCAGAAAGAGATGGTGTTCTTGGACACTGCCCTCTTGACAGGGCCTGAAGAGACAAACACACTTTAGATGGCTGGTCTGAGTTTGGCTGTCCTACTGAGGTATTTTCTGACTGTTTTCACTGGGCACAATAGCAAGTCTTCCGGGTTGTCAGAGTGAGGGATCGCTGGAATTGAGAACTCTTCTAACCTAGGATCCGCATCTGCTGGGTTCTGGGTCTTGGCCACAAACTCTGGTAGGAACTTAATGGACAGTGCCTTCCACCCTTTCGAGTGCGAGACCTCGAAGGACAAGCCATAGAGCTCACTCACCTGCTTGGCTGAGGCCAGAGCTAGTAAGAACACTGCCTTGAGGGTGAGGTATTTATCTAGAATGTCCTTAAGGGGTTCAAAGGGAGGCCTCGAAAGAGCCTTGAGAACCTTGGCCACGTCCCACTGCGGAACTCTAGAGGCGCGTGGAGAACAAGACTGCTCGAAACTCCTGATGAACATGGAGATATGGCGAGATGCCCCCAGGTTGATGCCTCCGAGTTGAAAAACTTGCCCCAGTGCCGCACGGACTCCTTTGATGGCTGGAATGGACACTCCCAGGTCGTCCCACAAGTGAACCAGGAAGACTGCAATTCTGTGGACTGATGCATCTAAGGGTCTCAGGTTCTGTGTGGCACACCACTTCACGAACGTGGCCCACTTGGCCTGGTACACTTCGCACGAGGACTTTCGGAGTTACCCCGACATTCTGGGAGCTGTCTTCTCTGAGAACCCTTCTTTCCTTAGCAGGCGCATGATAACCTCCACGCGTGTAGCCTCAGGCACTGGGGGTTTTTGTGCAGCCTTCGGAAGACTGGTTGACGTAACAGATCTTCTCTTACTGGAAGGGGCCATGGAAGGAGTGTGGCCAGGTCCTACAGATCCGCGAACCATTCCCTCTCCGGACAACAGGGCGCTACCAAAGTAATCTTTGTAGCCCTTGATTGCCCAAGTCTGTTGAATACCTGCCTGAGGATCCCAAAGGGAAGGAAAGCGTACACGTCGAGACTGTCCCACGAGTGCTGGAAGGCGTCCTCGAACGCTGCTGTCCGGTCTGGCACCAGAGAACAGAATACGGGTAACTGAGCATTAAGCCTCGTGGCAAACAGGTCTATTACCGGTGAGCCCCACAACTGGAGAACTTTCTGTGCCACTTGCGGATGTAGAGACCATTCCGACCCTACTACTTGCCCTGTCCTGCTAAGGCTGTCGGCCAGTACGTTTCTCTCTCCCGGAATGAACCTGGCTGGAAGAATGATGTGGTTCTTTTCGGCCCATTCCAGGATTTGAGTTGTGAGGACGCACAGTTCCCTTGATCTCAAGCCCCCCTGCTTCTTTATGTATGCCACTACTGTGGCATCGTCGCACATGAGGGCTACTGAGTTTCCTCGAAGTAGATGGGCGTACGTCGCGAGGGACTTTTGCACTGCCACAAGCTCGAGCAGGTTTATATGCAGGGTCTTTTCCTCTAGGGACCACTTTCCCTCTGCCGTTTCCACGAGTAGATGGGCTCCCCACCCCTCCTTTCATGCGTCCGTGAAGAGCAGCATCTCCACAGGAGCAGGCGTGAACGGTATCCCTTTCAGTGTGTTCTTCCTGTCGGACCACCAGAGGAGCATGTTTCTCGAGGCCGGGGTCATCCTGACTACGTTCTGCGGGGAGTCCCCTGGAGACCAGAGGTTCTTCAGATTCCACTGGACTGGCCTCAGCTTGAGCCTCCCTTGAGGGACCAATTTCTCCGAGACCAGGTGTCCCACGAGTCTCTGCCAATCCTTGGCTCTCATTGGAGTGTCTGCTAGAAATGGGCGAATAACTTGGTCCAGGTTGTTAAGCCTCTCCTGGGAGGGAAATGCCTTCGCTAACTTGGAGTCCAGGACCATCCCTAGGTACGTCATCCTGGTGGTGGGGACTAACTGGGACTTTTCCAAGTTGATGGTGATCCCTAGATCCCTGCGGAACTGTACAAGTTTCGCCCCCTGCTCCTTCAAGTCTGCCTCTGAGGCTGAAAGCAGCAACCCGTCGTCAAGGTATCTGATCAGCCTGATGCCCTCCTTGTGTGCCCAGACTGATACCAGAGTGAACACCCTCGTGAACACCTGAGGTGCCATTGACAGGCCGAAGCAGAGGGTCTTGAACTGAAGGGATTGGGATCCCCACTTTACTCTGAGGAACTTCCTGCTGGAGGGGTGTACGGGGATTTGAAAATAGGCATCCTTGAGATCTAGAGCGGCAGCCGCCCTGCTCGACCCGCAAGGGGGAAAATCCACTTTGATAAACTTCCTCCTGAAAGAAGTCTTCTTCTTGCTCCTTCTTCTCGTGGTCTTCGCCTTCTTCCTTGCAGGGCCTGCGTAAGAGCTCGCCTTCCTTCTCCTGGATCTCCTCCTCTTCTTTCTAGTCTCCCGGTCGCTGGAGTCCTCCGACGAGGATGAGGAACTGTCCGAGGAGGATGAAGAGGAGGAGGAGCTGTCGGAGTCCTCCGTACCTTCCACTACCATTCTCGGGGCCCGTGGTCTAATTACAGTGGTAACGGGCTGCATAAAGTCAGACGGAAGCATTGCTGAGGGCGCCGGGGGCGTGCGAAGTGCGCCCCGAGAGGCAAACCAGCCCTCAAACTCCTCTTCTTGTCGCATGGGGGACCTGAAGGGCATCCTTGGCGCCGTCCAAACAATGGAGTCGGGGTCCGACGAGCACGTCATGGGCGCCACCGGAACCCGCTGTACCTGTAAAGCACTGCCACGATATGGGGGGGGGGGTAGGAGCTGTTTCAGGACTCCCCCACAACGGGTCTTCACTGGAGACGGGTCCTGCGGGCACCAGGACCTCGTCCACGGCACACACTTCCACCACACTGGCAGACCCCCCATTCGTCTGCATAGGCCCCACACAGACAGAATCCCCAATATCAGACTCACGCGGAACGGCAATGGGCCGTTTCCCTGCAACGGACTTACCTCGTCCCCTACTCTGGGTAGGGGAAGGTGAAGGAGAACCTCTCTCCGAAGGCGCTGAGGGCGATGTCAATGGCGAGGTGATGTCCACCTTCTTGGGAGACCGTTTGGGCACCTTCTTTTTCGTGGCAAACAAGGTCCACTGTAGCTTCGGCCATGACACGTGGAGGCAGGGGAGCACTTATTACCTCTACACGAGGCGCACAGTGTGTGCGGGTCGACATCAGGCCTGGGCAGCCACGCCCCGCAAGACTTACCAGCTTTGGGCCTAGGACAACGACGCTGAGATTCCATAATGGAAAACCGGAACACGCAAATAACACAAAGAACGGATAAGGAACACAAAGGGAACACGTGTTGCACAAAGGATGGGGAACACAAAGGTGGATCGGACGGGATAAGTGAGAGTGGCGAGATGAGATCTACCCCGCGCCCAGACGCTTACTGACGACTCAGACCTAGCAGCGCACCCTCGGGTCGCCTCGGGGTGAATATCCATCTGCCGCGGAGCACCCCCACAAGGAAACGGAGAGAGGGGGAACTACGCAAAATTCTTGGTCAGTTAGGGAGGAGAGCCCAGATACTCCTAAGAAAGTAGTTCGAGGTAAGTACTCCGTGTTGGAACAAACAATACTTTAATTTATATTGAAAATGGAATTTGCTATAAAAGATGGATGAGTGCTGATTTATTTGGCCTTTTCCTCTGTATGACTAATGGGAGCTGGAGCATTACAACTTATGAATCATTCGATTAAAATATAAACACCATTTCAGTGCATATGTCCATTATTTACTTTTGGGGGACTGATTGTGGTTTACTATGTATACATTGTTTGCATTCACTTTTAGCAGCTCTTCTGTTTTTTGGGGTAAATATATTATACTGTACTTTAATTTCTAGCCAAAAACTCAAACCATATATTTCTCCTACTCGTTAATTTGTGTTTTATCCATTTCCCACAATGAATAGTGTGCCAAACCACCCATATAAGCGTGTTAGGTAAAGTAGCTTCTTATGAAAACAATTATGGGGATTCACCGCATGAAACCGGGGTTTTGAGAGGGGGGAAAACTAAAAAACAGTAATTTGCTGCAATTAAAACAGCTACAAACGCATAATTAACACAAAATGACCAGTTGGAAAAATATATGATTTAACGCAACGGGAAAAATATGATATTTTGATTATAAAATAAATTTTTGAATATACTTACCCGGTGAATATATAATAGCTGACGTCTCGACAGATTCCCAAAAACTCGCGAGCGATCGCCGTGAAGGTTGCGGGTGTGACCACCAGCGCCGACTATCGGCCAGATACCGCATATACTTGTCAACATCTATAGTTCTTCTCAGTCCCCTAGGTCTCTATCGGGGAGGAAGGGAGGGCCTTTAATTTATATATTCACCGGGTAAGTATATTCAAAAATTTATTTTATAATCAAAATATTTTTAAATATTAAACTTAGCTGGTGAATATATAATAGCTGATTCACACCCATGGTGGTGGGTAGAGACCAGTATTAATACAATAAAGGCGTATATGCTCAAGAGTTTTTGACAACTATTCAAAAAACAGACTTAAGTCTAGGTACCTGGTAAGGAAGCAGACTCTGAATATTACTCTGCCTCATTAGTCTGCTTTCCTCACGAAGCCCAGCCATCCTCTCAGGATGCTGAAAGACTCCCAGGAGCTGTTATATCCAGGGCGAACACCCCTATAACAGGACCTCATCAATACCCTTAATCTGGGCACTCTCAAGAAACAACATTTTGACCACCCGCCAAATCAAAAAGATTGCGAAAGACTTCTTAGTCTCCCGTACAACCCAAAATAAGAATAAAAATTTCAAGAGAAGATTAAAAGGATATTGGGATTAAGGGAATGTAGTGGTAGAGCCTTCACCCACTACTGCACTCGCTGCTACGAATGGTCCCAGTGTGTGGCAGTCCTCATAAAGAGTCTGGAAATCTTTCAAGTAATATGAAGCGAATACCGACTTGTCTCTCCAAAAGGTCGCGTCCATAATACTTTTAATGGATCTATTTTGCTTAAACGCTACTGAAGTTGCTATCGCTCTGACTTCATGAGCCTTGACTTTAAGTAAATTACGATCCTTCTCACTTAAATGAGTGTGTGCCTCCCGCATCAAAAGTCTAATAAAATAAGACCACACATTCTTAGACATGGGCAAAGAGGGCTTTTTAACGGAGCACCATAAAGCCTCTGAACAACCTCGCAGCGGTTTAGCTCTGGATAAATAAAATTTAAGAGCTCTAACGGGGCACAGCACTCTTTCAACTTCATTCCCCACAATCTCGGAAAGACTGGGGATATCAAATGATTTAGGCCAAGGACGAGACGGAAGTCCATTCTTGGCCAAAAAACCAAGTTGAAGAGCGCATACTGCTTTATTAGTGGAGAAGCCGATGTTCTTGCTAAAAGCATGTATCTCACTAACCCTTTAGCCTAAGCCGAAGCCAAGCACACCAAAAAAAAAGTGTCTTGAGGGTAAGATCCTTCAGGGCGGCTGAATTTAATGGTTCAAACCTGTTTGACATAAGGAACCATAGGACCACGTCCAAGTTCCAAGCAGGAGTCGAAATATGACGTTCCTTGGAAGTCTCGAAAGACTTAAGCAGGTCTTGGAGATCTTTGTTATTAGAAAGATCCAAACCCATATGCCTGAAAACAGAAGCTAACATGCTTCTGTAGCCTTTAATGGTGGATGCAGAGAGGGAGCGACCGTTTCTCAGATAAAGCAGAAAATCTGCAATCTGCGCTACAGAGGCACTTGGAAGAGGAAATAGAGGAGGACTTTCACCAGTCTCTGAATACCTCCCATTTCGACTGATAGATCCTGATGGTAGAGGATCTTCTAGCCCTCGCGATCGCTCTAGCTGCCTCCTTCGAAAACCCTCGAGCTCAAGAGAGTCTTTCGATAGTCTGAAGGCAGTTAGACGAAGCGTGGGGAGGCTTTGATGAAATCTCTTTATGTGAGGCTGTCGCAAGAGACCCATCCGCAACGGCAGACTTCTTGGAACGTCTACCAGCCATAGAAGTACCTCTGTGAACCACTCTCTCGCGGGCCAGTGTGGAGCAACCAACATCAACCTGGTCCCTTCGTGAGAGGTGAACTTCTGCAGCACCTTGTTTAGGATCTTGAAAGGTGGAAAGGCATAAACGTCCAGGTGAGACCAGTCCAGCAGGAAAGCGTCTATGTGGGCTGCCTCTGGATCCGGAACTGGAAAGCAGCAAGTCGAGAGCCTCTTTGTCAGTGAAGTCGCAAAAAGATCTATGGTGGGTTGACCCCATGTCATCCATAGCTTCTCGCACACAGTCTAGTGCAACGTCCACTCCATGGAGATGACTTGTCCTCTTCTGCTGAGGCAGTCCGCCAAGACATTCATTTTTCCTTGCACAAATCTCGCCGAAGGAGGGATGTTACTTGCCTTAAATGGAGTTCCTTCTGATCCGTGGACCAAAGACCCGAGCATTCCAGACTGTCCAGTGGAGCTCCCTAACCCAAATCCGATGCATCTGAATACAACACATGGTTTGGGTTCTTGATTGCAAGAGAAAGACCTTCTCGAAGTCTGATGTTGCTGTCCCACCAAGTCAGACATGTCTAGACTGAGTTGGAGATTGGGAAAGAGATACTCTCTAAGCCCTTCTCCTTGTTCCAATGGTTTAGGTGAAATTGGAGAGGGCATAGGTTGAGTCTCCCCAGAGAGATAAACTACTCCAGCGATGAAAGAGTTCCCACGAGGCTAGTTCAAACTCTTACAGAGCAACTATTTTTCTCTTGCAAGTGAAGGACTTTTAACAGACCTTGTTCCATTCTTGTGGGAGACGAAAAGGCCCGAAAAATCAGACACTGTATCTCCATTCCCAAATAAAGAATAGTCTGGGATGGGGTACTGTAAGTTACGACTTCTCTACGTTCACTATGAGACCTAGCTCCTTGGTTAGGTCTAATGTCCATTAGAGGCTCTCCAGACAGCGATATAATGACGACGCCCTGATTAGCCAGTCGTAAAAATAAAGGGAGGCTCTGAATCCTCAAAAAATGTAGAAAGCTTGCTACATTTTGCAAGGGCCTTGTAAAAACAAGAGGAGCAGGAATGAGGCCGAAGTACAGTGCTCGAAATTGGTACATTACTTTCCCGTCCACAAACCTCAGATGTTGTTGAAAGTTTGGATGAATCGGGATGTGGAAGTATGCATCCTGAAGGTCGAGAGCGACCATCCAGTCGCCTTCCTTTACTGCTGCCAAGACAGATTTGGTAGTCTTCATCGTGAAGTTTGTCTTGACAATGAACACATTGAGCGCACTTACATCTTAAGTACTCCTGCAGTGAACGTGGCTGCCAGATCATTGGAGCCATCCCTGATAGCCTTGTTCCTGCAGTGAACGTGACTATCAGATCATTGGAGCCATCCTTGATAGCCTTGTTCATGCATGACATAATTGTACAGCAATACATTGACAGCTGGAGAGACCTTCTTACTTAAGGCTCCCAGGGACCAATCCAACAAATAAAAACTTCAAACGCTCGAAAAAGCTCCTAACAGGAGATGGTCTAGCTCTGAAGCCGACCATAAAATCTTGGAGCGTCTCATGGCCAGGCGACGGGGAGAGTCTACCAGGCTTGAGAAGTCTCCCTGGGCAGAGGCAGGAACTCCCAAGCCGAGAACTTCTCCCGTGTCATACCAGACGCTCGCTCTAGAAGCCAGTTTAAAAGGAGGGAAAGCAAAGGCTGTCTTCCCCAAACTCCTCCTGGTGATAAGCCAGTCGCCTAGCAAACGTAAAGCTCTCTTAGAAGAGCGAGAGAGCACTAGCTTAGTAAACGAAGGCTTCGAAGTAGCTAGGCCTAGCGTAAACTCTGACGGAGGCGAACGAGGAGCAGCAGTTACAAAATGGTCCGGAAAATGATCCTTAAAAATCAGCATGATTTTTTTAAAGTCCATAGAGGGCTGAGCAGCTTTAGGCTCCTCTCCGTCTGACAAAGTCCCCAAAGAACCTCGTCCGACAATTGCCGAGTCTCATGAAAAGGAGAGACCTGCCGCGGTAGCAACGCTTGACAGGCAATGTCAACAAGCAAAAGAGCAGCAGTAGCAGTAGAGGAAGCGACGTCACGCCGCTGCTGAAAGGACTGAAATCCTTGTGACTGACCAACAACAACAACTGAAGTTGATTGACGCTCGACGTCACGTCGGAACTGCCTTGACTGCATAGACAAAGCAGGCAAAACAACCTCCGACTGCGGTGATCGACGCTCAACGTCACGTCGAGGCAACGGAGCCGGTCGGCGAACGTCAGGTCGGGGCTGCGGCGGCAGCGGCTGAACGTCAACAAGAGACTGCGGCAGCGGCTGAACGTCAACACGAGACTGCGGCAGCGGCTGAACGTCAACACGAGACTGCGGCAGCGGCTGAAAGTCAACACGAGACTGCAGCAAGGGAGGATCCATATCACGTGACTGACGTGAAAAACTACTGACATCACGTTTCAAAGTACAAGAAAACATCAGCACTAACGTCAAACGGACGAGTAAATACTCGTTTGGGCGGCTGACGGCCAGAGTCTCGTTCAGCGTAACGGTGACTCGAAAGCGAAGGATCATCGTGAACCTGCTCAACGTCATACTCCTCCATAAGGGAGGCAAGCTTAGTCTGCATGTCCCGCAGGACAACCCATTTAGGATCAACGGGAGTCGGAACGGGCCGAGACAACGGTAACGTCTGTGTTGGCAAAACATTGCCTTTACCGCGACCCTCGGACCCCGAGTTACGCTTGCGTTTAATAGGCGAAGTCTTCCGACGACTGCAAAGGGTCAGAGCTGTCCCAATGGCTACAGCCAGGACGCTGGACCTGTCCTGAGGGGACTGATTTTTGCTTCAAGGGTCTAGAAACCTTGCGCCAAGGTTTCTTTTGCGAAAAGTCTTCGGATGACGAGGAGAACACAGTCTCACCCGTCTTATGGTAAGGGCGATCTTGACGAGAAATGTCCGATACCAAAGAGGGAACGTCTGTACGTTGGTTAAAGCCTCTCGTCCCCTTAAGTCCTACGACATTACTTCTCCCTGGTGCAGGGGAGCCTGAAAGAGGTCTCGGACTAGGGGAGCGACAAGCACGAACAGACGAACCCTCGGTCGCAACACAGAACATGTTTTTTGCACTTACTTCACTGATATCGTATTTTTCAATAATTTCACATTAGGCATGAATAAAACTGATTTCTACCTGAAGCACGCAATTCTCCCTTACATCAAAAGGTTAGAATTGCAAAATGAGTCGTATAATGTAAGCACATTAGTACAAAATGAAACATACATGCAAAAGCATATACATATATATCGAATAAAACGGAAATATATAAAGTTAAAAAGATCAGTGACTGGGGAGGAGACTAAACACTAGTTCACTAAGGACTACGTTTTCAATCTCTCACCGTACAGTGCCTTGGGACGAGAATAAAAACTAAAACGTTTTATCCTCTCTCCCCGTACGGAGACTTGGGACGAGAGTAAAAAACTGAATCGAGAACAACGTTACTCGCTCCCAAACTCCTTGTACAGAGACTTGAGACGAGAATAAAGATCGGATCGTTCTCTCTTTCTCTCTCTCTCTTGTCACACACAAGAGAATGGCCCACTCACCCTTCGTCAATAAACAGGTTATTTGACCAAAGGAAAAAACTGAAAGGAATAAGAAATTGAAAATTAACAAGTTCCTTTAAATTAGTATCTAAAACACTTCTGTTTGAAAGAAGAATGAACAAAACGTCAAAATCGATTTACTCTTTCTGCAAAGTGAAACCGTGATTCTCTCTTTCTCTATCATAACGATAGAGCGCAACTGCGTAGCATAAATAAACCAAACGTTAGTTCATCTTTGAAAAAACAGCACGAAGACTATTCAAAGAATATATTTCTTAAAATATTTTCTAAAAAATATTCATTTCATAACTCTTACAGAGCAATTGATTTAAACTTAACAAAAATAAAAGTTGAATGGGCTCAACGTTGTTTAACTTCGTTTTCCAAGTTAGGACCGCCTACAAGGAATAGGTAAAGGCCGCATATAAACAAAACATAAAATTTATCTTGATGTTAAATGGAAAGCTAATCGAAGAGGCCTAACAAAGGCGGGTGAGATATAAAATATATAGAGGAAAATCTATAAATATGAACAATAATTTATAAAGTGTTAAAATAATTACTAAAAGCCTTAAACACACTTCCGTACACTGAGGGAAGGGTCGGCCATCTTTTCTCTATGGAAAAACCAGAGATAAAAAAAAAAAAAGCAAGGGCAAAACACTCTTCCTCTCCTTTCAAAAGCATTTCTTTTGAAGATAGAATCGAATAATCCAACACGGCGAAAGCAATAAAACCAAAACCAAGTACTTCACCAATTCGGTAGAAAACTCGAGGTCATAAAGCGAGTGGAACCAACTTGTCGACAAGACCGACAGAGAAGAACTGGAGATGTTGACAAGTATATGCGGTATCTGGCCGATAGTCGGCGCTGGTGGTCACACCCGCAACCTTCACGACGATCGCTCGCGAGTTTTTGGGAATCTGTCGAGCCGTCGGAGACGTCAGCTATTATATATTCACCGGCTAAGTTTAATATTTAAAAATATGATTTAATGTAACTGGAAAAATATATGATTCAATGTAAGTGGTTGGAAATTAAAGTACCAGGATTATCTATGATTCACACCATGTCTCTCATGGTTTTTGCTCAGCTTTGTCTCGCTACGCTTGCAAATAAACAATTTCACTGCTTCCCTGTTCTGGCAAGTGGTACAGGGATGTGCTGCTTATGCCAATCACGTGAGTTATTATTTCTAGGATACTTTTGACTTTCAGATGAGAAACAATAGTTATATATTGTAATGAATGGAATGAGTTTTCAATATAATTAATTACCAAAATAGATGAAATTACACTAAATTTTGTAAATTATTGTACAATACTTCCCCCATTTAAGATACATCATTTTGTGATGGTTGTCAAGCTGGAAAATGGGTGAAAAATATTGATGTAGAACAATATCTGGGAACTTGTGCATACATTTTCGGATACTCTTAATTGGTTAAAAAACAGATGATGAATACATTATTCCAGGAACACAGAAAGCTCCCCAAAGCGATTGCAACCAACGTATTCGCAATAACTTCCTATCAGTCTCCCACAGGTAAACAAAGGACTTAAACTTCGAGTGTTGATATTCAAATTAATTGATAAGCAAATTATTACATCACAGTCCCGTTAATCATTAAGAGAAAAATGCCAAAGTAGCCAGCACCCATCCATCTCTTAACAGCGAATTACAGTTTTACTATAAATTAATGTATCATATATTAATGGTTTTTTATAAGACTAGCATTAGCTGGGTTTTTGAAGCAATAAAGAGCTTCAATCTATTCATGCACAAGTTCCTAATGTTGTTAAACAACAACAAATAATTTCACCACTCCACTTCAGTTCCAACATGACTCGTCACAAGCATACATCTCCAAGAGGGAGGTTATTGTTTAGAAATTTAGTGCAATTTCATCTACTATGCTAACTGTTTATGTCTAACACACACCGTTCAGTATATAGTTGTTGATGCTCAAATGAAAGTAAAATATATCAATGAATTAATGGCTCACATTTTTGGCAGGAACAGCACATCCATGTACCTCTCGCCAGAACAGAGGAGCAAGCAAAGACCATTTAAGGGACAAGATATGAGTTACAGGTGATCGCAATACTTTAATAGTGGCCCAAGCGGATGGTGTGTGCAGCACATCCATGTAGCTTGGGGCTATAATTGATCATCTAAGAGCCCTCCCGGACACAAAGTTCGAAAAATCTGTGCACACATACATGCACCACTTGACAGAACAGAGGAGCAATGGGGTATTGTTTATTTGGATGCAAAGCAAGCCACGGCAGAGCAAATACCATTTGAGGGATATAATATGCACTATTAGTAACTATGATACTTTAATTTCCTGCCACTTGCATAAACCCTATATTTTTAGGCAAATATGTGATACTTTAAGTACTGTACTAGCAAAACTGGAATTTGCTATAAGAAGTGGACTAGTGCTGGCTAGTTTGGTACTTTTCTCAATATGTTTACCTGTAATAGGAGTTGGGGGATAATAACTTATGTATCGGTCGATTAAAATGTGAAGTAAGTTTTTTCACTCTAAGTCCCTTGTTTACATCTGAGCAACTGAAGGGGACTTGTTGCGCATGCTTGGTTCCGATAGGTTGGGGGAGCTTTCTGTGCATTTACAATGTCATATCCATCAGGTGTTTTTTTTTTAAACCAATTAAAAGCTTACAAGTAGTTCTTCATACATTCCCAAATGTTGTTCTACAAGTCATTTTTTTTCCACCATCCCCATTAGTTTCAAACTCACCATTATAACTTTATATTAAAACTTTGTGTAATTTTATTTATGCCGGCAATTGAATATAACGAAAATGCTCTCCATTCACTGTATAGCTATTGTTACTCATGGGAAATTATAAAATATCTGTATATCAAGGATGCACATTTTTTAAAAGCTCTTAGTGCTTTCCCTCAAAGGTCCGATTCTAACTTGATTTTTAGGGAAGACCAGCACATTTTCTACGTCAAAACCTCTGTAAAAATTATCAAAGGAAAAAAAAAAAAAAGAAAAAACATAGGTGTCAATCACACGGTAGTGAAATATTTGTGATTTACTTTATCATAATGTAAGGATTTAGTTGTGATTTTCTTTTAGTTTGTGACTTGGGAAAGGGGGTCCAGCTAGTGGTTGTGACCTGGGAAGGGGACTCTGGGGGGCTTCCCCCCTGGCTAGGAGTTGTGACTTGGGAACTACTAGGTTAGGTTAGGTGGGTTTGTTAGGTTCTGTTCTTGTTCTTGTTGTTGGGCGGAGGGATTTGCCTTTCCATCGGCACCTCCTTTGGTTTCTTCTTTATTCTAATTCTTTCATTTTCTTCTCTCTTTTTTTCCACATTTGATAGATATATTCTTTTCTTTTCTCTATTCCTTCTTTCTTGAACAGCACGTTTCCTATTATCTTCTTCTTTTCTTCTTCATACGGCTGTTGCAATTCCACTATTTTTCTTCTTTCGTCGCTGAGAGATTTTATTTTGAGATTTTACAAATCTCAAAAGTATTACATAAGTAAGTTTTGGCCTGTTTTCAGTCAATTATGTGAACCATATATTTTCCCAACTGGTTATCTTGTGCTTATTTACACTCCTACCATTATCACTGCTGCAATTCACTCACCCAAAATAACCCCGGTTTCCCATTGGTGTCCCCCATAATTGTCTTTATACAAGGGGATTCAAAAACTCATAAATGGAGGGTTTGCCCCAATAATCAAGGCCAGAAATGGATACAACACAAGATAGCAAGTACGAGAAATATATGGTCATGTAGTTGGCTAAAAATGAAAGTATCATATATATACCTATTTTCTTCCAACTTGGATATCTACTTCCAACCATTATTTGCAGCAACAATAATGGCTGGACAACATGGATAAACAAATAGATATCCCTAATATTCATGGTCAGAAATGGATAAAACACTAGAGAACAAATAATACCCAAATCATACGTGGTTCTGTATTTGGCTGTTTGGCTAGAATTCAATTAAAGTTAAATAATTACCAAAAGTCGTTTTATAAATCAAAAGTTTTTGTAATACAGTAACATAAAACCAAAACGTTCGTCTCACGTTGAATAACATGCATCAGTATATTAGATTTTGTAATATTAGGTATGGTATTTAACAAAAACTGTAAAAAAACCTATCCTAAATATTAATGCTTGGTAACTTTCCTTACATCTTACCGTAGGAGTTTATTTCGAGAGGCAATGAGTCACAGTAAGTTGTTGAAAGGCTATATAGCCTATGAAAATAATAAACCCTAACAGCATTATGTGTATCCAAACCGTTTGGATACACATAATGCTGTTAAATACCATACCTAATATTACAAAATCTAATATACTGATGCATGTTATTCAACGTGAGACGAACGTTTTGGTTTAATATTACTGTATTACAAAAACTTGTGATTTATAAAACGACTTTTGGTAAATAATTCACTTTAATTTCTAGCCAAACAGCCAAATACAGAACCACGTATGATTTGGGTATTATTTGTTCTCTATCTTGTGTTTTATCCATTTCTGACCATGAATACAAGGGATATCTATTTGTTTATCCATGTTGTCCAGCCATTATTTATTTAACCAAAAAGATTTATTTTCGGGACCGGGTTTGGACAGCGTGTCTTCGCAAGTCGCTTTTGCCACCCACACACCAAAGCACCAAGCAATTGGCGTATGGTATAAGTAACTCTTTGCCAAGATAATGAGGGCGTCCTATAGCATCATTAGCATCAGAAAGTGGCGTACAAAATTATATTAAAAAGCATTTTCTTACCGTATTGCCGTTGACAGCAGGTTCTAGGCGGGGACGTTTACAAGGAGGCTGTGAATTCTCAGCCTGCAGTTCGGACATTTATACAGCAATTTCACTCTAACATATATTTTTCACAACGTCCCGAATCGCTGAATGTCCTTCTGAACTCTTTAAAGAGAGATCGGGTGTTCTGGGAATTAAAAAATGCAATAAGCAGCACACACGCGTTCTCTATTGTGCACGGCAACAAGACATTGGCCAATGAACATGAACAATGACAGGGTTGCCAGATTATTTCGACTGAATTATCGTACATGAGCCTTAAAATTGTCGTTTTTTCAACCAAAATTATCGTACACAGTTTCAATATAATTATTAGGGTGTTACAAGATTGACTTATTTCAAAAGATTTTAGTATAATTGTTTAATTAAACCCACACACACCTACATTGTTTATACTTTAGGTATGTATCGTACATCGTACCTGACCCAAAATAATCGTACACGTACGATAATTATCGTACGAATGGCAACCCTGACAATGATGCTTCGAACGTATCGAGACTTCAAAGCTTTGATGCTTCAAACTGGTCACATTGAAATACTTTAGCTGCTTCGAGACGGCTCGGACTGAGCATTCATAAATTTCAAAAGAAAAAATAAAGGAAAAAAAAATTGCAAACAATTTTACAGTTAGGCTAAAATTTGTGTTGTCATTTATTGATAAACTTCGAGAAGCCAAATCATTTGGCTGCCTCAAACTGGTTACATTGAAACACTAGCCGCTGCTTCGAGACGGCTCGAACAAAGCATCCATTAATTTTCATAATAAAAAAATAAAGAAAATCACTTGCAAACAATTTTACAGAAATTTCAAAAGAAAAAAATAAAGAAAAATAAATTGCAAACAATTTTACAGTTAGGCTAGATTTTGTTTTGTCATTTATTGATAAACTTCGAGAAGCCAAATCATATGGCTGCCTCAAACTGGTTACATTGAAACACTTTAGATGCTTCGAGACAGCTCGAACAAAGCATCCATAAATTTTCATAATAAAAAAATAAAGAAAAAAAATTGCAAATAATTTTACAGAAATTTCAAAAGAAAAAATAAAGAAAAAAACTTGCAAACAATTTTACAGTTAAGCTAGAATTTGTTTTGTCATTTACTGATAAACTTCGAGAAATCAAATCACATGGCTGCCTCAAACTGGTTACGTTGAAACACTTTAGCTGCTTCGAGACAGCTCGAACAAAGCATCCATAAATTTTCATAATAAAAAACTTGCAAACAACATTGCAGTGAAACTATTGTTAATTTTAGCATTTACTGATAAACTAAGAGAAAAGTTATATGGTTGTTTCCCAAAGAACATGAGAGAGAGAGAGAGAGAGAGAGAGAGAGAGAGAGAGAGAGAGAGAGAGAGAGAGAGAGAGAGAGAGAGAGAGAGAGAGAGAGAGAGAGAGAGAGATTGATTGATTTAAAGCTGAAAGATCATTGCAAGCGATTTATATGCTAGTAAAATGAATATTAACTTTTCCAGACTGCTATATGTAAGCATGGTAAAGTATTTACACATGGTAAGTAGATAAGAAAAGATTATAAGTAAAAATTAATAGAGATAGATTACAATGAAGGGATATTTATAGACTTAGACTCATTATGTTTTCCCTTTGCAACAAAGGTTCCAGACGTTTACCCATTATTATTATTATTATTATTATTATTATTATTATTATTATTATTATTATTATTATTATTATTATTATTATTATTATTGTTGTTGTTGTTGTTGTTAATGGTGGTGGTGGTGTTGTTGTTGTTGTTCTTGTTATTATTATTAATATTATTATTATTACTAGTCAAGCTACAACCTTAGTTGGAAAAGCAAGAGGCTATAAGCCCAAGGGCTACAACGGGGAAAAATAGCCCAGTGAGGAAAGGAAATAAGTCAAAACTTAATTTCCCCATACATGGGAAGTTTACTGTATACATCTGACTTAAAATATACATTTCCATGCCTTAATTTGTTTCATTGCAAACACAAATGACTGATATGGAGCTAAGAAATTATATCTAGGTCTATAGTAGGTTCTAGAGCTTTCAAATATGTGACAGGATTTTCCAAGGTGCCGCATTTTAATGAGGTGTCGTATGTAGGACTGAAACTCCCCCGGGGAAAATTAGCCTATAACCAATTTCCCACCGGGAATTTGTATCCTGGGCTGTTAGGCCTATTCCCCAGGGGGAATTGCAGACCTAGTATTTTTTTTCCCCAATAGACCATGTCTCCCCCTAATAAAAGCTTTGACTTTATTTCTACCGCAAATAAAACATTCTCCAGTTATCTAACCCCCCCCCCTCTTTCTAGACAGACAGGTGGGAACTTGGGCCTTTGGGTGGGCGATAACAGGGAAAAAACGTGATTGTTTAACACTTCGAGATTCGTAAAAAGCCTCACAACCACCTAATCCAGGTCACAGATCTAGCCGGATGGCAAACCCCCGGACCCACCCTTCTAGGTCACAAGCCTGTGCAGGTCACAGACCTAGCTTGCGGCCTAATGTGACCAGTGTCCCGCTTTTTTTTTTTTTTTTTTTTTTTGTTTAAGTTAGAAAAATGTCCCGCATTGTTCACGTTTGTCCCACTTTTTTTGTTCTCCAAAATAAAACTGCCCCCATTTTAATGGAGTAGTACTAATATTTCATTTAATTTTGCCATTTCACTAACTGGTAACTTCTATCGTCTTCACCGACTGCTATGATACTCAATGAAGTGAATTGAAAGAATATTATACACTGTAAAGTGTATGAAGTGCGGCCCTTTGCTGCTGCTGATGTCGGCAGAATATAGGGTCGAGAAAGTCACCGAATGTACAACGGTAGTATATATATATATATATATATATATATATATATATATATATATATATATATATATATATATATATATATATATATATATATATATATATATATATATATATATATATATGCATATATATATATATATATATATATATATATATATATATATATATATATATATATATATATATATGCATATATATATATATATATATATATATATATATATATATATATATATATATATATATATATATATCCCGCTTTTACCAAAACAAAATCTGGTGCTTCCCAAGTCACAGACCTAGCTGGGGGTTAAGCACCCCGACCCCTTTCCCAGTTCACAGTCCTATCCCCGGGGACCCCACTCCCCATCCACGTCACAAACTCTAAAAGTAAATAACCTAATTCCTTACCTCATGATTGACACCTACTGTACGTCTTCTTGTCTTAGCAATCTTCACAGTAGAGATACAATAAAAATGTGTTGGTGTTCAATAAGAGATAACTCAGAATCATACTTACGTCAATAAAGTTTGAGGACTAACACAATGAGATTTTAAATAGGTGTTCACTACATTAGTGGTATCATAAAATTTTCACCATGAAATTGTAGTTGTTGTACGTCGTCATATCTATACGCTTTTAACAGCAGTGGGGTTGGTGGAATCTTATCCCAGAGGGGTAATATTATCCTGGGACAAAATTCTTCCAAGATTATATAAATCCTGGGCCATATTTACTCCGGGGGGAATTTCTGCCAGGGTGAAGAATAAACCATTACACCAGGTTTACACGATTTAACGGTTCGTCGAACCCGGTTGACGAACCTGCTTGTCAAACGACTCGAAGAGGTGGAGTCAGCCACAAATGCACAAGGTTTATAGAAAATGAAGCCCGGCCCACAAAAGTCAGGCGAGAACAGACTTTCTTCGAACCGTTCGACAAGCGTGTTCGACAATCACGTTCGAATATCATTTCAAACCTGTAGGTCTTGCTTCAAACACTTGTTTGTCGAACTGCGTTCAATCGTGTATAGCCGCCTTAAGCCATTCAACTTGTTTTATTAATGGCCTCACACATGCTTGAAGAGATAGCCATCTGGTTTGGCTTGGAGCTACGATTTTATGGGACTCAGTAAGAACAAAATTTTGAAACTCCTAAGACTGAAGTGTGCAAATATTCTACGGCATTAAATTTCAATGTATTTGAGAAGCTTTAAGCATGCATCGGATGCGCAGTGGTGAATCATGTGATAAAAACATTTTTATTATTATGTCACTAGGTAAAGCTTCTTTTAACAATGTTTCTATACGGAATGGTTGGAACCCATCGTTACATTAGTGGTATCACAACAAAATCCTACCATGTTCTCCAGTGAAAGTTCTTAAATTGTATTAAACATACCGGTATCAGGACTATCCTGAGGTTCAAGTAAATCTACAAATGAGTTATCTAGCTCACCCTTATCAAGATATTGTAATAATATACATGGTTGTTTTGTTGTCTCATCTATTTTTACGGAAGAGCCTCTCTCAGTATCCCAAACAATTCTCTCCCAAAATGTTTCAGATACTTGTGTGATTATATTAGATGCTCTTTGTTTCTCTATTTTTTTACTTTCTTTAGACACAAGAGCTCTGGAAACCAAGCTTTCATAATGTCTAGTAGGGGTTCACAGTCAAAGATATTGGTAAATGGTGCTTAGCTAGGAAGGCACACGTCTGAAATATAAATAATATTTACCCAGACCTTTTCTGGGCGTGAGGAAATAAACTTAAGTTTTGTCCATATTGATCAGGGTATACTTTGGGCTTAGTTACCATAGAATTTCCCTTAAAAGGGCATTACCCTAAACTCCACCCTAAGGAGGTACCAATTACCCTAGTTTAGGGTAAAAATCTCTTATGTGAAAGCCTTGACTCGAACTAAGCAACCCAGATTATCGGCAAGAACCAAATGAAGAATATGTGTGAAGATTAATCTTCACGCTTTATCTTTATTTGTCTTTAAAACGGTTTTAATTATCATTTCCGTGATTTATATTAACTACTCGTCTCCTGTTTTCTAATGTACCCTTTCATGCTCATGACGTCCTCGGGTAAGATTTCCTCCATGTTGTTGCCTTTGATGACTATGAAAGGTTTTATGGTTCCCGTTTCCTTAAGCATCATATTCTAGGATATATTATTCTCTACTCCTTAATTTAAATTATTCTTTAGAATTTACAACTATTTTATTTGTATATCTCTCGTAATTCAGTCTCTCCCAATTTAGGAATTTTAAGGTCCTCCACGCACAGCCTTCCCTGTCTTCAAACTTCACACAGTTATTTTAGGCCATATGCTAGACAGTTAGGTTTTATTTGCAGGTATATTCCACTCTTGTTGCAAAATTACCCCTTGTAGTTTTATTAGTCACTCTTTAAAAGGGCTGGTACAGAGATTAATCCAGATTTTTTAATACGACATGGCACTTCAAGTTGTGCCTAAGCCTAGAGATTTAACACGTCTCTGCCTCCACCTGCTTGAATTACGCCGACCAGGGGACGAGCCTCCTCTTTACAAATGGCCTATTTGATATACAGTTACAGTCCTGAGAGGAGTGATCGACCCTCTCTCGTCCCATAAGTTTATAGGTACACTTTATTATCACCTCACAGCAATTAGGCTAATTGAGTGTTATTAACCATTGTGCCTTCTCCTGAGTGACCTAGCAGCATCCTTGCGCGTTATTTGGGCTAAACAACCCGATGAAGCATTTTAATGGCAATGGGAGGGTGTCCCAATTAAAGTTATTCTCGAGGGGTAAAATCAGAAGTCACCAAGACGGAGGTTTAAAACCAATGGCATTTCAAAAAGACTCTAGTATATGCATAACTTTTTACCGTAGGATAACTCTGTACACGGGAATCGATTAAGGTGTCTACATAGCCAAATTTCCCCTTTAGCTAGATGTCTAGGTGTGTTTTTTATTTAGGTATACCCATGTTTTATCTGGCTATGAATATTTGGGGGTGCATGTGGCAGTATTTAATTGTACCCTAAAGGTTATTCCAATTATATTTAATCTTTTATTGTTTTGACCAACTCCATACTTACAGAATAACAAGGTTTCATCTTTATCTTTATTATTATCCCTGCCATATTTCGTTGTTACTGTTTTTGACTTAACCCCTGCGAAAGGATTTATAACATAATCGGTGTCAATGATTTAGTTTGAAGAAATCTTAACAAGTTTCCATTTCCTCTGATGGGCCATCTAATATGTTTATTTGGATGTCAATTAGAATGCAAAATGTGTAAGTTACAAATATATTAAAAAAACATATAACCTTAAATCAATGCATACAAGATATTCCATATAGTCTACAACATAAAATTCACTGAAACACAAAGATGATAACAGCACAAAAAGATACATACATATACCAAAGGCACTTCCCCCAATTTTGGGGGGTAGCCGACATCAACAAGAAACAAAAACAAAAAAGGGGACCTCTACTCTCTACGTTCCTCCAGCCTAAAAGATGGTTGGTGACAAATGGTCTCTGAGCAAACAAAGAAATGCATTATAAGTCATATACAGGGGACCATAGATGCAACAGTGTACGAATTAGATGGTCAGCAACACATGGCATTGGAGCAGACACCAAACAGTGCATAAAAACTCAAATGTAGGGGACCATTGTCATTAAAGTGATTAGGTAAGAGGGATTCTGTTGAAATACTACCACTAGAGAGTTATGGGGTCTTTTGACTGGTCAGACAGTACTAAATTGGATCCTTCTCTCTGGTTACGGTTCATTTTTCCATTGTCTACACACACACCGAATAGTCTGACCTATTCTTTGCTTATTTTCTTCTGTCCTCATACACCTGACAACACTGAGATTACCAAACAATTCTTCTTCACCTAAGGGATTAACTACTGCACTGTAATTGTTCAGTGGCCACTTCCCTATTGGTAAGGGTAGAAGAGACTCTTTAGCTATGGTACGCAGCTCTTGTAGGAGAAGGACACTCCAAAATCAAACCATTGTTCTCTATTCTTGGGTGGTGCCATAGCCTCTGTACCATGGTCTTCCACTGTCCCGGTTTAGAGTCCTCTTGCTTGAGAGTACACTCGGGCACAACATTCTGTCTCATTTCTCTTAGTCTTGTTTTTTAAAAAGTTTTTGTAGTCGATATGGGAGATATTTATTTTAATGTTGTTATTCTTCTTAAAATATCTTATTTTTCCTTGTTTCTTTTCCTCACTGGGCTATTTTCCCTGATGGAGCCGCTCATCTTATAGCATCGTGCTTTTCTAAGTAGGATTGTAGCTTAGCAAGTTCTACTACTACTACTACTACTACTACTACTACTACTACTACTACTACTACTACTACTAATAATAATAATAATAATAATAATATATTAACATTACACCAGAACCTCATAACACAGCAAAGAACACAGATTTGTCTATATATATATATATATATATATATATATATATATATATATATATATATATATATATATATATATATATATATATATATATATATATATATATATATATATATAGCCTATATATATATATATATATATATATATATATATATATATATATATATATATATATATAAACCGATTAAATCTAATTAATACAAAGGTCAGTGAGTAGGAGGCTGCTTTAGTAGTTATTTATTAAGTATTTAAAATTCCACTATACTTCGAATGCTTTAGAAAACGAACTAACCAAGGATACAAAAATGGAAGTTGGAATTACTTTACTTATTAGGTCTTATATTGCAGGGGAATTCTACTCTCTACAGGACCTTTAGTAATTATTTTATTGTATAAACTCTAAGGAATTCAGCATTTCACATCACATATTTGCTCGATTATTGTCAAATCAACATTATCAAAGCCCTACCAAAATAAGAAAATCTTCAGTTTCCTCTTGAAAGCCTTAATATTTTCAGTCTTTCGGATGTCTAGTGGAGGCTTATTGTATAGTCTTGGGGCTGCATATTTTAAAGCTCTAGAACTCACAGTAGACATATATCTTGGTTCCAATACTTCGAAGCCATCTCCAAATATTTTCGTATCAACACGATTTGTTGGCTGCACAACATGTAGCAACTCTCTTAGATATTTTGGACGTCCAGTTCTGATAACATTTTCTTTTGCTTTAATGGACATCTAGTGTAAATAAATTGAAAAAGGAGTGACCCTTTCTCGGGGCTGGGACATTTTTTATGAGTCTTGCTCCTCTTTTTAGTATGTTTTGTAAATTCTTAAGTTGCACCTTGGTAGATTGTTGTAAATGAAGTTACAATAGCCAATCCTGGTAATAATACAGTTTATTAAAAGTTTCTTTGCAGAATTTCCATTCAGGTACTTTTGTATAAAAAGCAATGTTTCTAAGATGATATCCAGCAGTGTTTACTGCATTAATTATTTGGGCATTGAAATAAAAGTTACTGTCAAGAGATATTCCAAGATCACGAACTTTACCAGATATAGGGACAGAGTTGTTATTTATGTTTATTTGAATAGCGACTAAGTTTCCTAGGCTGTTTATCTTTTTCATCACCACAAAATCAGTTTCATTTTCCTTTAATTTCAGTTTTTAATTGTAATCCATTCCATAACACTGGTAAGAATTTGATTTAGAGCTTCAGCGGTGTCGTCTGTATCATTTATGCAGAAGTAAAATTTTGTATCATCTACAAATAGTATGAACTTCACTCCGTGCCTTTGTAGTGCTTTTGATGGGCAAATAGTATAGATACCGAATAAGACTGGGTCCAGTACACTCCCCTGAGGTACCCCTCTGTGTAATGGTTCATATGATGAATAAAAGTTTCTAATTTGCACACAATAGTTTCTGTCAACAAATAGTCTTTTATGTATTCAAAAGCTTTATTTCTACAAATGGACCGTAGATCATTTGTTAGTAGTTCATGCATAACTATAGAAAGCCACACTAAGATCAAATAATATTAAAATACTACATTTGTTTTCATCCATCATTTCCAGCATATCATTTACAACAGAACAGATAGCGGTCCCCAAAGAGTATAATTTGCTGTAACAGACTAGGTGTCTGGCAATTTTTCTACTTCGTATGAGGGACTAATTATTTGTTCAAGAATTACGTATTCTAGCAAATTTGAAATAAAGGATAGAATCGAAATACTGTAGTTCCATATGAACTTAATTCCTGATAATCTAAAGCACTTTTCAAGAACCGGTGTAACTAGTCATTTTCTCGGAGTTGGTAAACCTATATTCATCGATGCTTGTATTCACCATTTCTTTAATCATATCAGCAAGACTAGAAAAGTTTCGTTCTCCAGAGATATTGGCATTGGATCGATCATAGTTTTTCCTTTGGTCTCTTGATGATACTGGTGACTTCATCTTTCGTTATATCATTGAATCTCATTAGTTTTATCTGTTTGTCTGGTGTAGGCTAGCACTAACCTGGTGTTGAATATTTGTAAATGACTTAATTATATATTCTATTTTGTTCTTGACCCTTATTCCACAGCATGCATGTATTTACGTGACACATGGGTGTCTAGGAGGTTTGCGGCATGCGTAGATTTACGTATATGCCTTAGTCATGAACCACAAGGCCGAAAATCTCGAAATTTTGGTGTTTATGGCAACAACACGATTTGAAAAATTATGGAAAGTTATTTGCTAGTTTTTTATCACTGTACCCCTCTGATAGCCTTTTTTCATTTATCTTACCCATTATACTATTTAGGAGACGATATAACTTAATTATGTCTGTTGCTGCTTCAAGGATCCTCCTCTTACAGTATTCAGTTTTTTTCCATCTCTCCTTAGTAATAAAGTTTCTTATTACTATACTACCTATGTTCATATTGCTTCTCTGGAAACTCGGTTTAATCAACATTTACACAAAACTTTTTGAAAATTTAAAATTTTTCCCTTTTCTTTTCCTTTAATAAACACATGCCCTTAGTAAAGGAATGGGACATTTTAACAATAAGTGGTAAGGGCCCCAGAACTGTCGTGCCAGATTCTCTGTCATTTTCTTCAGTTTTCTCTGTCGTTATAGTTTAGCTTAGATATTTTCCGGGTTGTTTCCTAAGTACTGTGCATTAGGAAATCTTCCCCAGGATTTGTTAGCAATTACTGCTTGGAGTGTTCAAGGAAATGGTTTCTAGTTGATCATGATCCGTACTCTTTTTGGATATCGTGTTGAGAGAAATAAATAACCGCTGTGAACACAGTACTATAGCTCACTTGCCTAAGCTCAGTCACTAGCTCATCACATGCTAACTCTTGTGGGGTAAATGTAGTTGCTAGTACATCTACTGCCATAATGAGCCTTCTGAGTGCATGCTCAGTAGCCCCATAAACACTTGTAAACAAACTAGGAAAATGGCTATTTTTTCCCTCAGTTCAACTCATATTGTAGAGAAATGCCCTAATAAGTTCATAGTTAAGTTTGGAAGATTTTTATTCCTCCAAAACTGTGGAAGTACAGTAGCTACTTTCAAGACTGTTTATTCCCTTCAATTCTCCAACTTTGTGGTGGATAAAATTATAAAAGTTTTGTTGTTTCAGATTCAGAAAAGGACTAGCAACCCATTTTAGGCCGTAAGTCTTCTATAAAACTGAGACATTTGGACTTTCGTAAGACTCATCAATTGCCTAGTTTTGTCTTGAGATTTCAATTTGATTTCCAATCTTGACCCCATCACACTGCCTCTTAAATGACAATCTTCACAGTAACCACTTTCCTTTGCAAACTCTATAATAGGAGTTATTATTTCTAGTCTTAGTAGGTAATTATATTGGAACATTGCATTTTGTATTCTACCCATATACTTCCAGTTTATAATTGATTCCACTGTCTTTCCTTACATCTTTTTTTCCCTCTTTCTCTAAAGTTTCCCCACCAAATCAATTGTCTTTAACAATTATAGTCTTTTCCATCCGTGGACACATGGGATCATTTCACCTTTACTCACCCTGTTATATATGGTCACAAGACAGTCAATACACAGAACCCGACACAACGTTGATCATCGTGATCTCAGGGAATATTGATAGCATCATTTATTTTCTTTGTAATTTTCTTTTAAAAATGCATGTTTCTGGAGAGTTTATCTTAAAGTAATAAGTTTGGGCACTGGACGGATAGTACACTTTTCTTCTACATTCACATCGGGTACAATATTATTCATTCCATCACTTAAAACTAGTTCCAAAATACGCCCAGTCAAAGTAGTTGCACAGTCAACATTATTTACCAATTGATATGATCTTAACACTAAATACCGAAGCATCATGATTTGATGCATCTTCCATCCAAAGATTGAAGTGTCCGCAAATAAGTAATTAGATTTTTTCTATGATACTCATCTCAATGAGTATACTGAATTCTTTAAAAGAATATATTAGTATTTGTTCTTGAAGGTTTGTAAACTGTTGCAATATATATATATATATATATATATATATATATATATATATATATATATATATATATATATATATATATATATATATATATATATATATATATATATATATTGTGTGCATAAAGCTTATTTTGATACCCAAAACTTATTATACTAGTTCTTTTTATCATCCTGAGATTTGAATAGCCTTTATGAATAGAGACCAACTCCCACCCCTCAACTGATCCTCTCTCGGAATATAAAAGAAAGCATGTCGGTTGGGATGGCATTTACTTCAACAATCTTAGCCTTGTGTAAGTTATTCAATCATGTTTCAGATACTGCCAATGTGTCAAAATATTTCTCATTTATCAATCCTTAAACTTGAATAGTTTTATTTCCAACAGATTTTATATTTACATTGCCACAGTTTATGATATCCCTAATATCCATGGTCCATATTTTCTGCTGTTCTCTTCAATTCCAAATCATAAGCACATCAATTTCTTGAATTAAGTGTTTGGTAATCTGATTTGTTAACTTAGTGCAGTTTACACCTTTCATCTGTTGGGAATTACATCTCTTGGTGGGTGTCTTTCTGAAAATGGAATTACATCTCTTGGTGGGTGTCTTTCTGAGAATGGAATTACATCTCTTGGTGGGTGTCTTTCTGGAAATGGAATTACATCTCTTGGTGGGTGTCTTTCTGAAAATGGAATTACATCTCTTGGTGGGTGTCTTTCTGAAAATGGAATCACATCTCTCGGTGGGTGTCTTTCTGAAAATGGAATCACATCTCTCGGTGGGTGTCTTTCTGAAATTGGAATTACATCTCTTGGGGGGTGTCTTTCTGAAAATGGAATTACATCTCTTGGTGGGTGTCTTTCTGAAAATGGAATTACATCTCTTGGTGGGTGTCTTTCTGAAAATGGAATTACATCTCTTGGTGGGTGTCTTTCTGAAATTGGAATTACATCTCTTGGGGGGTGTCTTTCTGAAAATGGAATTACATCTCTTGGTGGGTGTCTTTCTGAAAATGGAATTACATCTCTTGGTGGGTGTCTTTCTGAAATTGGAATTACATCTCTTGGGGGGTGTCTTTCTGAAAATGGAATTACATCTCTTGGTGGGTGTCTTTCTGAAAATGGAATTACATCTCTTGGTGGGTGTCTTTCTGAAATTGGAATTACATCTCTTGGGGGGTGTCTTTCTGAAAATGGAATTACATCTCTTGGTGGGTGTCTTTCTGAAAATGGAATTACATCTCTTGGTGGGTGTCTTTCTGAAAATTTCCCGAACACTTTATCATCATTCTTAAACTTGCAGTCATTCTCAAAATGCCCATACCTTTGACAGTAGTAGCAGGTGATCACTTGGTACTTATCACGTATGTTATAAGTACCCCATTGCAACAAAACTTTGTCCCCTTCATCATGTATACCCTTCCGAATTTCAGGATGACATTTCAACAAGTAGTGGGTAGTCCCACCTGCCACATTATCTTCTCTTCTATATTTTGAACATGGCCCAGGCAACGATTCCTTTGAATCAAAGCTTTTAATACTTCATCTTCATCCTTGTATATATTACATACCATTATTTTATGTTTTAGTTTTCCAACAACAATTGCATCTATTGATAAGTTTGTTTAAGAAAATGAAATTAGACAATACTTTGACAATATCCCCATGCTAAGAATATACAAAATGAAAACAGACAACATTTTTCATTCTCAATATTTTCTGACCTGGAAAATAGTGACAAAATCAATGCTCATCTCAGTAACCAGCTTCATATTCTTCAGGTTTTTTCAAACATGTGTGTAAATAGTCAGTTTGAAGATCAAACTCCTGACCAAACAGGTACTCCTTGAATCTTAGAGTTGCCCAAACTAAGTTAAAGAATTCATTTTTTTATGGAAGAGCAAAGTTTTAGTTTTGGAGAATCTTACGACCGTAATAGACTGGTTGCAAAGGTCTATGTGGTAACGTCCTTGACTGGTGATCGCCAGACTGGGGATCGAGTCTCGTTCAAACTCGTTAGTTCATTTGGTCGCTGCAACCTCACGATCCTTGTAAGCTAAGGATGAGAGTTTGGGGAGCCTCCAGATCTATCTGCTGAGTCATCAGCAGCCATTCCTTGGCCCTTCTTGGTCCCAGCTTAGGTAGAGAGGGTCTTGGGCGTTGATCATATGTAATATTGTCAGTCTCTAGGGTATTGTCCTGCCTGATAGGCCAATGTCACTGCCCCTTGCCTCTGCCATTTATGACCAGAAAGACATCGTTTAAGTTCTTTTGAACACTTAATTAGGGTATTTGACCATTTTTGAAAATATTCTTGCTTCTTTTAAATAGATTAGTCATTGACCAGACAAGAAAAATCAGTATTAAACCTGTTATAAATTCCCATAGTTCTTTCAATTCTTCAGCTTCTTCAGCTCTTGATTGTAGATGAATAGATTTTTAAAATAAGAATATCCTTTGATAAGATTTTATGTATAGTTGCTCTAAAATAACTTCAAAATTACACTTATTCATTGGCCAAGAGTCTATTAAACTATTTAAAATACAAAAATATTGTCCAAGCCTAATCACAAGATTTCAAAACTCATGATTAACTATGACCAGCCTGGGTACTGAGACCATCACTCCCACTTCAGTATCTATATTACGGAAATGATATAAAAGAAATTCTCACGGGGCATGTTCACCATCAGACTTGAGATACTGGAATATTAGCATACACCGAACTCCTAAGAAATTGAAAGATCCTTTGATAAATTTTAACAACTATCGTAATAAAGCAAAATCCTGCCTGAAACGCACCCGTTCCTTAAATGACAAACTACCGAACCAACGAAGAAATCTGCTCTTACAGAAAACTTGTGACCAGCCACTATTACACCACCAAGGACCACAGTGAAGTCGCCTCTCGATTAAATTGCATACGGGTAATTAGATTGAAAGTTAAAAATCTCACTTACCTTGACTATTAATCAAGGTCTCATCACTCAAGCAGCCATCAAATCTTACTGTTATAGGATTTTGTTCATATGATATAGTATAATGTTTTGTTTTTGAGACATCCTACTCACTGAGCCACTTGTCAACATTTTAGTCTTATGAGACCTTAAATATCCCTTGGCTCTTGATGGGCCATTTAATAGATTTAATCTGATGTTTATTAGAATGTAAAATATATAAATTATTATTTTTAGATAAAATAGAACCTTATATTGATATATATATTAGATATGTCTTACAAAATATAAATTAACGAAACAAAGATGACAGCATTGGAAGAATAAGATGGTTGCCTTCAAGCCGACATGAAGCAATTCATATAAAGTCAGATGAAGGGGTCCCTATTGTTATCCAGTCAAAATATGATATTACCTGAGAGAAATTGCATAAAAAAATAAAACCACTTGGGATACATAAACATATTCAAAATCCAATAAGTGGAACAATATTTTTTTAAGGTTTTGATAATGAGCTTTTTGTTGCTCACTGGATGTAGAATAGATACATATTTGGATGTAACTTTGTGTCAGATGAACATATTTACCCAGTTTTTTGTGTTTATATCCCTGTTTTCTAAACCTTTCTTTCATTTAAGAATAATTTCAAAGAGAAATTCAAATGCTTTTTAAATATTCTTTTTCTTTCCAGAACCGAGATGGAGGTTTTTGCTTACTGCAAACAACTTTCATTTGGGAAACCAACTACAGTTACGCTTACGGCAAAATGATGTGCTGGTATTGCTAAAGCAAGTGCGGAACGTGACAGTGATACATCCAAACAGCCTGAAGACGTTTTGCACATTGACTGTCGGAAAGACTGGTGTAATCCACAATCTATAGAACGATATAAACGTGTACAAGATGTTGGTCCACCTATTTATAATAAACGCATACTGCGTTCTGAGGAGCCAAACTTTTCGTTTAGAGAAAGCAGTTTATGAAGGTGACAATAGAAATGATGAATCTGCCAAGCAAGTTTGAAGAATCCTACATGCCAGAGAACTATTCATCTGAAGCTGTGTATCATACAACATGCAGTTCAAACTAAAGGATTAAAAAAAACATTTCTGTGCTTTATGGCCAGTGAAACTGCTACTAAAAAGCCTAGCATTTCTTTAGGGAGACCAGATAATTCCGGCCGTGTTGATGCTTTTATGCGTGTCGTCAGATACTTGCAGGAGAATGGCGAAGAGCAGAACTATCAGTGGTTGTCTAATTGACAAAATGAGGGAATATCTAGAAGGAACGCACTTTTGAAACAAAGGATAGATTCGAAATAGGTCTGTCTATATAAGCTTAATTACTGGTAATCCAGAGGACTTTTCAAAACTGGTGTGACTATAGCCATTTTCTCAGATTTGGGAAACTTACATTCATCAATGCTTGCATATGCTATTCTCATTATCATTTTGGCTAGACTAGAAAGTTTCTCTCTCCAATTACTTCAGATATTGGCATAGTATCGAACGCGCAGTTGGTTTTCTTTGTTCTCTTGATATTCCTGGTGATGTCTTGTGTTACGTTGTTAAATCTCATTAATTTTATCTCTGTTGAATATTTACAAATGACCTGGTTGTATTTTCAATTTTGTTTTTAAAGAATACTAGTAAATTATTTGCTAGTTCCTGGTCACTGTATCCATCAGGTAGCTTTTTTTTAGTTTACATTTCTCATTACACCATTTAGGAGACGATATAACTTATTCATCTGTTGTTGCTTCGTGGATCTTTCTTATATAGTATTCACTTCTTTTTCCTTCTTAGTAGGTAGTTGTATTGACGCAGCAGTTTTGTACTCTATCCATGTACTTTCAGTTTTTAACCAATTCCATTTTCTTTCTTTGCGTCTTTCACCCGCCCCCCTCTTTTTTCACTAACGTCTCTATCAAACCAAGGAGATTGGTCTTTAACAGTTATAGTATTTTCCATCGGGGGCACATGGTATCATATTCACTTTTACTCATAGGACAGTTAACACACATTGCTTCCAACAAATGTTGGTCATCATGATCACAGGGAATGTTGATAACATAATTTATTTTCTTCGTAACTTTTTCAATAAATACGGTAGGAGAAAAATTTGATTTATGTCTAAAGTTTATTTTCTTTACTACTCTATGTTTCTGTAGAGTTAGACTAAACTTAATAAATTTGTGAACTTGGGAGATAGTACATTTCTCTGCAACATTTACATCAGATACAATTTTGTTCATTCCATCACTCAAAACTAGGTACAGCGTATGCCCAGTCAAAGTAGTTGTACAGTCGACATTATTCACTAATTGATATGGTTCTAATAACTCACTAAATGTCAAAGCGTCAGGATTTGATGCGCCATCCATCCAAAAATTGAAGTCTTCGCAAATAACTAATTCACTTTTCTCCATGATAATCATCTCAATGAATGCAATGAATTCTTCAAAGAAGATACTAGTATTTGTTCTCGGAGGTTTGTGGAATGTTAAAAAGGATATTTTTTTTTTTTTTTTTCGTAAAGTTTATTCAACATTTTGAGATTTGAGTAACCTTTATGAATAAAGTGTCCGACACCTCCACCAGACCTACCCTCTCTCGGTATGTGAAAGAAGGTGTGTATGGGGGTGTCATTTCAGTGATCTTAGCCTTGTCAGAGTTATTTAACCATGTTACAGATAATCTTAATATGTCCAAATATATCCCATTTATCAATTCTCGAATTTGATTGTATATTTACATAGCCACAGTTTATGACGTGCTCAGTGTCCATGATCAGTATTTTCTGCAAGTCTTTTCAATTCCAAGTCATAAGTTTTACAATCTCTAGAATTTACTATGTGGTCACTTGGTTTGTTTAACTTTGTGCCGTTGATACACTTTGACATTTGCGAATTACTCTCCCGGGTGGAATGTTTCCCTGAACATTTCCCGCAGGCTTTATCATTATTCTTAGACTTGCAATCTTTTTCAAGATGTCAATAAATCTGACAGTGGTAGCACGTGATCACGTGGTATCTATCATGTGTGTTATAAGTATCCCATCGTTACATAACTTTGTCCCCATAATCCTGAATATCCCTCCGAACTTCATGACATTTCAGCACATAGTGGGTAGTCCCACCTGTAGCATTTTTCTTCAGGACTACACTTAATTCTATATTTTTTATTTGGTCCAGGTAACGAGTTCTTTAAATCAAGGTATTTACTACTTCATCTTTGTCATTGTAAACATTACATATTATTTTTGTTTTTAATTTTCCAATTTTCCTTGTCTCAGTGTCGACAACCATTGTCTGAATTTCGTTTGTTGTTTCCTCTCAGATCCTCTCATTTGCAAGGTTTACAACAACATTTCCATTTGAGGATGACCTCGTATTAAGTATTAGAATGTCTTCAAGTGCATGTTCAACCTCATTTTATTTTGTCAGTAATTTTAGTTGTTGCATTTGTATATTTATTTACCAATAAATTCTTTCCTTTACTTTGTCGGTGTATGTTGTTTTTTCTGGTTTTGGGTCCATCAGTGTTTGAAGTGTTTCCTTAATTGATTCAATATTCATTGGTAGATTATCAACCTTCTCAGTGAGGTCAGTAGTCTGGGTGGAATTTGCTGTGTATGCATTAAGCTCCGCAATATGTTTTTTCAATTCATCAATTCTCGCCTCTTGTGCACTCAAAGCATGGCCCTTCACTTTCAATTGCTCCCCCCTAATTCTAATATATGTAACTTAGCTGTTTTAGCTTCTTCAACACACTATGGGTATAACCAATTTAAGTTTAATACTGCTTTATCAGTGATGCTTGTCACCAAAGACACATTTCCCACAATCTCATGAACGTTGGATATGTTTTACTAGATTGTGATCTCAATTTGTTGGACTGAAACTTACCGTCTGCTAAATTTCTTATTCCTGATCTGGATAGTCATCTGTAGCACCTTCGTTCAGTTAGTTCTGTGTGCATGCAGCATAAGATTTCTCATAATCCTGACCACCCTTTGCATTCAGATTTCCCCATACTATACCATCCATTACACTGTAAAGGTATGCAGTTAATTCTAACAACGTTGCTTTTTCCATCATGAAATTCAATACTACGCAGTATTCTAGAAGTTTTAATCCAGCTGTTACCAAATTGAGGAGTGAACTTCCTAATCTGGTGGTTAAATCTGTGAAACTTCAGAAGTCAAACCTGTTGCAAATGCTTTTCTCTTCAACACATTGACATAAGTATCTCTTCATAGTTTATATATGACTGGTCGATTTAAGCATTGTCACATATGAAAGTATTTATTTTTTCTAATTACTTTTCATTCATAGTTTACTCATTCTTCCTTTATTTCTATTCTTCACGGGGTTGTGCTTTCCCTGTTGGACCCCTAGGATTGTAGCTTAATAATAATAATAATAATAATAATAATAATAATAATAATAATAATAATAATAATAATAATAATAATAATAATAATAATAGGTATACAAATGAGAGATAAATAATTATGAAGATGGTAACAAAGACAAAATCCCAATGATCCCAAAAGTATCATGGAGGAAAACAAAACAAGTAGTAAAACAAGACTTTCACTGATTAATCTCAATATTGATTTCTTTTTCTTTTTGCTTGAAAGTTAACATCCACTTTCAAAACATTGAGTTCCTTTAAAGTGGCGTCATAATAAATTGAGTTATATGGGTTTATTTTTTCGGTTTTTTGTTTACATTTCAGGTGTTTACCTTTAGGACATCATCTCATCTATATTGTTCGCGTATTCGATAATTAATAATGATATACTTTAAACGTATTGACATACGAATTGTCACCAACAATATTCTTGTGGAAACTAGTATTACAATGCCTAACAATGTGACCACAATATTCAATAAAATTTTATTTATCGGTCCTGGTTCCTGGTTCCTGGTTCCTTATTGCTCACTCCGCAAAATAAGTTTGCGGGCACTATCTCTTTATAGATAGGTGCAAAGCTTCTAAGCTTATTCTTATTATTAAGTTTGTATCATCTGTGCCTTAAATAAATTAATATCATAATGAGGTTCACAATCTTTACTTTTATTCCCTTCTACTTTGAAATTGGATAGGATAACACCTTGCTATCATCAGTTTTGGCAACCTGTTATTATTATTATTATTAAATGCTAAGCTACAACCCTAGTTGGAAAAGCAGGATGCTATAAGCCCAGGGGCCCCAACAGGGAAAATAGCCCAGTGAGGAAAGGAAATAAGGAAATAAGGAGATAAGGAAAAATAGAACATTTTAGGAATAGTAACAATATCAAAATAAATATTTCCTATTTAAAATATAAAAACTTTAACAGAACAAGAGGAAGAGAAACTAGATAGAAAAGTGTGCCCAAGTGTTGTGGTAATCAGTTTGGGCTTCCTAAACTCTTCTTTTATATTCATTGCCCTATCTATAAATGCAGCCAGATCCCTGCTAGGATTTTTCAGCATAACTAAACTTATTTCTACATTCTTCAGCTGTTCTAACTTTGGGCATAAAAATAAACACCAAAACTGTTTCGTAACATCGTTCGAAGGTTCGTAAACCATCTGGGACCAATTGCTTGACGTTAAGTCCTGGACGGTAATTCTGATTACAGGGTTGCCAGGTTTTCTAAATGAGAATAGGTCAATTTTTAATCAACAGCATCTTTAAAAGGCCAACCCATTAATAGAAAAAGGTCAAAAATATAGTATTTAAGGCTCGGCTTTTTTCATATTACTAAAGGGCAACCTATTTAAATACAAAAGGTCAAATTTGAGTTTTTTTTTGGCCGGAAAAAAGGCCAAACTGGCAACTCTGATTCTGAAACAGGAGCAAAATTTACCAGAAACTAATATGGACACAAATATCAATAATGTTTACTAAACTTAATAGTATGAATACTCTATCTATCATAAGGTAGATATCCCACTGTAAAGCTATAAGATTAGTACGGATGAAAAGGTAAAAAAGAAAAAAACTAAACATTCCCGCACTCAATCAGTTTGGCATTGTTCACTTTCTATGAAGACCAAAGTTTAGGAATCCAAAGATATAACTGTTTATTTATTTTAGTCGCATGCACACGAACCGGCAGATTATTGTTTCTCTCCAATAAATGATATACGGTAGCAAGAACCTTGCAAACAAAGCCTTTTTTTCCCTTCATTCCTCCCGTTCACCTCTTCCCGTCTCTTAAGACTCTCTTTGTTCACTGCATAAGCAGATAACTTAATTTCCACACTAATATTAAACAGTAGCAGATGCACACCTCCCTCTTGCTAAAATCGGGTAGGTAACTTTTTATCTGTATTTTCTTCGTATATATATATATATATATATATATATATATATATATATATATATATATATATATATATATATATATATATATATATATATATACACACACACACACACACATACATATATATATATATATATATATATATATATATATATATATATATATATATATATATATATATATATATATATATATATATATATATATATATATACACACACACACACACACACACACATATATATATATATATATATATATATATATATATATATATATATATATATATATATATATGGTAATTGTTTACAACACCACGCTCTCTATTTACTCCAAAATAATGCAATCCTGCAGTTCTCATCTTCTTTCTCATAATTAGGTGGTTATTTGAATTCTGGGAAAGCAATAATTAGCAAGATATGTTGAGGAAGGGGGAAGGGGTATAAAAAAAGAAAATAGCTCGGTTTCCTCGCTAAACGACTTGGAACTGACATGTCAACATAGTCAACCAAACAGAATTCGTGATGCCAGCATATATAAACAGAAGTTCGTGATGCCAGCGTATATAAACAGATTTGTGATGCCAGCGTACATTTGATATACTGTATATTCAAAATAAACTTAATTTAAAATGGATTAATTTACTCAAAAGTGTCCAAAAAACATGCAATTTACAAATAGTGACACTTTTAAGTAATCACTCAAAGGCTTTCATTACTGTTAAAGTTTTGACGGAATCAAAAGCTTTCTCATAGTCTATAAATGCTACACATAGTGGTTTGTCATATTCTTTTAATTTTTGTCCATTAACTGGTTAATTATGTTTATATGGTTAGTTTTTTAATATCCACTTTAAATCCTGCATGCTCTCTTGGTTGATTAAAGTTTAGCTGTCTTTCTATTTGGCCTGATATGATCTTTGTAAATATTTTTTTTCATATATTATTGAGAGTAAACTTTTGTGTCTCCCTTTTTTTGTGAATTAGTATAATGACTAATATTTGTTATGAAGTCTTATGTAATCTCGTGTCAGTATGCTGTACGAACCATATGAGGTTTGAATGAGGTCTTATGTAATTTTTATGTTTTTACGAGGTATTGCGTCATGTTTTGCGAGAGATTACGCAATTCTTATATTTCCACATTTGGAATGTTCTTGAAAACCCCAGAGTTAGTTTTATCTCTTTTTTTATTGTTTCGAGGAGGGAGGTGGGCAAAGTTAGCTGAGAGAGGGTTATCTTGCAAGCAAGGTTCATTCCCCTGTTTTTTGTCTCGTTGGCACCCTTATGCCACTAAGCCTTGCCCCCCACACCTCTAGAAGAATCTATTTTAGAAGTATCAAGAATAATTAAGTCAATATATATGTGCCCCTCGGAAATGCATAGGGGCTGAAGAGATCCAGCCTAATCCTTTGTAAGAGCCAAGTTCGCCTCTCTCTCGCAAGTGCCTCGAGTGTGTGCCCTCTCCAAACTGAATAAGTTTTTACCCAACATATATCATGTGTAGTGTTCAAACGTTAGTAAAGCAATGGGATAATATTTCAAGTGTAATGTATTAATATAAATAATGTGTGTAATATGAATTTTTGTAACATGCCCTGTGTGTTTATGTTAAAACAGAGAAGTGTATTTATTCTATATATCTGTTCGATTATCTTGTGAGTCAAAACACGTAAGTGTATTAATTACTTTATGTAAATTTCGTTTAGTATTCACTCTTTAGAGTGTCAAGGTGTTAACTCTTTTCATTAATTATCAAGAATAAATATTTGAGTAAAATTTAATTTCCAGTGAAACAAGTGATTACATAATTTTCAGAGTGTAATATTTCCTTGTCTTAGTCTAAGGTTCTGTTCAGATTTAATATTTCGAGTGATTCATTTTGGTGATAGTTTTTGGGTATTAAAGTTGTGATTATTTTATAGAATACATTTATTTTTGTAAAGTGTGTATTATTTCGATCACCAGTATTTCTTATAGAGCTCTCTCGTATCCCTGACTGAGAATCGAAGTAAGAAGTTGTTTTGAATAGTTCAAGTAATTAATAACTCAGTATTTTTTTTAGTGTATTTTATTTTTTTTAAGATACCTTTGGATATTGAGTGTTTTTATGTATTGCCATCTGGGAGTTGCATGATTTCTCAGAGTTAGGGTATTGTTCAAGTGTAAGAGATTTATGTAAAAACAAACAGGTGAGTTTGGAACTTGGGAGGTTGTGTAATTTGCCAGCTGTAACATATATATTTTGGTGCCCAGACCCGGGATCATTTTATATACATTTATATATATATATATATATATATATATATATATATATATATATATATATATATATATATATATATATATATATATATATATATATATATATATATGTGTGTGTGTGTGTGTGTGTGTGTGTGTTGATTTAAAGATCTGAGTAAAGTCATATAATTGATGTGGCATAAACATGGTTTCCTCGTGTAGCTTATTAGTCTTATTTTCACTTTAATCGAAGATGGATTTGTATAAAGTATTACCTGCTCTATGTGCAACGCCAAATTTGTATGTATTTATACATATTATTATTAAAGGATTTGTTATAACATCAGTAAACTACCCATTATATGTGTGAATATTGACACGGCTTTCTCTGTATACTTTGAGGTTGGAAATCTTATCAAATTTTTATTATACCTGTACTTTTTTTTTTTTTACTCCTAAATATTTTGATTTCCATCTTGTTGATAAACCATATTTCTTCTCATTATATATTTTTCATACTAAATTGTTCTAAGTTTTTTTTTCTCTTGTGTGCCAGTTGCTTATTGATATAATCATCATCTCCCACGCCTATTGACGCAAAGGGCCTCGGTTAGATCTTGCCAGTCATCTCCATCTTGAGCTTTTAAATCAATACTTCTCTATTCATCCTCTCCTACTTCATGTTTCATAGTCCTCAGTCATGTAGGCCTGGGTCTATCAACTCTTCTGGTGCCTTGTGGAGCCCAGATGAAAATTTGGTGAACTAATCTCTCTTGGGGAGTGCGAAGAGCATGCCCAAACCATGTCCAGCTACCCCTCACCAGGATCTCATCCCCATACGTCACTCAAGTAATCTCTTTTATAGTTTCATTTCTAATCCTGTTCTGCCATTAAAGTACCAATATTCTTCTGAGAGCTTTGTTCTCAAATCTACAAAATCTGTTGGATATTGTTCCATTGTTATACCACGACTCATGTCCACGTAGTAACACCAATCTCCCTAAACTGATATATAGCCTGATTTTTTATTTGTAATTTCAGGCGATCTGATTTCCAAAATTTTAGTTAACCTAGCCATTGTCTGATTTGTTTTTTTTAACTCTTTCATTAAACTCAAATTCTAAAGATCCTGTATTATTATTATAATTATTATTACCAGCTAAAGCAGCTACAACCCTAGTTGGAAAAGCAAGATATGCTGTAAGCCCAAGGGCTCCAACAAAGAAAAATAGCCTAGTGAGTAAAGAAAATAGATAAACGATATAAGAAGTAATGAACAATTAAAATAAGATATTTAAAAACTTTAAACAGATATTCCATATATAAACAATAAAAAAAAACTTATGTCAGCCTGATCAACATAAAAACATTTGCTGCAAGTTTGAACTTGCATAAAATAGTTCCTAAATATTTAAAAAATTCCACCTCATTAATCCTTTCTACTTCTAATGATATTTCCATTTCCATTGCTTAGTCCGTTCTCATCATCTGTCTTTCTTCTATTTATCTTGAACCCAACCTCATGTGATATTTCATGCATTCTGGTAAGCAAGCTTTGCTAGGCGGTATATCTTAGTAATCCATGTTTGCTAACGGTTATATAAGCGAATGAGTAACTGGCGGAGTAACGAGAACTTTGGGTGTGGAGGAATTCCCCTGCCCCACTTACTTCTTGTTGGAATCACTGGCAGCAGGTTGACGGATTGGGTTTAAGGCGATAGTCAGGATGTCTTCGGCTTCTACTCCTCATGCCTGCCGGCTGATCTTACTGAAATTAGTTTACTGATATACCTAATCTTAATTAAACCAAAATTTTCTATCTTTCAAATTACTAAAATTCAGTCTATTATCCCTGTTTGTACGCTAATCACCCACAATATAAAAAAAAAAGATTACCAGTAATAAAAAAGAGAGACTACAGTATTCTGTGCCTTACCAAATTTGCTTCTGGAGGTGGTGAAGGACAGTGAAAAGCGGTGCGTGTATTATAAATGCTTGTTTGTACACAAGTTTTCGTTCGCCTGAGGCTCATTTGTGTAATGATGACTGCTTATGTAGTTAAATTCACCCTAGAAGCTATCTTTGCCGGAGTAGTGGATGTCCTTCGAGTTGCAACTCACCAACCAACGAGGAAAATAGCAGGAAAGGTCCCGCCCCACGAACTCACAACTTCATACCCCTTGGCCTAACACCCTACCTGAACAACAGCTACCTGACAACTCCTACAGGTGAACCCTGTACTAATTTACTAAACGATCTAACTCTCTCGTCACTGCGACAGTGTTTTCCAAGTTGAATTACAATAAAAAAAAGAAGAAATTCTAAATTACTCGAATCACACAACAGCTTATTAAACCTAATTATTAAATGACCAATGTTCGACTTGCTTATGTGTACAGGGCTTACTTTTATTTTAGATTCGAACAACTTTTAGTAATTAAGATCTGCTCATTTTGTTGCTTTTATACCTAAAATAAGTTACACTATATTACCTTTTTTAGATCAGCGAAGTATATAGAATAACCATATCAGCCTTGGGCATACACAATTGTTCCTTTTACAACTGATCTCAAATATACCTTCTTTAGTCCTCTATAATGTAACGGCTTGAATCAAAACTGATATAAGATAAGATAGGTATAATTTACAAAGACATGTAAATGTTATTACCTGGGACTACAACGATTCTACGTTACTTTAATCAGTGCTTATTGTCATTGACAAAACTGATTAGAACTTCTTTATTATCTATTTGAGAGTAAAAACGCCCATTTTTAAACAAATCTTTTAACTATATACTTTGATATTGTTGGAATCTATCTAGTAGTAAGAGTCTGACAGCTTAAATCATCCACTTTTTCACTTTGAATTGAAGTTTCCCTATCGTTCATAAGTATTTTTACCCATAATATCTAGTAAATTAGTTTGGTTTATCCTCTTGCATTTAAAGAAAACAAAAGTTGGATTCAGTACAAAAAAATAATTATATTTAATCTATAATATAGATTTTATATAATATTTATATAGTTTTTTATTATTCAAAATATATTTATATTTAAATAAGCTTTAAAATATAATTTGATAACCAAAGTGCTGTATTTAAACCAACTATTACTTAATTGTTTGTAGGAATTAATTAATTGTATGTAGGAAACCATTCCAAACAATGTCGACAGTGTTGGAGTTGTGTTGAATAGAATGTGCTATAAGGTAAATGTAAAGCTGTGACGTCACAAGCAGTCGACGTGTTTACATTGAACCTCATCAAGTGTATTTGTCAGATTCAGTGCTGGAATTTCAGTGATTTGGATATTTCGAAGTACTGTTTGAAGGCCGTTTTGACATTTTTGCTGCTGTATGTATCGCAGATTGTTACGTTAAAAATTATTCTATCAGTTTTTCTGTGGTTGTTGTTTAAGAAACTGCGTAAATTAGGTAAAAATAGCGAAGCTTACACGTCAGTAGGCTTACGGTAGTTTGGTTATTTTTTGACACTTCCATTGCCCACCAAAATGCTAGTTTTAATAGGTAGGTTCAAAACCGTAGCCTGAATTGACATATAAGTATAATCACTTCCGTTGAATGGTCTCGGCAGGAGTGGTCCCTCTACAGGGTTCAAGACACTCTTACCGTAGAGGTCATTGAGTTGAAGAAAGTAGACACCTTGCCCCGGCAGGCTAAGGAGATAACCTAACTCAATTTACTTACTACAGGCCAACTTCATGGAAGGTCATGACAAAAGCTGGTTACCTAGAGCTAATAGTTCTTCCAGGGCTTGTGTAAAAATATATGATAATTACCCTAAAACTATGAAATAAAATGATAGTCTATCCCTTTATGAAACAATCTTATTCTACTTGCTATAATTTATGTTGTATAATGGAGTTAATCCAATCCAGGAAGCCTTTGTATATCAACGGGCAGTTCCTCCCACATACATAGAAAATAGGAATATTCTTCCCTTGCACTAGTCGTTTGTGAGACTTAGCCGCTGTATTACAAAAACTGATCCGTTTTTCTGCAAAACTTCTACACAAGAACACCATCTAACCCAAACTTTCCCACCTAACCTAACCTATAAGCTGTGTCTTTACCTACCTAACTACTTAACTGGCAGTCATCATACATACAGTTGGTCGCTGTCTTACATATATCCCCCAATCCAGTAAAAATTTTGATTTAATTAGGTCTTGTAAATCATGAAAATTGACCGTAGTACCATTAGCTGATAGAAAAAAAAATTTTACAACTAGGAAATGATAGTAACATTATTATAGCTCAATATTCCTAATGAAGAAGATAAATGTTCTTGGTATATTTTTAGGTACTTTGAACTGTACTGATTACAATAATTGTGGGAAACCCATATTATTAGAATTGTTCATGTTTTAGAATAATAAAAGTTATAACTAAAAAACCACATTTGTTCCAATGCTAACAAACCTTCCGTTATTTATGTAGATATCCTTTCAATGGCATCTGGAGGTATCCATTAGACTTTAATTGCGAGGTGACGACCCTGCCTAACCGCTTAAGCGGGTAGGCTTGGCGGTACCCAGCCACCTTTGTATATACTCCCGCAGCGGTGAGAGACGCCTCATTTTCTTTTGGCTCAGTAGAGATTGGACGTGTCCGTTCTCATCCTGACTGTCATTAGACTTTTTAATTTTTGCTTTCTCTTTGCAGGTGTACGTGTCTTCATCGGCGATTGCCTTCTGTGTGTGAATGTGTCCAGGGCGAGAGGGTGCTGTGTGCGGGACCTTCATGTCGTCGATAGAGACCGACCCGTACTTTCTGTGTCCTACGTGCTGAGGGCATCGATGCGAGCAGGCTTTACCCTGCGTAGAGTGTAGTGAGTGGTCTGCCTCCCAGGTGGAGAAGTTTGGGTGGCTTAGGAAGAAGTCTAAAAGGGATAGTTCTCCCTCGGGTGAGCGGTGCGCATTCTTCTTCTCCCACCCCCAAATCTCTCTCAAAAGCTCCTCGTGTGCACTCTCACAAGGGACGTTCGAGTAGGAGTGCAGATCTCTTAACTCCTTGGCAACCCCGGGGTACTGGGGGGTTTGTTGCTTCCCCTAAAGGAGCAACTTCTCCTCCAGCCACTGGTGAGCCATTCTCCCTTTCAGTTCTGCTGCAGGTGTGGTCGTCCTCAAGGATTTCAAGACCCCCTTTGAAGGAGGAGCTGCTGTGCTTTCTTCAGCGTGGTGCCAGGAGGGATCCTTCTCCGGAGCTATCGACATCTCACACTCTGGATCTGTGCGAGGTCCATCTGTTGCCTTACCCTGGCCCTTCCATGAGTGGACGAGGTGATCGTTTGCCTCTCCAACGACCCCCTGCTGACGACGAACCCTCTCTCCATCCTGGAACCTCGTCGTCCCTTAACCCTTAACCCTTTGTTTCTTCCCACAGGAACCCTCAGGTTACAGGTGACGATCTCCCAAGGATCAGAGCGCCTTCCACCAGCAGCGCTATGGGACGAACATCGCCATTGCCTCTCCTTCTGGACCTTCTTCCCCTGATCACCGTTCGCGATGATTGGAAGCTCCTAATGATCATAGGTCATCATGATCCGAGCACTCTTTGCCTAGAAGACGATCACGTTCTAGAGCTTTGTGCTTACTAGACCTTTGGTCTCAATGCTGTCCTCGGCGGCATTCCTCTTCACGAGGACGAGTCTCGTAATCACTTTCTCCACGATCGTAACCAAAGTCTAGACCTAGGTCCAGACACTAACGTTCTAGATCATCACAATCTAGATCATGAGGACGGTACTCACGCTCACGAGAATGACGCTCACGTTCGCGAGGGAGACATTCGTGCTCGCGAGGGTATAGTTTATGAGAACGATGTTCTCATTTGTGAGGACAACGCTCACGTTCGCGAGATAGGCACTCGCGGCGTTCACACCATTCTCAACCGAGAGCTAGACACTCCCAATCATGTATATCACCATCACAAACCACGATTTCGTGTAGAGGTAGAAGTAGGCGTACCTGCAGGTCATTGGCGCGTAACCCCTCGACTAGACCTTACAAACGTCCTCGGACCGAATCTGATGATGAGAACGACTACTCCTCAGACAGGCGTCCAGCTCAACCCTCAGTGCTTTCCACAGCATGAGGATTTTTAGCGAAGCACTTGCGTACGCGATGCTTGGAAACGCGTCCCAGTGTGACGCGTTCTCCATTAGAGTAGTCCCTACTCAGAGGCCTCCTCTGCTGACTTCATCGGAAGTAGGTGCTCATCTGGGACAGCAGGAAGGTGCTAGACCTTTCTCTTCCTCTGGGGCAAATTTCGTGAGCAATTCATGAGTAGATGCTATCCTCAATAGAAGGGATGCCATCATAGGTCAGTTCCACAAGCAGGTACCGAAAGTGGAGGTCTCTCTGTTGAGGAACTCCATCCTCGAGGGTTCTTCTCTCTTCGTTCCAGAAGAGATAGAGAGGGCTGCAGAGCGATGGAGGAAATCGTCCAACAATTTTCTCCTCCATAGGGCCACGATATTGCCGTCCTATGGTACACCTTTTCAGTCTTCCCGACCTCAGCAAGGACCTTCCTCTACTCGCCAGTCAACTTCCAGGTCCTCGGGACCTTCCAAGGTGTCTAAGCGGCCCTTTCAGTCCAAGGGACAGAAAGGGTCCAAGTCCTTCAGAGGAAAGAAGGGAGAAAAGGGAGGTGGCCGAGGTGGTCCCTCCCAGTAGGAATGGCATTCCTCATCACCCACCACCTGTGGGAGGATGCCTACAGCGCCGCTGGCAGAGGTGGCAGCTCCATGGGGCAGATCCCTGGACAGAAGATGTGATCACCTTAGGGTATCGCGTCCCTTTCATTCTATCTCTCCCTCCTCTAACTCGCGATCCAATGCATCTAGGCTTCTATGCGAAGGGATCTGCAAAGGAGCTGGCCCTCAGGGCTGAACTTCAGACCATGCTGCAAAAGGGTGCTCTCCAAGAGGTGGTACATGGGTCTCCAGGCTTCTACAGTCAAATTTTTATGGTGAAAAATATGACTGGAGGCTGGAGACCAGTCATCGATCTCTCCCTTCTGAACAAGTTTGTTCAACAGACTCAGTTCAAAGTGGAGACAGCAGGCACGGTCATCCAAGCGGTGTGTCGAAGGAACTTCATGTGCACACTGGATCTGAAGAATGCATACTTCCAGATCCCAATACATCCGTCTTCAAGGAAGTATCTAAGATAAAGTCACGAGGGAAAGGCATACCAGTTCAAGGTTCTATGGCTCGGTCTCGTGACAGCTCCTCAGGTATTTACCAGTGTGTTCGCCCTAGCGTCATCTTGGGCTCACAGGAACGGCATCCGTCTTCTTAGATATCTGGACAACTGGCTGGTCCTAGCAGTATCGGAGACGACTCTTCTTTGTCACCAAGACATGCTTCTCGAGTTTTGTCAGGATCTGGGCATCCTGATAAATCACAAAAAGTCATCACTGCAACCCTCACAGAGACTGGTATACATCAGAATGATCATAGACATCATCCTAGAGAAAGTCTTGCCATCAGACAGAAAAGTATACAGGTTGAAGGAAGTGGCTGCACCCTTCCTCAGGAAAGAAGTTTTTCCAGCCTCTCGTTGGTTGAGTCTGTTAGGCCACCTAACCTCTCTCGTCCATCTTGTTCCAAACAGCTGCCTCAGGATAAGATCCCTGCAGGGGCAGCTGAAGTCTGTGTGGAACCAACACTCCCACCCATAGGACACCTGAGTTCCCCTAACTCTAGGAGCCCGTGACGCATTTGAGTTGATGGATGGTAGACGAAAACCTTCGGCGAGGCCAGAATCTTCTCATTCCCTCTCTGCATTTGATGCTCTTCACAGATACATCAAAAGAAGGGTGGGGGCTCATCTGCTGCACCATACACTCTCCGGCCTATGATACCAGCACGTAAATCAGAGATGAGAGCAGTCTACCTGGCTCTTCATCAGTTCCAACAGTTGCTGGCAGGTCACTCTGTGGTTTTGACCCCCCAGATGCCGAAGCCTTGACGAGCATGGGGGCTTAGGGATTAGCAGCTGGGCTCGATGAATGGTGGGAACGGCTTTTCCACTGGACCTTGGTGCCCAATTGTTGATCCAATCAAATTAGTCAGCGCACTCTTTTCCTTTTGGTTATTTCTTTTATTCTCCCATCTCTTCCTCTTGGGCATGAACTTGTTGGCGACTTTGGCTTGTTTGATTATACTTTGGCTGCTTCTTTGGATTTGGCATAGTGTGGGATGGATGGCATGCTATCTCAACTTGTACCAATTTAGACGCCATCACCCTCTGGCAGACCCCATTGGGTGCAGAGCATCGTCTGTTAAGAGTCGGGCCCCAGTGATCCGGTTTTAAGTCACCCATATTTGCAGGGACAGTAATGGCTGACGCCAGGCATTAAATCATCGGTAGGAGGGGCTAACTGCCCCCACTGACCAGTGTACGCCAACCTAAAAAGAGACAGCCCTCTCTAATAAAAGAAGCCTCCTCTTGTGTTGGGCCACATGGGATAGGAGGACTGACATCCTCCGATAAGAGGTGGATAACCTGACTTGGTTCCTCTATAAAAACCAACCCTTCTGTTGACAACCTCGTTAGAGACAGCTCCAATTCAGATTGTAATATTGTAACATTTGAACTTTATTCACATTATGTAAAAAATGATCATAAGAAAACACTAGAGATGAAGAGAGAGAGAGAGAGAGAGAGTGAGAAATGATGACAGTATAGAAAAATATAGAAAAGTAGTATTACCTGGTCACTATGAAGTAGTGAATGAATATGATGACTTGTCTGCTGATGTTTTTGATCTACTGGAAGACAACTTAAATAAATCAGAAATTCAAGTTGAGGTCCACCATCCACCTCAATAATTAGATCAACAGGACACAAAGAAAAAGACAAACACAAAACCCAATATATCAAGATCTGCTCTAGAGCTACCAGCAGGTAATAATGTTTGATCAAAGATTGTCAATGGGAAGACTTCATCCAAGGTGTCTTCCAAATAAATAGAATATAGTTTTTTCAATATTAAACTTACCCGATAATCATGTAGCTGTCAACTCTGTTGCCCGACAGAATTCTATGGAGGGATACGCCAGCTATCACAATACTAGAAGGGGGTGTACTTACCAGCGCCACCTGTGGCCAGGTACTCAAGTACTTCTTGTTGACACCTCCTCAATTATTCCTCTGTCGTGCTTCTGACAAGACGTTCTGGGATACGCTTATGTTCTTGGAGTATTTTCACGACTTTGGTGAAGTATTTCTCTTTGATTTCGGCTGTCGCTTTACTGGAAACTTCTATTTTAACTTAGTTAGCTTTTGGAATTAATTTGATTAATTTTGGTGACGAAGAGAGTATGAACTCTCGTTCACCTTTCAATGGCCGACCCTTCCCTTAGACGGAAGTGTTGGTGTCTAAGAGAGTATAGACTCTTTTTCTTAATTTTGCTTAACAAAAGTTATAGATTTATTTTATATCTCTCCGCCTCTTATAGGCCTCTTCGATTAACTTCCTTTTATTATAAACTTATTAAAATTAATTTTTATATTTGTTTATATTCGACCTTCCTAATAGTAGGCGGTCTTTTCTTGGTACCGAAGTTAATTATCGTGAGCCCGTCATTTCGGTTTTACCTGTTAACATATTATGCTATTTTAAGGTCTTTGTTAGAATTTCTTTGATAGTCTCGTACTTTTTCAAAGTTGAACTAACGTTTTGTTTGTCTCGGCAGTTGTTGACGTTCAGAACGTTTCAACTTGCACTCTATCGTTACGATAGAGAAAGAATGTTCACGGTTTCACATTGCAGTAAGAGTAACCGTGTCTAGCGTTTTGTTCATTCTTTCTTAACTTAATGGTTTTGATCCTAATAAGGAACTTTTCTTTTTGGGAAATATTTCAGTTTTTTCCTTTAACAATAATATGTTTTAACGATATATATGATTGGGCTCTTCTCTCAGGTTCTAAGTCAAGAGAGAGAGAGAGAGAGAGATAGAGACGGAGGGAGAAAGAGGATAAACGTTTCCCTCAAGCCTGCCAGGCGTACGAGTAACGTCGTTATCGTTTTGCTCTTATCCCTAGTCTCTTTAGGGGAAGAAACTAAACGTTTCTAGAGTGATCTAGTGTTTAGTCTCTTTCCAGCCACTGAATTTTCTTTCATTAGATTTTTCTGTTACATTGTAATTCTGTTTTCGCAATTACTAACTTTTGAGAAGGATAGAATTGCGTGTTTCAGGTACAAACCACTTAAAGTTTCGAGTTCAGTGAAATAAGTGCAAACAGAAATCAAAGTGATAAGTGATTAGCGCAAAGTATGTCAGTGTTATGCGTGAGGGTACTTTTGTGCGCGCCAGTCGTCCTCCCAGTCCGGGACCTCTTGCAAGCTCCCAAGCCCAGGGGAGAAGCAATGTCGAAGGATTAAAGGGTTCGGCAGGCCTTGATCGGCGCACAGAAGTATCCTCGGTGGTTGTGGGCGTGTCTTACCGAGACCGTCACTCCCACCCGCAGACGATTGAGCCCTTATTTTGCTCGTCTGCAGAAGAGATTTAGAGGAGTAAATATAGGCAGAGTAACGCTGGTCTCAGGTCTCAAGACCTCTTAAACGTAAGTCCAGACCTATGCCAGACGTACGAAGTAAAGTTCAACAACCCGGATGCAGTCATTGGGTTAGCTCTGACTCTCCTCAGTCATCAGTTTGTCGGGCTGAGAGTGCGCCTACACTCCCCCCGCCTATGCTCGCTCCACCTGATCGCAGTACCACCTGCCAGGCGTACGATGTTGTGGACTCTACTACAGTCCATGCAAGCACAGCTTTCGGACCTGATGCGTGAGTGTCGTGCTGAGAGTGTTGCACCTCCTCCTCCTCCTGCACCGGTGGTGCACCAACCGCCTGCACCCGTTCAGCCTGTGCTGCACCCGCCTGCACCGGTGGTGCACCAACCGGCTGCACCCGTTCAGCCTGTGCTGCACCCGCCTGCACTCGCTGCACCCAGTCGCAGCACCATCTGCCAGGCGTACGATGTTGTGGACTCTACTACAGTCCATGCAAGCACAGCTTTCGGACCTGTTGCGTGAGTGTCGGGCTGAGAGTGTTGCACCTCCACCTGCACCCTTTCAGCCTGTGCTCAACCCGCCTGCACTCGCTGCACCCAGTCGCAGCACCATCTGCCAGGCGTACGATGTTGTGGACTCTACTACAGTCCATGCAAGCACAGCTTTCGGACCTGTTGCGTGAGTGTCGGGCTGAGAGTGTTGCACCTCCACCTGCACCCGTTCAGCCTGTGCTCAACCCGCCTGCACTCGCTGCACCCAGTCGCAGCACCATCTGCCAGGCGTACGATGTTGAACCTCTTTCTGTGTTCGCTGTTCCCAGTGTTGTTCAGCCTCAGCCTTCTTTAAGGCAACCTTTGGTTTGGGATCAGGAGGATTACTCCACTCTTCCTCCTCCTCCCCTGGCTGCTCCACCGGTGGTGCAACTCTCGGTGGAGGTACAACCTCTTCCACCTGTGAGTCAGTCTCCTCAGCTGCTGCACCGAGCTCAACCCGTGCACCCTGATCCTGCGCCTCAGACACCTCTGCTTGCGGGAACTTTACCTTGTTCTGCGCAACCTCGGTCTCTTCACGCTCCACTCATACCACAGGAACAGGAACTTTCTGCACCTTCCACTGTTGTTGTTCCAGCTCGTTCTGACTCTGCTGTTCAGCATACCTTACCTCCATTTTCAAACCATGGCAAAAATATGAATCATGAGTTATGAATGTAAGGTAAACATTATGTTGATTTTTAAACCCCATGCAAGCATGCATAAAGCACTCTAGCACTGGTCATGGAATTTCTGAGAATGTTAAACGCCATGCACACGCTCTGCTTTCCTTACAGCAGGCTCTGCTTACAGCAGGCTCTGCTTACTACATGCTCAGCATTCAGCATGCTCTGCATTCAGCATGCTCTGCATACAACATGCTCTGCATACAGCATGCTCTGCATTCAGCATGCTCTGCATACAACATGCTCTTCATACAGCATGCTCTGCATACAGCATACTCTGCATTCATCATACTCTGCATACCTTACCGCATGCTTCTCAACATATCTTGGGTTGTTGCCAACTCACTAGACTGTCAAGCAGTTTCATAACGTTGCCTTCTAGTCTGCTGCTTTTGCACCAGTGAACCCTCACTCAGAGAACTTAGCTTTTCTAGGATAAGGTCCCTGTAGATGAGAAAGTTCTTTTCTCCCTCCTTCTGATATTCCCTTGAGGACTCTGTCATTTGGAGGGAGCCTTTAGCTGCATAACCTCTTATGGACTTTTATTTAAGCATAACATGCTTACAGGGAAGGTAATGGTTCCACTTCAGCCGCTAATCCCGTCTGTTACCACACCTGCTCCCATAGACCTTGAGCTGTGTTGCATGACATGCAGTCCAAGCTTAGTCCTTGTTAGAGGATTTTTTGTTTACGGAGTCAATGTGTCACGGGGAAGACGTTCAACAACCAACAGAAGGGACTTGTTGTGACGCAGTGCGGCTACCTCAGCAACCCGTTAAGGAGTTGTCTGTACGACCCAGATAGTCTAGACAGATTCGGGTTGTCACTGTACTTCCTCGCTTGCCCATGATTGACAGTTTACAGACTGTGCAGCAGTATCATGATCTTGTGTCCGGCTCCGTCAGACGACTGGCTTTTAAGAGCTCCCACAAGTCGTCGCTGTCTGGAGATTTTCAAATGGACTATGGTTCTGACCAAGGAACTGGGCCTCCTGGTCAATTTTGAGGAGTCTCAGCTAGTTCCATCCCAGACCATTGTTTCCTTGGGTATGGATCTTCAGAGTCGAGCTTTTCGGACTTGTCCGTCGGCCCCAAGGATCTTCCAAGCCCTAGAATGCATCCAGAGCATGCTGAGAAGGAACCGATGCTTAGTCAGGCAGGGGATGAGTCTAACAGGGACACTTTCATCGCTGGCCCTGTTCATCGAGTTAGGGAGACTCCACCTCCGCCCCCTTCAGTATCATCTAGCTGCTCACTGGATAAAGGACATGACGCTAGAGACGGGCTCAGTTCCTGTTTCCGAAGAGATGAGGTCTACTCTAACGTGGTGGAAGAACAGCATTCTTCTCAAGGAAGGTCTACCTTTGGCTGTTCAGACCCCCGACCACCGTCTCTTCTCGGACGCATCGGACACGGGCTGGGGTGCGACACTGGACGGACAGGAATGCTCGGGAACATGGAATCAGGAGCAAAGGACACTTCACATCTATTGCAAGGAGTTGTTGGCAGTTCATCTGGCCTTGATAAACTTCAAGTCCCTCCAGCTTAACAAGGTGGTGGAGGTGAACTCCGACTACACCACAGCCTTGGCTTACATCTCCAAGCAGAGAGGGACTCATTCGAGGAAGTTGTTCAAGATCGCAAGGGACCTCCTCATTTGGTCAAAGATCGAAAGCTCACGCTGGTAACGAGGCTCATTCAGGGCGATATGAATGTCATGGCAGATCGCCTCAGCCGTAAGGGTCAGGTCTTCCCCACAGAGTGGACCCTTCACAAGAATGTTTGCAGCAGACTTTGGGCCCTGTGGGGTCAGCCAACCATAGTTCTATTCGCTACCTCGATGACCAAGAAGCTCCTCTTGTATTGTTCTCCGATTCCAGACCCAGCAGCAGTTCGCGTGGATGCCTTTCTGCTGGATTGGTCCCATCTCAACCTGTATGCATTCCCGCCGTTCAAGATTGTCAACAGGGTACTTCAGAAGTTCGCCTCTCACAAAGGGACACGGTTGACGTTGGTTGCTCCCCTCTGACCCGCGAGAGAAGGGTTCACCGAGGTACTGCAATGGCTGGTCGACGTTCCCAGGACTCTTCCTCCTAGAGTGGACCTTCTGCGTCAACCTCACGTAAAGAAGGTACACCCAAACCTCCACGCTCTTCGTCTGACTGCCTTCAGACTATCGAAAGTCTCTCAAGAACTAGAGGCTTTTCGAAGGAGGCAGCCAGAACGATTGCCAGAGCAAGGACGACATCCACTCTCAGAGTCTATCAGTCTTAATGGGAAGTCTTCCGAAGCTGGTGCAAGGCCAATGCAGTTTTCCTCAACCAGTACCACTGTAACCCAGATTGCTGACTTCCTGTTACATCTAAGGAACGTAAAATCCCTATCAGCTCCTTCGATCAAGGGTTACAGAAGTATGTTGGCAGCGGTTTTCCGCCACAGAGGCTTGGATCTTTCCTCCAACAAAGATCTACAGGACCTCCTTAGGTCTTTTGAGACCTCAAAGGAACGTCGGTTGTCCACTCCAGGCTGGAATCTAGACGTGGTCCTAAGGTTCCTAATGTCATCAGGATTTGAACCGTTCCAATCAGCCTCTTTTAAGGACCTCACATTAGAAACTTTTTTCCTCGTGTGCTTAGCAACAGGTAAAAGAGTAAGTGAGATCCACGCCTTCAGCAGGAACATAGGTTTCACATCTGAAACGGCTACATGTTCCTTGCGGCTCGGTTTTTTTTTGGCTAAAACGAGCTTCCTTCCCGTCCTTGCCCTAAGTCGTTCGAGATCCCAAGCCTGTCCAACATGGTGGGGAACGAACTAGAGAGAGTACTTTGCCCTGTTAGAGCTCTTAAGTACTATCTAAGAAGGTCAAAACCATTACGAGGACAATCAGAAGCCTTATGGTGTGCTATCAAGAAGCCTTCTCTACCAATGTCTAAGAACTCAGTTTCTTACTACATCAGGCTTCTGATTAGAGAAGCAAATTCTCATCTGAAGGAAGAAGACCTTGCTTTGCTGAAGGTAAGGACACATGAAGTGAGAGCTGTGGCTACTTCAGTGGCCTTCAAACAGAACCGTTCTCTGCAGAGTGTTATGGATGCAACCTATTGGAGAAACAAGTCAGTGTTCGCATCATTCCATCTCAAAGATGTCCAGTCTCTTTACGAGTACTGCTACACCCTGGGTCCATTCGTAACAACGAATGCAGTAGTAGGCGAGGGCTCAGCCACTACATTCCCATAATTCCATAACTTTTTAACCTTTCTCTTGAATACTTTTTATGGGTTGTTCGGTCGGCTAAGAAGCCTTCCACATCCTTGTTGATTTGGCGGGTGGTCAATTCTTTCTTGAGAAGCGCCGAGGTTAAAGGTTGTGATGAGGTCCTTTAGTATGGGTTGCAGCCCTGTATACTTTAGCACCTTTGGGTTGATTCAGCCTCCAAGAGGAACGCTGCGCTCAGTAAGGAAGACGAACTTAAAAAAGAGACAGAGTAACGGTTCAATTCGACTTCCTTACCAGGTACTTATTATTTCAATGTTATTTGAGATAACTGTTATATGAAATATGGGATACTTAGCTATCCTTTAATCTTGTACACTGGTTTTCACCCACCCCCCTGGGTGTGAATCAGCTACATGATTATCGGGTAAGTTTAATATTGAAAAATGTTATTTTTATTAGTAAAATAAATTTTTGAATATACTTACCCGATAATCATGATTTAATTGACCCTCCCTTCCTCCCCATAGAGAACCAGTGGGACCGAGGAATAATTGAGGAGGTGTCAACAAGAAGTACTTGAGTACCTGGCCACAGGTGGCGCTGGTAAGTACACCCCCTTCTAGTATTGTGATAGCTGGCGTATCCCTCCATAGAATTCTGTCGGGCAACAGAGTTGACAGCTACATGATTATCGGGTAAGTATATTCAAAAATTTATTTTACTAATAAAAATAACATTTTTCCTCCATTCTTAAATGGAATTGCCAGGGTTTATGGGCGAAATATGAAGAACTTTAACTCCTCATATGTTAGCACTCCCCTATAATTGTATGTCTAAAGGAGAGCAAGCTCAGTGCTAATACTCCTCGTCCTCGAGAGTATGTTAGTTATAGGACACCATATGATCAACGAGCAGGAAGCCCAGGGGGAAGTCATACGTTTATCGAGATGGTCCCCAAGTATCTTTGTATCTGTACAGCAGGCAGTGGTTGTACAGATAGATATAGGAAGACAATACAGAATCTGTTCTCTTTACTTGCCTCCAAATGATAACATCTTGTATGATAATTTATCAGAGGTGACTCATCAACTCCCACAGCCTTTTCTTTTACTAGGAGATCTTAATAGTAGGCATCCTTCATGGGGTGATGTTTTGGCAAATGCAAGGGGTAATATATCATCAATTTTGGAGAATGAAGATGTAGGACTCCTTAATACAGGAGAGCCCACACATTTTCATGTTCAGACAGGTACCTTGTCTTGCATTTACCTATCAATTGCAAGCTCTAACTGTCTTCTTGATTTTAATGGGAGAACATTAGATGACTGGCATACTAGTGATCATGCACCAATCATCATAAACACCAACAATGGTCCACATTTACAGAGATCGCCAAGATGAAATCTTGACAAGGCATACTGGGATAGATTTTCAGAGCTAAGTGAAATTGAAGGAAATGCAGAACAGTTTGAAATTGTTGATGATGCCATAGACTTAATGGATCTCTTCACACACCAGGAGTCAATTCCATTCCCAAAACAACAGGGATATTCAAATGACGACCAGTTCCCTGGTAGTCTTCAGAACTAACTGCCCTGCACAAAGCCACAAAAAGGTCCTTTACGCAATTGGGTAGATGCCGTACTGAGGAGAATTCAATCATATACAAGAAATGTAGAGCACATCCCCATCATGCCATGAAAGAAGCTAGGCTCCAGTCAGGGGTGTTTTTTGTTTCCTCCATTAACAGTAGCACACCAACATCATATGTGTGGAGGAAAGTAAAAAAGATAGTATTCAAACTCACCCCAAACCCACCACCAGTGTTGAAGGTGAATGCTCAGTATGTGACTGGAGCAACCGAAGTTAGCAATGCCCTGGCTGATCATTTCTCAAATATATCATGCAAGTGTGAAGCAGCTCCTGGTCACCAGTATAGGAGTATTGAAGAAAAGAAAATTTTAAATTTTGCAACAGGAAGGGAAGTCATAGAATTCTCCTTTTACTGAAACAGAATTTGATTCCGCACTTGCTACGTGTAAGGATACAGCAACTGGACCCGATGGAATTCCATATGCTATGATTAAACATGTACCTGTTAATACCAAGTTATTTATTTTAAGCATTATTAATAGAATATGGCATGATCATAGTTATTTCCAGTTGTTGGGAACTAGCCATTATTTTAGCCTTTTTGAAACTAGGTAAGGATAAGTTTTTAGCAGTAAACTATCATACAGTTGCATTGACATCTTGTTTCTGTAAGATCATGGAGAAGATGGTCAATGCAAGACTGATGTGATACCTGGAAAAGAAGGGGGTGGATTTAGGAAAATGTCTTCAAAGACTGATGTGTTGATACGATGGGAGCCCTCTATTTGTGAAGCCTTTGCATCCAAACAGCACCATGTAACAGTCTTTTTTAATGACTAGAACTTACCTGGCAGTTATATATATATAGCTAAATGTCTCTACTTTCGGCAGAATTTTTCAAAACACGGCAACCGCCTTGTGGTGGTTGAGCGGTTAGGTGGTTAACACCCGTCACAGGGTGGTACAAGGAATCACTCCCGTTTTCTGTTCTTCAGTTCATCTCTGCTGTCCGGATCGCTAACACGTTGGTCCGTCATTAAGAGTTTTTCTTTGCTTTCCCTGTTTTGCTGTACCAGTCTGCTATTTTGGTGAAGTACACTGATTTGGGGATATGGTAATAGTGTTTTTGTTATTTCTTTGCTTTTTTGCTGTTATTTTTTTGCTTTTTTGCTGTTATCATTATGAGTGATAAAATTCAATTCCGTGTCTGTGCGAATGAGGAATGTAAGGTGAGATTACCAAAAATGGCGGTAGATTCTCACACCGTGTGTTTGCATTGTAGGGGTTTTGAATGTGCCCTTAATAATAGGTGCGGGGAATGGAAGGTTTTGGATGAAAAGGATTGGTTGATTATGAAGCGCTATGTGCGTAAACTAGAGCTCGATAGAGTTAGGAAAGCTTCTAGGTCTAAATCTAAGTCTGTTAGTGGAAAGGAAGACGAACTTAGTGTAGATTTATCCTTTGAGCCTATAATTAATTCATCTTTGGAAGTTGATCCTTCCCTTGAGTTAGTAACTCCTGCCCCTTCTACAGGATCCGTTTCTGCGGATGACCCTCGGTACGCTAGGATGGCTGCCGAGTTGAAGGCCATTAAAGAACAACTTGCGGCCTTTAAAGGTAAGAAAAGTGATAGTGATTTTAGTGCTTGTGAAAGTGCAGTGGAGGTGGCGACTGACCGAACCTGTCATTACTCTAGGCCTAGACCTCTACCAAGCTCCCAAGACCAAGGGAGAAGGTACGTCAACAACCGAAAGGGGGTGAGAGACGTACCCTCGGTCAGCCGTCGCCTCAGACAGTCCTGTTGTCGATTCCCAGGCTGTTCTTGACCGTCACGGAAAAGACGTGTCGGATGTGTTAATTTCCTCTCCGAATTCTCCCAGACGTAAATGGAAGTTTGAAGCGTTAAGACCTACTAAGAGGAGGTGGAACCGCGGCGAACTGTCTCATTCTTTCTCTCCAGGTTCTAGCAGCCATGAACCTTGTCCGTCAGTGGACGATTTCGACTCCGTGCCTGTGAAAAGGACGAAGTCTAAGCCCGCAAGTCAGGATATTACAGCCGAAGATCCTTCCCCTTCTACGAGTTTTATTCATCAGCCCTCTCCTTCGGGACCGCAAGACCCAGCAGAAATTGCTAAATCCTTTATGTCGGTCATGCAGGAACAACTTTTTACGTTAGTGTAAGCGTTTAGCTGCCCTTACGCCCAGTCTGTTAGACGTAAAGACGACTCTTTGCTTATTAAGAAGTCAACTTCTGAGAGGGAACGGAGTTCTTCTCCTAAGGAAACCTTACTCTCTTTGTCGAAGACACGGCACCGTTCTGCTTCCTCTACTGCTCGGCGCCAGGACGATACCTCCTCTCTCTCTCTCGGCGCCAGGACGATACCTCCTCTCTCTCTCTCGGCGCCAGGACGATGACGGTATGCTTACGCAGGACGATACTTCCTCTCGTCGCCAGCACGATACCTCCTCTCGTCGCCAGGACGATACCGCCTCTCGTTCATGACGCCAGAACGATACCGCCTCTCATTCACGACGCCAGGACGATACCGCCTTTCGTTCACGACGCCAGGACGATACCTCCTCTCGTTCTCGACGCCAGGACGACTCTGCCTCTTGCTCTCGGCGCCAAGACGATACCAGCCTGCTTCTTGAGGACGATACTGTCTTTAGTTCCAAGGACTCTTCTAGCGCTCGGCGCCAGGACGATCCCTCTTTCCGGCGCCATGACGACACCTACGCTCGGCGCCAGGACGCAAGCCCTCTTTTGTAGGACGATTCCTTTGATTTGCCGTTGTCTGTTTCTAAGGAGCCTTCTTCTCGTTTGAAGGATGTTGCAGATGTGGATCAGGACCTCGAGGAGGTCTCTGATGACGATGATAGACCTACTGACGCTGCCGGAGATTACAAAGTTCTCTCTCGCTCATTTCTTGAACTTTATGGAGAGGAATTCCTACCTGCTGCTCCGCAATCTCCTCAATCCCAATTTAACAGAAAGAAGGCCAAGAAGCAGTCGGCCTTCCTAAGGGTTGAGTCACCCATATTAAATAGCGTGGTTTGTATTTCAGTTACAGAACAAATAACATTCGGAGATAGTTTGTATTTTTCCTAACTATACAAACCTTAGCTATTTAATCAAACTTGCCCTCCAGCCCTATCCCCCGTGAAGTCCTACCTCTAAGCAAAGTGAGCTCAGCACACAGGTGTGTGAGGGCGGGGGGTACCAGGCTACCCTCCCTACCCCCCCGCTAACTAGCGGTGGGATAGTAAATCCTCGTTAAATTTCTAATAGTTCGTCATTTCAGCTACGCCGAAAGTAAATAGCTAAGGTTTGTATAGTTAGGAAAAATACAAATTATCAACGAATTTGTCATTTCAAGCAACAAGTATATCAGCTATCCTTTTAAATATTTTTATTCTTTTTACAGATACCTTGGTGAAACATGTGATTTCAAGAATAGATAGTGCACAGCATAGGATACTAGAAAAGGATCTGTAAAATGGGGGCTGGCAGCAGTAGTATTAGTGGGCTGTCCTCTAATGAATACCTTCAGCGGTTTGTCAGCCCTGAGATCATCACACCCAATGACCCATTCTGGAATCAAGTCCTGTCATTTACCTTTTCTATACCAAACACAAGGTATGTTAGATGGTAACCCATTTTTTATTGCTACAACAATCAAGTCTTTTTGATGTGAACATTTTCAAGGCTACTAGAGATGCATTTTGATACATAATACTGATGCTAAATGCATTTCATGTGCAGGTATTTTCAGCTCAGGAGAATTTTATTATGAAATGCAAAAGAATATTTAATTGTTCTGTAACTGAAATACAAAGCAACGCTTTCTATAGGGGTATTACTTTCAGCGAAGCTGAAAGGACGATCCATTAGAATTCTAGCGCGGGTTAACTACCCATCCCACTAGTTAGCCGGGGCTGTAGGGGTATAGCTAGCTACCCCTCTCACTCACACACCTGTGACTGTGCTTCACTTTGGTTTTGGCTGAAATGGAGAATGGTTGTTACTGCTCTTTCTCCTCTTCATTGTTTTGGACTGCCATTAATCTGTTTTGTCTTTTTCTTTTTCCAGTGTGTGTATGTGCGTGCGTGCGTCCACCCTGAGTTCTACTGCCCATGCGTACATGCCCATTTTCGTAGGGCTACACCTGCGGCACCTTCATGTCCACGGTCGACGCCGATCCCCACCGCCTTTGCCCTATGTGTAGGGGCCAATGATGTGACCAATCGAATAAGTGTGATGAATGCCTGGAGTGGTCTGCCTCCCACTGGGAAAGGTACGGGCGTCGGCGAAAGAAGAAATCTGAGTGGGATCTTCTCCTTCAAAGGTTTCTTTGAAGCTGAAGAAACACAAGACTACTTCTTCCGCTTCCTAACCTTCCTTCGAGGCTCCGAACAGCTTCCTTCGGGAAACCGTCGATTAGTAACGTAGACAGTTTATCCCCCAGTCAACCTCGGTCCTCAAGAGACAGTGTTGTCTCCCCTAGTGAGGTGGCCTCTGCTCTCCCCCCAAGGGAAGCATGTCTCTTTCTCCACTTTTACAGGTTTGGCCTTCTTTTGGGTTGCCCGGTCCTGCTTCCAAGGAAGCCCTGCTGCAGTTACTTTACTGTGGTGCTGAAATGCGGCGATCTTTAGCTCCAGATGTCTACCCCTTGTCCTTGGTCAATATGGTGGGGTCTGGTGTCCTGCCTTCTGACCCTATTGCGACTTCTTCTGCTTCCTCCTCTGCTGCCGCTGAGGACTGTACCTCGCCCTCTGATGAACATCCTTTTGGTGGGAGAACTAATTCCAAGGCTCGTCTCTCTTGCGAGTGTTCCCTTTTCTGGTTCACGTGAAGGGGCAATCATAGAGACTCCTCTTTGGAGGCCTGCTGACGGTCAGCTAGCTGATCCACCAGTTGCTGAAGGACATTGTTGGGGCAGGAGACCTCGCCGTGGTCGTCCTCCGCTGGTCGTCCTCCTTCAGGGTGCCCCTTCACCTTCGGTCAAGAGACGTCGTTTTGGTTCTTCTTCTCCGCAGCTCTCATCTTCGAAGGAATCTGCTCAGCCAGCCTCTTCTGGTTCCCAACCCTCGCCTGGCTCTACAGACTTGTCTTCTCTTCAGCAAACTGTGGTTCGTTCTCCTCCTGCAATGGATCGTTCGGGATCACCTCCGGAGTATGTGCTCCCTTCCGAGGGTCACATCTTGACGCCTGAGCGTCCAGCAAATGTTCGCCAACCATTTACAAGCCGTTCACCTGCTTGCCAAGTTCTCATACAGCGCTCTCCATCTCGTCAGGTTCGACTTCCAGACTCCCGCTGACCTGCAACTCTTTAATCGCCTGTCCAGGTTACGTCAATCACCTGTCTAGCCAACAAATCGTCAATTGCCGGCTTGTCAATCGCCAGCTCAACCGCCAACTCGCAGATCCCCTGCTTACCAGCGTTAGGACCTTCAATCGCCTGTTCGACAGCGTTCACCCAAGCGTCAAGCACTTGCCAAGCGTTTGCCAAACTGTCAAGCACTTGCCAAATGTTCGCCCACTCATCAGATCCACCATCGGCATCAGTGACCTTAGATATCAGGAGGCCAGAAAACCATCAATCAATGAATCATCCACCTCGTGAACCGCCCGCTCGCCAATCTCCACATTGCCACCAATTGCCGACTCACCGCACTGCAGACCATTCTCGCACTGCTGCTGACTATAGCGTTTCCGCGGCTTCTTGTAAGCCTCGTTCGTCTGTGTGTCAATTGCATCACTTCCCGAAGATGGGCAAATCGCCACCTCAACAGTTGTCGGTTCATCGCCAGCCCTCTCATGAGGCTGCGGCAGTTGTTTGTGCGGTTTTGCTGCAATGCTAGTCAACGCGTTATCGCTCACTGACTCGCCGACAGCCATCAATGACACACCAGCCTTAGGCAGCTCGTCAGTGACCACTAGGCTCTCTAGCACAGCATCCAGTGGTTGTTCAGCAACCACTGACCACCCAGTGGTTAACCATTAAGGTGAGTAACCATCCTCAAGCAAGAGAGGACCGCCAACTATCATCATCCTACCAAGCAGAAGGAAGGTAAGACCCTTTCCAAGTCCCGCCGTTCATAGTCGCCCCATTCCCCTCCCAGCAAACGCATGACAGCGCGACCGCCGGGTAAGGAGGAAGAGGGCAAGCTTCAGTGTTTCAAGATCCCAAAGATTCCAGCACCGAGGAAGGAACCTATGTCATTGCTCCCTTCTTCATCGGGGATGAAGACTCCTCGAAAAGATCCGTTGGCCTCTTTCCCGTTTGGGGAACTGTCGCCTAGCGCATCCATAAGCAAACAGCCGTAGTTCAGCGACTTAGTCAGGGCCGTAGCCCAGACCTTCGGGTCCAGTATCGAGCCTCCTCCATCATTTTGTCCGACTCAAGGCAACAAACTATGGCTGCGTTTCCCCTGAAGAGGAAGAGAGGGGTTCCTGACAAGTTACCATTGTCCAGAGTCAAGCTGAGGCCTACGAGAGCTTCCAGGTTAGAGGTCATCCCCGAGAAGCCATCTCTGCCTCTACCCAGTGTTGCCTCCTCTTCCCATGTGGGAGGTGTTCACAGGGAAGAGTCATTTTGGGACTCTCCCCAATCATTCCTGCTGGAAAAAGCTCTCATAGAGGACTTTTTCTGCAGATCCTGTAGAGGTTCCTAGTCCTCTCCCCGCCAAGAAGATCATCCCACCCAGACCTTCGGTCTTGGAAACCTTTTTGCCCCCTAAAAGGGAGTCAAAGGATTCCAATACATCTCCGAAGCCTTCTAGGACACAAAGACGCACAGAGGGGGTTAGGAGCTTAATCAGCCTTCCAGGTATTGACCACGACATACCCTGGGACGATGCCGACATTACTGCTAGCCCAATTTCAGTCAGTGATTAGAGGGAGTTAGAGCATGGCTCCTCAGGAAGGCAAGGATATGGTCCTGGACTGTCTTGGGCACCCAGAAGCCCCCGAAGTCCAATGTGGCTCTGTCTTGGTCCCGGGGGTTGAGATCGCCTCCCAGCTTGCCGACTACTTTGGGTCGTATCGTTCAAGATCATCCACTAAACTCCTCCCACCTTCGGGTGTTCACCAGAGGAGGTACTGTGAGGTCCTGGACGAAGCATGTTTAACGTTACTACTCCACCGCTCTCAAGGATCTGATTGAGGGAGTCTCACTTGAGCGGCTCTTCTTATCAAATCATATTCTCGGCATTGGAGATTTTGAAGCAGGAGAAGGTTGCTAAGTACGCCATGCAGGCGACTTCGTGGCTGGATCTTTGGTTAGGATCTGTGGAAATCCTAGTACTGACCGAAGGTTTCTCTAAGGAAAGTACCAGGAAGGCTATGGAGAACTTCCTTCTCTGAGGCACTCGCACCTTTGAGTTTCTGGTCCACCAGATTGTGAACCTATGGGCCAATACCATCTTAAAATGGAGGGATGCGGTGGCTGAGATATTTCAACAACAGGTCCCTAATGCCTAGATTGCCAGGCTCCGGAACTCCTTTCTAGAGGGTTCCTTGTGGTTCGAGCCAAAGGACATCGTACAGGCTGGAAAAAAATCCCACCAGGACTCCCTCCTACATAGAGCTCTGACATCACAGCCCTATAGACCACCAGTTCCTCAATAGCCCAGCCAATCAAAACCCTCTACCAGCTAGGTGGCAACAAAAGAAAAGATGGTGTCTGAGAAACCCTTTCCTGTCAAGGACCAGAAAGGCACAAAGGTGGCGGAAGAAGCCGAAAGTGCTAGGATAGCTGATCCCCCTGCTTGTCCACCAGTAGGGGGATTCGCTCGGGGTATTGCGTGCCGTACATTTCATCTCTCCCTCCACTGACAAGGAATCCAGTGCTTGTGAGCTCCTTTGCAATGGAACCAGCAGAGGGGCAGGCCCTTTTGGGCTGAAGTCCAGACAATTATTATTATTATTACTAGCCAAGCTACAACCGTAGCTGGAAAAGCAAGATGCTATAAGCCCAGGGGCTCCAACAGGGAAAAATAGCTCAGTGAGGAAAGGAAATTAGGAAATAAACGATAAGAAAAAATTCACAATAAATTATTCTAAAAACAGTAACAACAACAAAACAGATATGACCTTTATAAACTACAGTGGAACCTCTACATACGATTGTCCCAACATACGAATTTTCCAACATACGAAGTAAAATTCGACCAAATTTCTGTCTCAACATACAAAGTGTTGCTCCAACATACGACGTAAACAATACGCTTACCCATGGAATTTTCTCAAAAGCGTGCAGCGTAGTTTGTTGTTGACGCCGCTAGACGGCAGCACATCGGAGGGACGCCAATCGAGCGTCACCTTGATCAGTCCTCTCATCTCGTGCGCATCGTGTGGTTGTCCTCTATTCGCTCAGTTTTAACAGTTTTTTATCTTGCCTTTTCACGTGTTGTTTTCTGTGTTCCGTAATCATGGGTCCTAAAAAGCTTAGTTTCGGTTCAGGAAGTAGTAGCAGTGGTGAGAAAAAGAGGAAGTCTATGCTTTCATTAGAATTAAAGCAAGAAATAATAGAAAAGCATGAGCGAGGTGTACGTGTTAGCGATCTCGCTAAACAATATGGCCGGAATATGTCTACGATTTCGACGATCATAAAACAGAAGTCAGCCATTAAATCAGTGAAACCTTCGAAGGGGATCACGATTATTTCTAAACGTCGTATCCCTACCCTTGAAGAGATGGAACGACTTTTGTTAATATGGATCAAAGACAAGGAGATTGTTGGCGATACGATCACCGAAACGATCATTTGTTAGAAGGCCAGCGCTATCTACATTGACTTGAAGGCGGCGGGCTCTGGGGGTGACGCGGGGGAGAGTTCAGCCGATCCTACGACGGAGGAATTCAAGGCGTCTCGAGGTTGGTTCGAGAAAATTAGGAAACGGACCGGGATTCATTCAGTTGTTCGTCATGGAGAAGCTTCGAGTTCGGACACTAAGGCTGCTAAAGACTTTGTTAAAAAGTTCGAAAGCATCGTGGCGGAGGAAGGCTACGTAGAGCAGCAGGTGTTCAACTGTGATGAAACCGGTCTGTTTTGGAAAAAGATGCCTAGTCGAACGTACATTACCGCCGAAGAGAAGAAAATGCCTGGACATAAGCCAATGAAGGATCGGTTGACTCTTGCACTTTGTGCCAACGCCAGCGGGGACTGCAAAATTAAGCCTCTGTTAGTTTACTATTCCGAAAACCCTAGGGCATTTAAAGCACATAGAATTGATAAAGACCTGCTACATGTTGTATGGCGTTCTAATTCTAAGGCTTGGGTTACTAGGCATATCTTTGTGGAATGGGTAAACGTAGTTTTCGGCCCTGTTGTCAAGAAGTATCTTCAGGAAAGGAATTTGCCTTTGAAGCTAAGTTAAAGTTCACGTAGTAGTGTAAGTTAGTATAAGTTATCGTACAAAGTCGCCGTCCCTACCTCCTCGCTGATCTTCCGTCTCCTCCTGCGTAGAAGTCCCTACACCTGCGCTGGCCTGTCGCTAAGGTAAAGTGTTACATTACAACCCGTTTTTTTATTTATTATTTCATTATTATTCTTTTTTTTGGTTTGTAATATGTATTTATTATACAGGTATTGTATTAATGTCACTTGTAATTATGTGTAGCCATTTATTAAGGATTTATTATGGGTTTTTAGGCTGAGGAACGAATTAAATCAATTACCATGTATTCTTATGGGAATATTTGCTCCAACATACGATCGTTTTAACATATGAAGTAGTTTCTGGAACGAATTAAGATTGTATGTAGAGGTATCACTGTATGTTGGAGGAGGGCGCTCTAAAGGAGGTCCTCGATGGGTTCCCATGCTTCTTCAGACGACTTTCTTGAGAAAAAGGCACTTGGAGGCTGGAGACCAGTCATCGACCTCTTGGCTTTGAACAAGTTTATCAAACAGACTTCGTTTAGCAATGAGATGGCAGACACAGTCAAACAACCTCTAAGAACACAGGACTTCGTGTGTACACTGGATCTAAAGGACTCATGCTTCCAGATCCCAGTCCATCCATCTTCAAGGAAGTATCTATGGTTCATCATCTACAACAATATATACCAGTTCAAGGTGCTGTGCTTCGGTCTTTCCACAATACTTCATATTTTCACGAGTGTTCGCCCTCGTGTTATCTTGGGCCCATAGGATTGGCATCTATCTTCTCTGTTATCTGGATGACGGTTGATCCTAGTAGATTCGGTGACAACCCTTCTTCAGCACTGAGACAAACCTCTGAGGCTTTGCCCAGATCTGGGGATCGTGGTAAACCTCGAGAAGTCATCCCTGCTTCCCACCCAAAGACTGGTATACCTGGGCATGATTCTAGACACCAAACTACACAAAGCCTTCCCATCAGATGACAGGATTGTGAGGCTGAGATAGCTCGCGAGACCTTTCCTCAGACAAGAAGAACTCCCTGCCCAGATGTGGCTATGTCTCCTCGAACACCTACCATTCTTGGTCTGTCTGGGTCCCAACGGTCGCCTCAGGATACGATCCCTTCAGTGGTTACTGAAGTCCACTTGGAATCAGGCCGTAGATTCACCAGATACTCTAATCCCTATGGGACTAGAGAAAAGGATGTACCTTGGATGGAGGTTGGCAGACAAGAATCTGCTGAAGGGTGTTAACCTTCATCCATCCGATTTGATGCTGTTTTCGGATGCATCAAAAGAAGGGTGGGGAGCCCACGTGCTGCATCACACGGCCTCAGGCTTCTGGTCTGAAGTACCTTCACATAAGTCTCCTATAGATGAAGGTCGTATACCTGCCCCTTTGAAAGTTCCACCAGTTCCTGGCTGGTCACTAAGTGGTGGAGATGATCGACAACACCACGGTAGTGGCTTACATAAAAAAGCAAGAAGTACTTTTTTGCACTCCCTATCCCATCTAGCAGTAGAGATACTGAGATGGGCAGGAGTCCTCTCTGTCTCACTATCAGTTCTCTTCATTCCCGGCAAGAGGAATGTGCTCACTGACAATCTGAGCACGTCATCGTAGATACTGGGTTCCGAATGGTCTTTGGATTATCTAGTAGCCAACAAAGTCCTGACTTTGTGGGGCTCACCGACTGTGGACCCGTTCTCAACGGCCTGACTTCAGGCTCCCGCTGTACTGCTACGCCTCAGTGCGAGACCCCTAGGCTCTCTGGTAAGATGCATTCCAACAGCAGTGGGAGAACATAGACGTATACGCCTTCCCACCGTTCTGTCTGATGAGAAGAGTACTCAAGAAAGCCAGAACATCGGTCAATCTTTCAATGACCCTCTTAGCTATGCCATCATGCAGAGTGGTTCTCGAACCTCCCGCTACTCCTGACGGACCTGCTGAGAGAATGTCCTCCACGACACGATTTACAAAGACAACCACATGCCAACATTTTCCACCAGAGAGTAGTTATGCTACATCTTCACACCAGGAGAGTATCCAGCATCTCCTCATGCAGAGAGGATTTTCGTAACAGGTTGCGAAGAGGACGTCTGGATACCTTCGGAAATCTTCTGCCTCAGTCTACCAGGCGAAGTGGAATGTCTTCTGTGGTTGGTGTCATGTAAGGGTTATCCCTCCACTCAATGCCACTGTTCCAGCAATAGTCGAGGTAAGAAATGTACCTCGTTTCAGCGGTTAAAGGCTAGCACTCAGCCTTCAGTTTTGCCTTTAAACTGAAAAGAATGGCCATTTCTTCATCACTAGAACTTTCTCTACTCATACGGAGTTATGAACTTGCCTGTCCTCAGTCAGAAGTGAGACCTCCCCTTGGAAAGTGGTTCTTGTTCTTCAGTCTTTAAAGGGCCATTTATACAAAGCATTACGCAAGGCAACAGACTGCCACCTAACTTGGAAGACTATATTCCTTCTCGTCTTGGCCTCAGCCAAATGAGTTAGCGAACTTCATGGTCTCTCATACGACATCGCCCATTCAAGGGGATGGGGAGAGGTAACGTTCGGCTTCGTCCCTGAGTTTGTTACCAAGACTCAGAATCTAGGGATTTCGGATCCTAGATTCAACTCCTTCTGGATAACGAGTCTTCGCTCTGTTACAGATGACCTTGATCATCTGTTACTATGCTCAGTAATGTGTTTGAGGCACTACCTCAAGAGAACAGCAGCAGCTTGGCGCAGACAGCTCTCACTCTTCATCAGCACGGGCAAATACAAGAGGAGGATCACGAAGAACAGCATCTCTGCATGGATTCGCAGGGTCATTAACCTTGCCCTAAATCCCGATCCTCCACCAATATGTCAATCTAAAGCTCGTTGTGTCAGGGGTATAACCACGTCCCTGGCCTTCAAAAGAAACTACTCAGCGACTCAGGTGTTGCAAACTGGTGTGTGGAAACGTCAAACAACATTCAATGCTCACTACCTGTAAGACGTGACCCACGGTTCAGGTCCTCGGGTCTCTGAAGCCCCCCCCCCCCCCCCCCCCCCCGTATGAACCATTACACCAGGCCTCCAATTGCCACCTCACGTGGAAGACTGTGTTCCTGCTCGCGCTGGCTTCGGCCAAGAGAGTCAGCGAGATGGGGGGAAGTAATCCTCAACTACATCCCTGAGTTCGTAGCTAAGTTTCAAAATCCCATTCCGGATAGAGAGTCTTCGTTCTGCAACCAAAGATCTAGACCAATGGTTATTATGTCCAGTAAGGAGTCTGAGGTGTTACTTGAAAAGAACAACAACAGCTCGCCCCCGTGTGCAAGCGCTTTTCGTTAGCCCGAGAAGGTCAAGAGGAGGGTCATGAGGAATACTATTTCCCCTTGGATAAGGAAAGTAATTGAATACACTCACTATCCAGACCCTTCTCCGTCCAATCGACCCAGAGCTCATGACGTCGGGTATTGCAACATCCCTGGGATTCAAGAAGAATTTTTCTGTGGCACAGGTAATGCAAGCGGGCGTGTGGAAGCATCAGACGACCTTCACCGCATACTACCTGAAAGATGTAACCCACAGGAGCATGGAAACCTTTTCCATTGGTCCTGTGGTGGCCGCACAACAAGTGATCTGCTGCTCCAAGCTCCTTGGTGGACACGTAGCAGAGGGTTGAGGGCTGAGGTTACCTGGGTTAGTCTGGGGTGAAGGAGAAGAATGTCTGGCTCCCCTCTTCCTTTCACCTTCTCCCCTCCCTGGGGAAACAGCGCTGCAAGACTGCAGCATAGCTGACCTCACCCATCTGCAGGTAAGATTCATTTCCCTTGTGCATCCTGAGTATTGGTATGTACTTTGTTACTTCACCAATACCTCTTGAGGGAAGGTATTGGGTATGTCTTAGAACTCGTGCTTATCTTCAAGTTCCTACGTAAAGACAAGACTCTAGTCTCTCTCTCACAAGCTTTTGCTGGCCACTATCAGTGTGTTACCTTGTAACTACTGTACTTTGATTTTAGTGAGGGTAGGGTTCATACTAATTAGATCATAGATCAATTAGAGAGAACTCTGGGTATAGCCAAGGCCAGTTGGTAGGACTTCCTCCCTCCTAAAAGTAAGTTACCCTATAAATAGCAAAAGGTTTGTATCTGTGTCCGAACAAATAACAGATTTGGAAATAATTTGTATTTTTCCCAACAAACAAACCTGGAGCTATTTATACAAATTGGCCCGCCACCCTGTCCCCCTAGAAGTCCTGCCAGAAAGCAAAAGTGATTACCCAGCCAACGGGTGTGAGTGAGTGGGGTAGCTGGTCTACCCCACCCCCCATCCGCTAACTAGGGGAAGGGGGTAGTTATCCCTCAATAAAATTGTCTTGGCTAGTTTTCAGCATTGCTTAAAGTAATACCCTTTAAATAGCTCCAGGTTTGTATGTTTGGAAAAATACAAATTATTTCCAAATTTGTTATTTTGAGAAAATTGTAAAATAAAGTTATAGTAAAATACTTTTCTTTATTTGCAGCTCAGACTATCGCCTTCTTGAGGAATCGTTAACTAATCTCTATGAAGAGCTTGTTAAAAATTATGCAACAAGTGGGAATGTGGCCTCGCTAATTCATGTCTTCCTTTCTAGAGCCACAGAATTAAAAGCATCAACTCAGTGTGAAAAGTAAGTATTTTACACATTATAAAGTGAAATTATGTAAAGTAATTCATATTTATGTATACTTTATTGTTTAAAGTACTGTTTTTACACTATTACATATTTGGCTCTTTAAGCCATTAATGTTTTGAATAATGCTATCCATTGAAGATTTATTTTTCATATCTGGGAAGAAATTAAATTTTTGTCTGTTTCAGCAATGTATTTACTTGGCAAGCATACAATGCACTCTTCATTATTCGTTGTGTTTGCAAGTTACTACTACAACATTTACCAGAAAGTGATGTTATTGAAGTTTTACAAACCGGACCAGCTTCATCTAATGAAAGTAAGTGCAAAAAATGAGATTATATTATAGTAATAAAACTTACATACAGTACTGTACAGTGTTTGTAGAAAATAAATCAAGGAGAAAATGAGGAAATAATAAAAAAATAGAAGGAGCAATAGATAGAAAATATGGAAAAAATAATGACGAGAAGAGAGTGTGGATGCTCACAGTTTGTAAACTATCAATCTTGTTTCAGTAAATTTGAAAAATATGGTTTACAGAAGTCTTACTAATAATGAGAGTATGTACACACATACATATAGCAAGGCACTTCCCCCAATTTTGGGGGCTAGCCAACATGAAACAAATGAACAGAAAAGGGGACACTCCTCTCTACGTTCCTCCCAGCCTGACAAGGGACTCAACCGAGTTCGGCTGGTACTGCTGGGGTGCCACAGCCCACCCTCCCCCATTATCCACTACAGATGAAGCTTCACAACACTGAATCCCCTAATGCTGCTACCTCCGCGGTCATCCAAGGCACCGGAGGAAGCAGCAGGGCCTACCGGAACTGCGTCACAATCGCTTGCCATTCATTCCTATTTCTAGCATGCTCGCTTGCCTCTCACATCTATCCTCCTATCACCCAGAGCTTCCTTCACTCTATCCATCCACCCAAACCTTGGCCTTCCTCTTGTACTTTTCCATCAACTCTTGCATTCATCACCTTCTTTAGCAGACAGCCATTTTCCATTTTCTCAATATGGCCAAACCACCTCAACACATTCATATCCACTCTATCTGCTAACTCATTTCTTACATCTGTTCTCACCCTCATTACTTCGTTCCTAACCCTATCTACTCGAGATACACCAGCCATACTCCTTAGACATTTCATCTCCAACACATTCAATTTTGTCTCCCGTCACTTTCATTCCCCACAACTCCGATCCATACAGTACAATCACTTTCTCATACAGAACTCTCTTTACATTCATGCCCAACCCTCTATTTTTTACTACTCAATTAACTGCCCCCAACACTTTGCATCCTTCATTCCCTCTCTGACGTACATCTGCTTCCCAAGTACTTAAACTGATCCACCTTAAGTAACTCTCCATTCAACATGACATTCAACCTCGCACCACTTTCCCTTCTCGTACATCTCATAACCTTAACTCTTACCCACATTAACTCTCAACATCCCTCTCTCACACCCTTCCAAATTCTGTCACTAATCGGCGGCCAAGCTTCTCTTCCGCGTCTGCAACCAGTATATTATCATACGCAAACAACAACTGATTTACCTCCCATTCATGGTCATTCTCGTCTACCAGTTTCAATCCTCGTCCAAGAACTCGAGCATCCACCTCTCTCACCACTCCATCAACATACAAGTTAAACAACCACGGCGACATCACACATCCCTGTCTCAGCTCCACTCTCACCGGAAATCAATCGCTCACTTCATTTCCTATCCTAACACATGCTTTACTACCTTTGTAGAAACTTTTCACTGTTTGCAACAACCTTCCACCAACTCCATATAACCTCATCACATTCCACATTGCTTCCCTATCAACTGTATCATACGCTTTCTCCTGATCCATAAATGCAACATACACCTACTTACCTTTTGCTAAATATTTCTCTCATATCTGCCTAACTGTAAAAATCTGATTCATACAACCCCTACCTCTTCTAAAACCACCCTGTACTTCTACAATTGCATTCTCTGTTTTATCCTTAATCCTATTAATCGGTACTTTACCATACACTTTTCCAACTACACTCAACAAACTAATACCCCTTGAATTACAACACTCATGTACATCTCCCTTAGCCTTATATAGTGGTACAATACACGCACAAACCCAATCTACTGGTACCATTGACAACACAAAACACACATTAAGCAATCTCATCAACCATTCAAGTACAGTCACACCCCCTTCCTTCAACATCTCGGCTCCCACACCATCCATGCTTTTTCTACTCTCGTTTCATCTAGTGCTCTCCTCACTTCCTCTATTGCAATCTCTCTGTCATTCTCATCTCCCATCACCAGCAACTCAACACCTGCAACAGCAATTATATCTGCCTCCCTATTATCCTCAAAATTCAGTAAACTTTCAAAATATTCCGCCCACCTTTTCCTTGTCTCCTCTCCTTTCAACAACCTTCCATTTCCATCTTTCACTGTCTTCAATTCTTGAACCAGCCTTACTCTCTTCACTTCTTTCCAAAACTTCTTATTCTCTTCATATGAATGACCAAATCCCTGACCCCACCTCAGGTTAGCTGCCCTCTTTGCCTCACTTACCTTGCGCTTTACTTCCACATTCTTCTCTCTATATCTTTCATACTTCTCTACACTGTTACTCTGCAGTCATTCTTCAAAAGCCCTCTTTTTCTCTTCCACTTTTACCTTTACTCCTTCATTCCACCATTCACTGCCCTTCCTCATGCTGCCTCCAACAAACTTCTTGCCACACACATCACTTGCAATTCCAACAAAATTTTCTTTTACTAACTTCCACCCCTCCTCTAAATTACCAGTTTCTCTTACTTTCACTTTGTCATATGCCATTTTCAACTTTCTTTTGATATTTACTTTTTACCCCTGGTTTTATTAGCTCTTCAACATTCACTAGCTCCCTTATACATCCACCTACTCTATTCCCCCACTCTTTTGCTACAACTAATTTTCCTTCCACCAAAAAATGATCAGACATACCGTTAGCCATACCCCTAGACACGTGCACGTCTTTCAATCTTCCAAACATTCTTTTAGTCATCAACACATGTATACTTGTTTTTATCTTTCTTTTTGAAAAAGCTAGAACATGTCACCATCTCTTGCTCAACACACATATCTACCAGTCTCTCACCACTCTCATTTTCACCTGGTACGCCATACTTCCCAATGACACCTTCTACCTCTCCCGCGCCCACTCTAGCATTTAAGTCACCCATGACAACTACATAATTCCTTCTACCCAGTCCTTCTACACACCTAGTTAATTCATTCCAGAACTCATTCTGCTCTTCTTCACTTTTCTCACAACCTGGCCCATACACTCTGACAAAAACCCAACATTCCCTACCCATCCTAACCCTTACCCACATTAACCTAGATGATATATCCTTCCATTCCACTACTTTATCTGTCATCCATTCACTCAGCAATAAAGCTACACCTTCTCTTGCTCCTCCCCTTTCAATCCCAGACAGTACCAGACATTTCACCAAACATCACTTCACCTTTCCCTTTTATCTTTGTCTCACACAAAGCCAATATATTCATCCTTCTATTCCTAAACATACTTCCAATCTCATATCTTTTACTCTCTATCATACTACACCCACGCACATTTAAACACCCCAAAACTAGAGTGCGGGGAGCATTCACTCCCCCCCCCCAGCTCCACCTCTTTGATGTCTAACAGGCTTATAATACAGGAGAGGGGGTTCCCAACCCCCTTGTCCCATCACTTTTAGTCGCCTCTTAGGACATGCAGGGATACGTTGGCGCTATTCTAATTGAAAGTATGTATTTTTGCAATATGGTTTTAAGTGTGAACCCTTTCAAGATTTGAAATTTTTCCTCGGGTTAAATGTTATTTATTCACTTTGTTTGTACTTTATTGTATTGTTTTAGGCAGTTCGTTGAGGGTTGTTTAAATATAAGTACCCCTGTAATGCCTGACAGCAGTTTTTGTGAAAAATTTTCAAAACCAGAAGCTAATAGCATCTTGATTATTTCACATCTAGGCCAGGGGTATGAAAGGGTATTTCTCATGAGTCAAACCTAAAACCTAGGCAGCTGCTGAAAGAATTTCAAGCTATTTGGCATCCAGTACCTGTTTGACAAGAAAAATCAACTAGCGATAGTAGTAGAAAAGATTTTAAGATTATTTAGATAAATGAAACATTGTGGTTGTCTTTCAAAATACCCTGTAGTGTGGTAGGTTAGGCACTTTGTAGCGTGCTAAATATTGTTAAAATATTGTTTATTTGTTCCGACACATATATAAACCTTCACTGTTTATAATTGGGTATTACTTTCGGCTCAGCTGAAAGACGAGCCATGATAATTTTAGTGAGGGATAACTACCCCATCCGCTAGTTAGTGGGTGCGGGGTGGGGTAGACTGGCTACCCCGCTCACTCACACCTCTTGGCTGAGTAACCACTTTACTTTTTGGCTTGGTAGAGGACGGACATACTGGCCTTGATGTTTGGTTTTCTTGTGTGTTTTCATTTATCTTACATATATTTGAGTGCATATATGTATAAATAGAAATATACGTTGTTAGATACGGGTAATTTTAGTGCTGTTGACATCGTATCCAACTGCCTCCGCCGTAAGATGGTTGTCTTTTGCCAGGTTCTCAACACTGCCGTGTGTTTGTTCATTACAGAATTAAAGTTTATAATAGTTCAGCTCCCTTTCGAGGAATTATCTTACCAGGAAGGTGACTTATTCCCTGAATAGTGTATTTTGTGCAATGGAGCATGAATTGTAATTGATAACTTTTTTTTTTTTTTTTTTTTTCACAGGTAACAGCGACGTAGTTACACATGTGGTAGCTCGTGAGCTGCTCTCATTACGAGGTAGCATTCGCTGTCAACCTTCAACTTGATGTTCCTCCTTCGAGGGGAACTTTAGAGAATGACTTTTGTTTACGCCTATGCTTTTTTCCATTAGAGCTGGGATAAAGCTTTACTTGGGCTATGTCCTCTTGCGGGAGGACTTCTCTCTCGTTCACGAGAGAGATTTTTTACGCCTACGCTTTTTTCCCATAGAGCTGGGAGGAAGCTTGCCTTAGGCGATGTCCTCCTTTGGGAGGACTTCTCTCTCGTTCGCGGGAGAGAGTTTCTTACGGCTACGCTTTTTTCCCATAGAGCTGGGAGGAAGCTTGCCTTAGGCGATGTCCTCCTTCGGGAGGACTTCTTTCTCGTTCGCGGGAGAGAGTTTCTTACGCCTACGCTTTTTTCCCATAGAGCTGGGAGAAAGCTTGTTTTAGGCGATGTCCTTCTTTGGGAGGACTTCACTCTTGTTCCCGAGAGAGAGTATTACGCCTTCGCTTTTTTCCCATAGAGCTGGGAGAAAGCTTGTCTTTGGCGATATCCTCCTTCGGGAGGACTTCTCCCTCGTTCGCGAGAGAGATATTTTATGCCTACGCTTTATTCCCATAGAGCTGGGAGAAAGCTTGTCTTAGGCGATCTCCTTCGGGAGAACTTCCCTCTCGTTCGCGAGAAATAACTTGTAGGAGCTTGCTGATCCACCAGGGATAGTGGCAGAGCTTTCTCCGAAGCAGGTTATATCTACGCTGATGGTTCTCCTTTAGGGTCGAAGCGAGAGCCTTCTCTTAAGCGACTTTCTCCTTCGGGATAACAAACCTCTTATGCGGAGGTGTTCTCTTGAACCTGCTGGTTCTCCTTGTTCCTTCGGGGTCTTGTTCGATCACCCTTTAAGCTGGCGTGATCATTTGAGCCTTCGGGCTCTCGTCATGTTGATCCTGCTGGTTCTCATGACAGTAGGAGTCTCGCTCAAAACCTTCGGGTTTCAGTTACGCTGAACCTTCGGGCTCTCGTAACGATGGTAACATTGAGCCTTTGATGAACGTGTGCCATCAATCAAGCCGACCTTTCGGGGTCTCGTGACTGAGGAACCTCGATTCCTCGTTACGCAGATCCTTCGGGGTCTCGTAACATTAGTTATGCAGAACCGTTGGGCTCTTGTAACTTTAGTCACTCTGACACTTTGGTGCTTTGTGACAGGGAAACTTCGGTTTCTCCTTGGGCTGACCCTTCGGGGTCTCATAACATTAGTTACGCTGAGCTCTTGGGCTCTCGTAATTTTAGTCACTCTAACACTCCGGTGTGTTGTGACAGGGAAGCTGCGGTTTCTCGTTACGCTAACCCTTCGGGGTCTCGTAACATCAGTTACGTTGAACTCTAGGGCTTTCGTAACTTTAGTCACTGACACTTCGGTGTTTTGTGACAAGGAAACTTCGGTTTCTCGTTGCGCTGACCCTTCGGGTTCGCGCAACACAGTTCACGCTGATCTCTTGGGTTCTCGTGACCTGAGTCATTCTTTTTATGACAGAGAGTTTCCAAACTCTCGTTGTGTTGATCGTTCGCGCTCACACAACACTTAAGCTATCTTGAACCTTCGGGTGAGCATAGCAGTGAGTTCTGTCACCAACCTGAGAGCTCTCGCGCGCACGGCCAAATTGGCGCGCACGACCGACTTGGCGCGCACGACCGTCTTGGGCGCTTGCAAGCAAAATGGCAATCATGGCGTGCGGGTTCATCCTTTGGCGCGTCATATGCGCGAACATCCTGTTGCTCGCCCTGCGCTCGAACATCCTGTTGCTCGCCATGTGCTCGAACATCCTGTGACACACCGCGCAAGCAACCTTATGCGCTCCAGGTGCGCGAACTACCTCATACGCTTCACGAGCGCGAAAAAAGTGCGCGCACAAGCTCCCTTCCGCCCACCAACAGTTCGGCGCAAGAGCACACGACCAAATTGCGTACATGCACGACCATTTTGGCGCACACGATCGGATAGGAGGGCACGACCATATTGGCACGCACACACGATCGGATTGGAGTGCATGACCGTATTAGCTCACATGCACGACCAATTTAGCGCACACGCAATCAGTTGAAGTGCACGAACAACTCTTATGACCCTTCGGGAAATCACAACGCAGTTCACGCTGAACCTTTGGGTCCTTGTGACCATAGCCATACTTATATGACCAGAGTTTTCGGACTCTCGTTGCGCGAAGTGTTCCCGAGTGCACAAGAGGTTTACTCTCATGACAGAGTTTTCGAACTCTCGTACCGTGAAATGTTCGTGCGCGCCCATCGTCATCAAGAGTTTTACTCTGATGACAGAGGGATGCCTGCTGCCTAAGGGTTTACGAATCTCTATAGTTAACTATGACACAGTTCCTTTGGGTCCTGGTCACGTAACACGATTTCTGGAATCCCATCAGGAATCAGCGACAGAGTTCCTGCGGGTTCTCGGCACAACATCTCTTAAGGTCGTGAGATAGGAATTCACAAATAGATTCTGAACCCCTAGGTTCTCATCCGAATCTCTCTGTTTCCACGATTCAGAGTTTTCTGAAAACTATGGTCGATCCTCCCCCCTCGATGGGAGGGGTCTTCCAAAGGTGTGACTTGATACGTCACTCTACACTCCCAGCTGATTACTATATCAGCTAGCCTGGTTTCATCAGCACCGATCCTTTCGTTTTGGAACTAACCACCGTCATCTTTCCTCCACCTTCCCACTTCAAGTGGTTGGGTTACCAGATGGAAATGAGCGGGGAATGAAAATGATTTACATTGCAGTTCATTTCAGCTGGCAGGCCTTGCCTGAATTAGACGGTAGTTTTCTCACTATCGAGAAAGCGTTCGATGGCAACCTCTTTAGGTAAGTGGTCGATGGCAATTATGTCTGGCCTTCTTGAAGCAAACCCCCACATACAAGACTTCACCCTTTTTCGGGAGACTTGTTCCTGAGAAGATTTTACAAAACTTCAATGGGTGTTAAAACTTCATGAAGGCCGTAAGCCTTCCTGGAGTATGCACTCTAGCCAAGACAAAACCGCGAGGTTATGGTCTTAAACTCGGTTCTACCATTTGATGGAGGCAGCCTCCCCCGTCATTGTACCCTGGGTATAACGACTTGCCTTTTTAAACGATAGTCTTCCGAGACTTTCTATTCTTTCCTTACGGGGTTATTGTTTTGAACAATTAGTCCCGAAGGAACATTGTTAGCTGACGTTAAAAGAACGATAGCAACAGCGTGGGCATCTTTTAATTACGTTACAAACATTTCAAACCCCGCCCACAGGTAAACAGACATTCGTTTCTGTGTAATGAACACTGGCTAGCCCCTCATATAAAGAGGAGGGGTAAACCAAAGGGGATATGATCGTCTCTATAACTGTATATTTTTGTTTGAGAACATGTTCGCTCTCATTCAAGAAAATATTAAAGTTAGTCAATGATCAAAATTCTTTCGGCAATAATATTGCGATTCGTCGCACATACATTATTCCCACAACCGGATTCGTTGCAAACGTTTCCTGGAGGCAGAGAATACGCATGCGCTAGCGCAAATGGACAAGTACATACATGCGTGCAAGCGATATTTCTTCCAATTTCTTCTATTAAGTTGTATATTTATATCCCTTACTGAAACCAGGTTATTCAGTACATTACTTGACTACTTTACTGTAGCCAGACATACAGCATTTACGTTCTGTCTCCTTATAGGCATTTTTTCCTTTCTCCCGATCGGAAGTCTTAGTCTCCTACAAAGGCTTTGGCTGGAAACTTCTCAGAAGCATTTGCGTTCCCTACTAGGGAACGTTTAATATAAATGCTAGTTTACCTATCGGAGACGAAAAATTACGAACGTTTCTGTCCTAAGAAGGAGAAACCTCCGGTACAAACGTTTCCAACGTTCTCCAACTAAGTTCAGGACACGACTTTTGAGTCGAACTAAGCATGTATACTTGTCATGCACACAGTTCGGTGTTACTACTCAGTAGTACACTTATGCTCTTTACCCACCCAACAATAGATGGAAGATACGTCTCAATCCCCTCTTGGGTTTGGTTGGATGCACTCGGTGATTACCGTACAGTCTCTTGTCCGGAAAGCGATCTCTATGGAGATTTGCTATTATATCATAAGCTGTACTGATAAACTGGTTTACCGTTTGGTATCGGTCTTATTCAGCCAACCACACTGGATTAATGGAAGTTGGAGGGTGAACAGGCTGTTCCCCTTTGTTGCAAGAATGTGCATTTTGTTACACGTCTCGACATCATCTCGAGGTGTGTTTATTGCGATGCACTCCCCCCCTCACTGCTGGACAATCCGCGGATGATGGGTGGCAGACGAGAGCTTCCGCAAAGAGGCCCTGTCTTCTCGTCTTCCTTCTGGACCTGATGCTCTCTATAATGCATCAAAAGAGAGAGGGGGGGCATATGCCATACCATTCCATCCTTGTCGGTTGGTCCGATTCAGAAAGGTACTAGCATTCACCTCTCTTAGAGAACCATCTAGTAGTACGAAGCTTTAGATGGACAGAGGACAACTAGTTGCCCCCCGTCTGCTCGCGTCATTCCTGGTATAGGAATGTGCTTGCAAAACCACCCAGATAGTGGGCTCCTAGTGTCTTGGAATTATCTTGTATCCAACAAAGTCTTAACTTTGTGGGGTCCCCGACTGTGGTTATGCTCGCAGCGGCCCTGATCTTCAAGCTCCCACTCGACCGTTCCCCAGGACCTCAAACAAGATGTATTCCAAGATCGGTGGGGCAGCCTAGAGGTGTGCCTGGTTTTTCCCCCCATTCGGACTTGTGAAAAAGTCCTCAGCCAAGTTGGGATAAGCAGGATCTTATCAATAACTCCAATAGCTTCACTATGGCATCCCGCAGAATGGTTCCCAGACCTTCTGCAGCCCTTGACGGACCTCCAATAGCTTTGCTATGGCAACCCGCAGAATGGTTCCCGGACCTTCTACAGCTCCCGACGGAGATCCGAGGGATTTTCCTCCACGACACGATCTTCCAAGCAGCCACATACGAACACTTTCCTAAGCCGTAGCTTTGCTTCGACTTCTCGCCTGGGACGATCCTAAACCACCCCTCTCAGAGAGGCCTTTCCCAACAGGTTACGGAAAAGGTGTCTAGGCACCTCAGACATTTTCAGCTTCGGTCTTCCAGGCGAAGTGTTCGGTCCTTTGTGACTGATGTCGTGGAAAGGGATTCTCTCCCATCGATGCCTTTACTTATGCAAGTGTGAGATAACTTGTCCCCCGTCGGATCTCAACTTTCTCCTGGGAACGCGGTTCAGGTCCTTCAGTCTCTGAAGGCCCCTCTCTACGAACCATAGGCCCAGCAGCAGATCGCTTCCTTACATGGAAGACGCCCTTTCTACTCACTTGGGCTTTGGACCAAGAGAGGTAGTGTGTTGTATGATCCAACGTCTGATGTCTCCTACCCTAGGAGACGGGGAGAAGTAATCCTCAGCGGCGTCCCTGAGTGGATTGCTAAGACTCAAATCCGAGTGTGCTGTACCCTAGGGGCAGCCCATTTCGAATAAAGAGTCTTCGTTCGGTAACCAGAAACCCATCAACTGGGGTTTTATCCAGTGAGGAGCCTGTGGGGTTACCTTAAAAGAACGATACCAGCTCGCCCCTGTATGTCGGCACTGTTGACCAGCATCGGGAAGGTCAAGAGGAGGACCTCAAGGATTTTCTTCCCCTCTGATATCGGTAGGCAGATGATGTTACTCTTAATCTAGACTCTCCTCCATCCTAAGACCCAGAGCTCGTAACGTTACTGGCGTTGCTACGTCCTGGTGGTCAAGAAACTACTCTGTGGTGCAGATACTTTAAGTGGGCATGTGGAAGCGTCAATCGACCTTCACGGCCCACTACCTGCAAAGACGTAACCCACAAGAACATGGAGACCTTTTTCATTGGTCCTGTGGTGGTCGCACAACAAATGGTCTAAACACCTAGGCTCCTTGATGGACAATTAGCAGAGGGCTGAAGGCTGAGGCTACCCGGATTAGTCTGGGGTGAATGAGTAAGAATGTCTGGCTCCTTTCTTCCTTTCACCTTCTCCCCTCTGGGGAAAACAGCTCCGCAAGCCTCAGCATAGCTGACCTCACTTCGCTGCAGGTAAGACCCATTTCCCTTGTGCCTCCTAAGTATAGAAGAATACTTTGTTACGTCCCCAATACCTTTTAGAGGGAGAGTATTGGGTAAGTCTTCAAGAACATTAGGTTCTGTACTCGAGTTCCTATGTTAAAGACAAGCCACACTGTTAGTTCCACCCTCACACAAGCTTCTGCAGGCTGCTATCAGTGCATTACCTCATATCGGCACTTGATTTTAGTGAGGGTAGAGTCCCTTCTACTTTCGGTCACAGATCGAAATAGAGAGGACCCCGGGTCATGACCAAGGCCAGTTGATGAGGACTTCCTCCCTCCTAAGAGTAAGTCACCCTATTATAAATAGCGAAGGTTTGTATATGTGTCGGAACAAATAACAAATTTGGAAATAATTTGTATTTTTCCTAACATACAAACCTGAAGCTATTTACTGTATACAAATTGGCCCGCCACCCTGTCCCCCGAGAAGTCCTGCCATAAAGCAAAGGGGTTACTCAGCCGAGAGGTGTGAGTGAGCGAGGTAGCCAGTCTACCGCACCCCCCACCCGCTAACTAGTGGATGGGGTAGTTATCCTTCACTAAAATTATCATGGCTCGTCTTTCAGCTGCGCCGAAAGTAATACCCAATAGCTTCAGGTTTGTATGTTAGGAAAAATACAAATTATTTCCAAATTTGTTATTTTGTCACATTGCCCAGGCTTTATCAACAAGTTGTGCTGTTGAATGAATAATTTGTTGTACTTAATCAATGAACAACTTTAAACAGAATACAGTACATTCTTTAAAACTAAGATGTCCCGTAATCGAAATACAAACCACGCTATTTACATTGGGTTTACCTTTTAGCGCAGCTGAAATGGCGAGTCATTAGAATTTAACGAGGGTGTATTACCCCCGCGCTAGTTAGCGGGGGGGTAGGGGAGTGGTAGCTAGCTACCCCTCCCCCCTCACACACAGATGAATGCTCACTTTCACTTTTGGCTCGTACTGTGACAGACGTCTCTGTCTTGGTCCTCTCTTGGCAGCCATTGTTTGTTTTGTCTTTACTTAATCGCTTACTTTTCTTTTACTCAATATATATGTAAACATGTTTTCATGTTTGTATATAATTTGAGTATAGAAATCAGTAAGTTTCCTTTTCAGAGTTGTGTGTGTAGTGTACGATATCTACGTGGAGTCCTCGGCAGTTAGGCCACCACGGCGTAATTTTATGGGTGGCGATCGAGTTTGACTTCGGTCTTTCTCTCTCTCTCTCTCTTGAGGTCATTCACCCTTTTACTACGTGTTACTATGCCCTTGTAGCTTCCTTTCCATGTGGGGGGGTGGGTTGCTACGCCGTACGTTTGTCTCAATTAGTTTATGAATCTAATTGTAGTTGTTAATTTTTCAGCTTGTAGAACGATTCTTTTCGAGGTTTTTGTTCTTTCTTTAGTGTTCATTAATTTTTAAATTACATAATTACTTAGTTTCATAATTATAATTGTTATAATTCTGGTTTGGTTACAGCTCTCCTTCTGTGAGTGTAAGTGGTTGTGAGGGCACGTGCCTGTTGTGTAATTCTTGTTTCCTTTCCCTCGGGATTCCTCTTCAGAGCCTTCCCGGGTGAATGAATGTGTACAAATGATTTTTGTTTTATTTTTTTACAGTTACCGATCTAGTTCGTTTCTGTAATATGGCAACGGTGTGAGCTTTCTTGTTGAGGCCTGGGGATTCGGCTGTTGCTGCCTCCCCCCTTGTATTTTCGTCAGGGGCGTGTCTCCTTCTACTGGAAGTACTCCCTTGACGACGGACAGCTCTTCAGTTCATTTTAGAACTCTCAGGAGGCTTGCCTCCTTGGGCGGGTAACTTTCCTTCCGAGGGAAGTTTTTCCTGTCCAGGCTTGAGTTTTTCCCCTTTTGGGGGGTTCTTCTCTTGCCTTTTTTTTGTGCGACTATGCTCTTGGCGCTGAGCGGTCACACCTGCAGTTTCGCTCAAGGGGCTGGGCAACTGCAGGACCCCTCTTCGGAGGATTCCTCCTTTTAGGTCACTGGCTGACCAGTCTCTTCTACGAAGTGTTTCTCTTTCGTTCGCGAGAGAGTACACTCATAGAGACTCCTCTTCGAAGGATTCTTCTGCTGCTGTTACTGTTGGCCTCCTTCGCCGTAAGGCCCACCGTCCGCCTCGTCGTAAGGGCATCTCATCTCCCTATAGGGTGCTAAGAGGCGCCTTTTTGAATCTCCGTTTGCAGCCTACAACTCCTCCTTCTTGATCTTCCGCCTTGGTGCAGATGGACAGCAGTCTGATCTCGTCTTCCGACGGGCAGCGGTCTTCCTAATGGACAACGGTCTTCCGATGGACATCTGTCTCCCGACGGACAACGTTCACTTCGGGGCAAAGGGTTGCCTCCCACGGGGGTTCTTCCCTTGCGTGTCAGGGTTCCCCTGCGCGCCCTTCTGCTGTGTTCTCTTCTGCTCCTGCTCAGTGTTAGCGCACAGGCGCTCTCCTGCTCATCAGCCCTTCCTGAGCGCTAGCGCTCTCCTTTCGCCAGCGCTCTCCTTTCGCCAGCACTCTCCTGTTCGTCAGCGCTCTCATGATGATTATCCCTGCTGTTCCTGTTGGTTCCTGTTACGCGCCCACGTTCGCCCTCGCGATCTAGAACTTCGGTTCAGGTCTGGGTCAAAGACTCTTCTTCTATGCGCAGGCTTCCACGCGTTGCCTTCTGCTCGTCAGCGATCATCAGCTCGCCAGCGATCACCTGCTCGCCAGCGATCACCTGCACGCCAGCGTTCACCTGCACGCCAGCGTTCACCTGCTCGCCAGCGCGCACATGCGATTTTAGTATCGCCTATTCAACAGCGTTCTACACGTCAGCGATCACCTGTCTCTCGGCGATCTCCGGATCGTCCGCGTGTGTTACAGCCGGTGCGCCAACGTTCTCCAACGCTTCTGAAGGAACATGGTTCGCCAGCTACTAGCTCGCCATCGCCCACCTGCGCATGCTGCTCGCCATCGTGCGATCGCCCACCTACGGATGCTGCTCGCCATCGCGCGGTCGCCCACCTGCGGATGCTGCTCGCCATCGCGCGGTTGCCCACCTGCGGATGCTGCTCGCCATCGCGCGGTCGCCCACCTGCGGATGCTGCTCGCCATCGCGCGGTCGCCCACCTGCGCATGCGGCTCGCCATCGCACAATTGCCCACCTGCGCATGCTGCTCGCCATCGCGCGATCGCTCACCTGCACATGCTGCTCGCCATCGCGCGATCGCTCACCTGCGCATGCTGCTCCATATCGCCAGTGGTCTTCCTCGCCCACGCGGCAGCGCGTTTCCTCGCCATCGCACTAACGCTTGCGTTCGCCGCCTCGGACTCGCGCTCATTCCCCTGCTCACCCTCGCGACCGCTCGCCTGCGCGCCCACACGCCCACGTACTTGCACATCTACGCTCATGCGCGTCCGCGCACATGCTCTCCAATGTTCGCCCGCGCCGACAGTGTTCCGTCGCGCGAACCGACGGTGTCCCGTCGCGCGAACCGACGGTGTCCCGTCGCGCGAACCGACGGTGTCCCGTCGCGCGAACCGACGGTGTCCCGTCGCGCGAACCGACGGTGTCCCGTCGCGCGAACCGACGGTGTCCCGTCGCGCGAACCGACGGTGTCCCGTCGCGCGAACCGACGGTGTCCCGTCGCGCGAACCGACGGTGTCCCGTCGCGCGAACCGACGGTGTCCCGTCCCGCGAACCGACGGTGTCCCGTCCCGCGAACCGACGGTGTCCCGTCCCGCGAACCGACGGTGTCCCGTCCCGCGAACCGACGGTGTCCCGTCCCGCGAACCGACGGTGTCCCGTCCCGCGAACCGACGGTGTCCCGTCCCGCGAACCGACGGTGTCCCGTCGCGCGAACCGACGGTGTCCCGGCGCTCGAACCGACAGTGTTTCTTCGCACAAACGTCGGCTTAATTCTTGCAGTATCCATTGCTCGTCTATGGGTTATCGCTCGCCGACCACCAGCTCTCGCCCTTCCTACCACCAGCTCTCGCCCTTCCTACCACGCTCGCCCTCCTTCTGCGCTTCTTCGCTCACCTTCGTTTGCGTTCCTGTGTGACTGCGCATGGGCGCTTCCACGTTCGCCCACTCGCAAATCTTTGAATTACCATCGCGCGAGCTCCAGGGCGATTGCGACCACGTTTCCCATTGGGGTTTTCGCAGCATGACCAGCCTGGCAAGTTCTTCTGGAGCGTATTTCCAGAACACGGCCTCACCCCATAAACGCAGAGCATGGCACTTGCAAGAATAGGAAGAAACTTCAGGGAGGTCTGAGCAACACTCCTCTTTCCAGAACCTGGGTTAGCCCTTCCCCGTCATATCCTGGAAGGATTTTTGGTGGGGGGCTTTCCGTTCGAGATTTCTCCATCGGCCAAGGGGTGACTGCTTACCCCTTCCTCTGGGGGCTTACCAGGTCCTTTCCCCCCTCGGTTACGGCCCGAGGTTTGGTTCAAGGAAGCTACAGGAAGATCATGGGTACTGTCCTCCTCTCGGGCTCAGGCACCTTGGCGTTTCGTCATTAAGTATCTAACTTGTGGACAAGCTCGATGTTGTACCATCTGGACGCGCTGACTGAGGGCTTCCTTCGGGTGTCTCATCTGTGGATGTCGACAACCTCAGACACCCTTCCAACCTTGAGAAGAGTTTGTTTGTGCCTAAGGACAGAGAAAATCGACTTCCGTTTTCACTCCTCCAAGGCGCTTTCTTCCAGACTCTGCAGGGCTCCAGCACCTTTTTCTTTCAACCGGCCTAAGTTATTGGCTACGACAACTGAGACAAGGTGTCCAATTGCAGTTTCTTCCTGTCAGGAACAGATGGCACGGGAGGCTCCCCGGGGGGGGGGGGGGGGGGGGGGGGGGGGGCGCATAGTCCTAAAGGGAGCGGCAGAGTTTCACGCTGGGAGGATGCTTAAGGTTGCTCATCCGGATGACAGCTTCCCGATGCCCATTCCCGCACGATCTCTGTGATCAGCCAAGGATATCGCGCCTGCCGTCTCTGTCAGCGAATTCAGTGTCTCTGAACCTCTATGCCATAGAGTCGGCAAGAGTTGCCCGGTTGGGCAGAATGATCCATACCTTAGGCGAAGGTCCTCCATAGGATCATCGACGGCTTCACCCCCGGCCTCTTCAGTCGATCCTTTCTTGTAAGGAAGGATCTGAGAGGGGAGTTCCGTAGTCGACCTCTCAGCCCTGATCAAGTTTGTCGAACAAACTTCGGCCAGCGTAGAACAGCAGAATCGATCAGACTGGTAACGAGGCGACAGGACTCCTTAAACCCTGGATCGGAAGAACGGGTACTTTCAGTTTCCATTCCATCCATCTTCCAGGGAGCTCGTGGAATTCAGCCTAGACTGCAAGTATTCCTGCTTATGATGCAGTGTGGCGATCCCGCCGTGGCATAGCAGGTTTTTTTTCCCCAGAGAATTCTCCCTACTTTCCACATGGCCGCTCAGGTGCAGGCTTCTGCCTCCTTTGCTTTTTGGAGGGCTGGTCAACTCCGGTAGGCTCGGGTACGACCTTCTTCAGCGCCGGGACAAGCTTCCGGATGCTTACCATGAGTGTGGGTTCATGGTATTTTGCTTGGAGCCTTCTCTTCTTCTGCCTCAACATCTGGAGTATCTGGCCATGATATTGAGTCTATGGCCTTACCACGTTGGAAACCCCGCTTCTCGTCCGTCCAGCGAGGTTAAGCAACGTCGGTTCTGGTCGGTACTTGGATGGGTGACCACCTGGGGACGCCAGATTCTGTTGCCACATCCTTCGACCCTTCCTTTCAGTTGACTGTGGCAAGACTGAGGATAGTCGCAGTACCTGTTCTCAGTCAAGCAGAGCTTTCAGCCCTACCTTGTAACGTTTCCTAGTTCTCCTTTCCTCATTGACCCGTCTATAGTCCGAACGGTCCCCTCAGGATAAGTTCCATGTGGGGCGGTCCAAGTTCCGGTGGTTTCAGGCAACGATTAACCGCACTTCCTGGCCCCTATGGGACCAGCGGAACTATTAGACCTGCAATGAGTGTTGACCTATGGAACCTCTTGATGGTAGTGGATATTCTCGTCCTTTCCCCACATTCTTGATGCTGTTCTCGGACTCGTCAAAGGAAAGGGGGGGGGGGGGGCATATTTCGGTCCAGGCCTATGGTCAAGACCTGAAGGATACCTCTCCATCATTCAGGCAGGCGTAGGGGCTGTAGTTTGGCCCCTCTACAGATCCTACAGCTCCTGCTGAGTCGTTCCGTGCGCGTCGACTTCATGATTCTGGCGTGTTCTAACCAGCAGGGGACGCATTTTCACAACTTCACATCTTGCAGTAGAGATACCGGGATGATTGAGATACTCTCAATACCACCATCGGCTCTCTCATTCCAGGCAGAGGAATGTTCTCTCCGACTATCCGAGCAGAGCCTCGTAGAGAGAGTGTACCTGGGGGTCTTTGGCCTTGAGTAACCAGCATAGTCCTAAAGGGAGCGGCAGAGTTTCACGCTGGGAGGATGCTTAAGGTTGCTCATCCGGATGACAGCTTCCCGATGCCCATTCCCGCACGATCTCTGTGATCAGCCAAGGATATCGCGCCTGCCGTCTCTGTCAGCGAATTCAGTGTCTCTGAACCTCTATGCCATAGAGTCGGCAAGAGTTGCCCGGTTGGGCAGAATGATCCATACCTTAGGCGAAGGTCCTCCATAGGATCATCGACGGCTTCACCCCCGGCCTCTTCAGTCGATCCTTTCTTGTAAGGAAGGATCTGAGAGGGGAGTTCCGTAGTCGACCTCTCAGCCCTGATCAAGTTTGTCGAACAAACTTCGGCCAGCGTAGAACAGCAGAATCGATCAGACTGGTAACGAGGCGACAGGACTCCTTAAACCCTGGATCGGAAGAACGGGTACTTTCAGTTTCCATTCCATCCATCTTCCAGGGAGCTCGTGGAATTCAGCCTAGACTGCAAGTATTCCTGCTTATGATGCAGTGTGGCGATCCCGCCGTGGCATAGCAGGTTTTTTTCCCCAGAGAATTCTCCCTACTTTCCACATGGCCGCTCAGGTGCAGGCTTCTGCCTCCTTTGCTTTTTGGAGGGCTGGTCAACTCCGGTAGGCTCGGGTACGACCTTCTTCAGCGCCGGGACAAGCTTCCGGATGCTTACCATGAGTGTGGGTTCATGGTATTTTGCTTGGAGCCTTCTCTTCTTCTGCCTCAACATCTGGAGTATCTGGCCATGATATTGAGTCTATGGCCTTACCACGTTGGAAACCCCGCTTCTCGTCCGTCCAGCGAGGTTAAGCAACGTCGGTTCTGGTCGGTACTTGGATGGGTGACCACCTGGGGACGCCAGATTCTGTTGCCACATCCTTCGACCCTTCCTTTCAGTTGACTGTGGCAAGACTGAGGATAGTCGCAGTACCTGTTCTCAGTCAAGCAGAGCTTTCAGCCCTACCTTGTAACGTTTCCTAGTTCTCCTTTCCTCATTGACCCGTCTATAGTCCGAACGGTCCCCTCAGGATAAGTTCCATGTGGGGCGGTCCAAGTTCCGGTGGTTTCAGGCAACGATTAACCGCACTTCCTGGCCCCTATGGGACCAGCGGAACTATTAGACCTGCAATGAGTGTTGACCTATGGAACCTCTTGATGGTAGTGGATATTCTCGTCCTTTCCCCACATTCTTGATGCTGTTCTCGGACTCGTCAAAGGAAAGGGGGGGGGGGGCATATTTCGGTCCAGGCCTATGGTCAAGACCTGAAGGATACCTCTCCATCATTCAGGCAGGCGTAGGGGCTGTAGTTTGGCCCCTCTACAGATCCTACAGCTCCTGCTGAGTCGTTCCGTGCGCGTCGACTTCATGATTCTGGCGTGTTCTAACCAGCAGGGGACGCATTTTCACAACTTCACATCTTGCAGTAGAGATACCGGGATGATTGAGATACTCTCAATACCACCATCGGCTCTCTCATTCCAGGCAGAGGAATGTTCTCTCCGACTATCCGAGCAGAGCCTCGTAGAGAGAGTGTACCTGGGGGTCTTTGGCCTTGAGTAACCAGCATAGTCCTAAAGGGAGCGGCAGAGTTTCACGCTGGGAGGATGCTTAAGGTTGCTCATCCGGATGACAGCTTCCCGATGCCCATTCCCGCACGATCTCTGTGATCAGCCAAGGATATCGCGCCTGCCGTCTCTGTCAGCGAATTCAGTGTCTCTGAACCTCTATGCCATAGAGTCGGCAAGAGTTGCCCGGTTGGGCAGAATGATCCATACCTTAGGCGAAGGTCCTCCATAGGATCATCGACGGCTTCACCCCCGGCCTCTTCAGTCGATCCTTTCTTGTAAGGAAGGATCTGAGAGGGGAGTTCCGTAGTCGACCTCTCAGCCCTGATCAAGTTTGTCGAACAAACTTCGGCCAGCGTAGAACAGCAGAATCGATCAGACTGGTAACGAGGCGACAGGACTCCTTAAACCCTGGATCGGAAGAACGGGTACTTTCAGTTTCCATACATCCATCTTCCAGGGAGCTCGTGGAATTCAGCCTAGACTGCAAGTATTCCTGCTTATGATGCAGTGTGGCGATCCCGCCGTGGCATAGCAGGTTTTTTTTCCCCAGAGAATTCTCCCTACTTTCCACATGGCCGCTCAGGTGCAGGCTTCTGCCTCCTTTGCTTTTTGGGAGGGCTGGTCAACTCCGGTAGGCTCGGGTACGACCTTCTTCAGCGCCGGGACAAGCTTCCGGATGCTTACCATGAGTGTGGGTTCATGGTATTTTGCTTGGAGCCTTCTCTTCTTCTGCCTCAACATCTGGAGTATCTGGCCATGATATTGAGTCTATGGCCTTACCACGTTGGAAACCCCGCTTCTCGTCCGTCCAGCGAGGTTAAGCAACGTCGGTTCTGGTCGGTACTTGGATGGGTGACCACCTGGGGACGCCAGATTCTGTTGCCACATCCTTCGACCCCTTCCTTTCAGTTGACTGTGGCAAGACTGAGGATAGTCGCAGTACCTGTTTCTCAGTCAAGCAGAGCTTTCAGCCCTATCCTTGTAACGTTTCCTAGTTCTCCTTTCCTCATTGACCCGTCTATAGTCCGAACGGTCCCCTCAGGATAAGTTCCATGTGGGGCGGTCCAAGTTCCGGTGGTTTCAGGCAACGATTAACCGCACTTCCTGGCCCCTATGGGACCAGCGGAACTATTAGACCTGCAATGAGTGTTGACCTATGGAACCTCTTGATGGTAGTGGATATTCTCGTCCTTTCCCCACATTCTTGATGCTGTTCTCGGACTTGTCAAAGGAAAGGGGGGGGGGGGGCATATTTCGGTCCAGGCCTATGGTCAAGACCTGAAGGATACCTCTCCATCATTCAGGCAGGCGTAGGGGCTGTAGTTTGGCCCCTCTACAGATCCTACAGCTCCTGCTGAGTCGTTCCGTGCGCGTCGACTTCATGATTCTGGCGTGTTCTAACCAGCAGGGGACGGCATTTTCACAACTTCACATCTTGCAGTAGAGATACCGGGATGATTGAGATACTCTCAATACCACCATCGGCTCTCTCATTCCAGGCAGAGGAATGTTCTCTCCGACTATCCGAGCAGAGCCTCGTAGAGAGAGTGTACCTGGGGGTCTTTGGCCTTGAGTAACCAGCAAGTCCTGGTCTGGGGGACCTGATCGCGACAGCTTGGAACCTCAAGCTTCCGCTGTTCTTCCCCCCAGTCTCAGACCCCGAGACTCTGGCAAGATGCATTCCGGTGATGGTGGGACAACTTCGACGCCTGCGTCTTCCCTCCTTTTTGTCTGTGGACAATGGGTCTCAACAAGACCAGGTTGTCTGTCAACCTTTCGATGGGAGAGCTCCACTGGGACTATGCGCAGAAACGGTTTCTGGACCCTCTGCTTCCCCTGACGGAACTCCCGGGAGAGCTTCTCCCACGGCGCAGACTACTCAAACAACCACACTGCAACATCTCTCCCGAACCGGGGCGTCGCTTTCGCTTCATGCCTGGAGACACTACGCCTCCTCCTCAAGAAGAGACAACCCGCTACAGTCGCGGTTATGGAGGTCGCGTCATCTGCGATAGTCATCCGCAGGGGTCTTCCAGGCAAAGTGAAGAGTCTTCGGTGGTTGGTGCCGTGGGAGAATATACCTCTTCCCTTGAGGCCTCTTCTCCAGCAATAACGGTCTTATTGCCTTTCGGCGGGAGGAAACTCCTTTCCGCTCTCAGCAATGAAGCGTGTCCCTCAGCCTTTCCCTGACCTTCAGACTTAAAGGAATAACTTTTTCCAGCCCGCTGGATCTTTCCTCGCTCATGCAAAGCTACGATCGTCCCTGCCCTAGTCGGAGGAAGACCTCCAACTTGGAGCATGGCTCGGACTTTTTAGTCCCTTAAGAGATCTTCTCAAGACCCTTTACGTCTGGCTTCGGATTGTATTCCGCCTTGGGTCTCCTGCTCACTCTGGCCACGGCCAGTGTGTAAGCAACCTTCTTGGTCTCGTACGACTCCGCCCTTTCTAAGGAAGAGGGGGAAAGCAACATTCAGGTTCGCTCCTGAGTTGTTGGCTAGACTCAGAATCTGGGGGTCCTGGCCCTTCGGGTCCAATTCCTTCAAGATTTCGAGTCTCCATTCTGTATCTGATGTCCCAGGACCTTCTCTTTCTTGCCAGTAAAGGAATCGAGAGGTTAGCTTTGGGAAACAGATGCAGTTTGTCCTCAGTTGCAGCCGATTTGGGAGCACAAGGAGGACACTGGGGAGAGTCACCAGTATACCTCTTCAGCCCGGACTCAAGGACATTCATCTCGACCTGTCTCCAGACCCTCCCCCGTCACGTCGCCCTACAGCACGATGTTGAATACATCGCAACGTCCCTCGCCTTCGAGTAATACTACTCTGTGACGCAGGTGCTACAAGCTGGAGTCTGGAAGCGTCTAATGACCTTCGCAGCCCGCTTCCTGCAGGGCGTGACCCACAGGAGTCTCTATACGTTTTCTATCGCTCTGTGGTGGCTACACAACAGCTGGTCTAACCTCAGGCTCCTTTTTGGACAGGTAGCAGAAGGTTGAGGGCATTGTTATCAGGTTTTTAGTCTGCATGAACGAAAGTAGTATGTCTGGCCCTTATTTCTTTCTTCATCATCCCCTCTACGGGGAAGCAGCATCCTGGTCTCTGCATAGCTGACCTCGAACCTCTGCAGGTAAACCATGCTTCCTTGTGTTCCGAGTATTGAGTCAATACTGTCGCGTCCCCCAGACCCTGACGAGGTGGTATTGGGAACGTCCTAACCCAGAGTTCCTTCTGGAACTCCAGGTCAACTGCCTAGGACGGGTCACACTTCTTCCTTCACACACAAGCTTATGTAGGCCACACGGTTCCTTGCGGAGCAAGGAACTTGTGAGGTGCAGGGACTCCTTTTCTCGAGTGCGACTCACTCGGATTCTGAGTCCCCGGGTAAAGCCAAAGCCAGTATGGCTGGGGACTTTCCACCCTACCTAAGGGGTAAGTCACCCAATGTAAATAGCGTGGTTTGTATTTCGGTTACGGAACAAATGAAAAATTCGGAGATAATTTGTATTTTTCCTAACCATACAAACCTTAGCTATTTATACATATTTGCCCGCCAGACCTGACCCCCAAGACAAGTCCTACCTCTAAGTGAAAGTGAGCATTCATCTGTGTGTGAGGGGGGGAGGGGTAGCTAGCTACCACTCCCCTACCCGCCCGCTAACTAGCGCGGGGGTAATACACCCTCGTTAAATTCTAATGGCTCGCCATTTCAGCTGCGCTAAAAGGTAAACCCAATGTAAATAGCTAAGGTTTGTATGGTTAGGAAAAATACAAATTATCTCCGAATTTGTCATATTTTAAACATCTGACTTACCTGGTGGATATATATATAGCTTAAGTCCCTGACGTCACGGTAGAAAAATTGAAAACTCGTGGCAATCGCAGATTGAGTAGCTAGGTGTACCACCAGTGAGCCCTCACGCGACGGTACTTAGAACCATTCTATGCCTCCTCAGATTTTCTCTGCCGCTCATGCGGGCAACATCGTCGGATATTCACTTGTTATTAACCTGAATTTTGGCAGTTTTCTTGGTGATGTACTGCTAAATTGGTTATTGGCATTTGCTTATTTTGGTTTTGTTTGGTATTTGATTGCTATGTTTATAGCTTAAAAGGTAGGATTAGAGGTTTTCTCAACCTACTGTAATCGAACGAAAAACATGATGGCGGTAGGTAAATATTCCGCCTACTCTATGACGTCACAGTCATATATTCGTAAGCTATAGTATGACTTGCAATTTCTTTCTTTTTCTACAAAGAATGATAAGTGAATACTATCTTACAAAGTATTTAAGTTTTATAAGATAAAAGGATTATGTTGTTTTAAGAAAA
>NC_090735.1:110196567-110286567 GCF_036898095.1 Palaemon carinicauda
ACAGGATGTGTCCTTCTTCTCTTGATAATGCCACTATTTCGCTGACTCGAGCTCCCGAAGCGAGAGCAAATAAAAATATAACTTTCTGAGTCAGATCCTTGAGGGGGCATGAATCATTGTCCAAGTTGGAGGCGAAATGGAGTACCTTGTCTAGTGACCAGGAGATCGGTTTCGGAGGGGGTGCTGGACGTAGGCGAGCACATGCTTTTGGTAATTTGTTAAAGCATATAGAATTGGTCTAGCCAAGGCCGATTTGCAGGTTGAAATCGTATTGGCTGCTAATCCTTGTCCATGAAGGTGAATGAAGAAGGACATACAGAAATCAATTGTGATTTCTTTAGGATTTTTTTGCCTTGACAAAGGAGACCCATTTCCTCCAGGATGATTCATATTGCCGTCTCGTGGATTCGGTCTTGTATTCCTCTAGGAAGTCTAGACTTTTCTTCGAGATCCCAAACCTCTTCTTTGCGGCAAGGGAGAGAAAATCATGAGATGAAGGTCCTTGATTTTCGATGATGAAGCGAAGACAGTCGACTTCTGTACTTGTTGAGAGAGAACTGGGCCCGGGAGAGGGATCAGCTTGGGCTGCAGCTCCAGGACCAGGGGGTACCAGTTGCTCCGGGGCCACTTGGGAGCCACTAGGGGCCGCTGTCCCTTTGAAGGTTCTCAGTTTGGAGAGGACTTTCAACAGAAGGTTGGTGGGAGGGAACAGGTAGATCTTGGACCACCTGTTCCAGTCCAGTGACATGGCGTCCACCGCTTCTGCTTTGGGGTCCTCGTACGGGGCTACGTACAGAGGAAGTTGATTGTTGTCGCTCGTTGCAAAGAGATCTATCTGAAGTTCTGGGACTTGGTGAGAGATGAAGGAGAACGATCTTGCGTCTAGAGACCATTCCGACTCTATCGGGTTTGTCCGAGATAGAGCATCCGCTGTCCCATTGCGGAATCCTTGTAGGTGAACTGCAGACAGGTGCCACTTCTTCTTCTCCGCCAGACGGAAGATTGGGAGAAGCACCTGATTTATCTGGGGCGATCTTGAGCCTTGGCGATTGAGACAACGAACTACCACCGAGTTGTCTAGGGTTAGACGGATGTGGATCGAGGGCGGCGGGGATAACTTCTTCAGAGTTAGAAGGACCGCCATGGCCTCCAAGATGTTTATGTGGAACGTCTTGAATAGTGGAGACCAGGTACCTTGAGCCTGTTTCTGGTGGGAGTGACCTCCCCAACCTTCCAGTGAGGCATCCGTGTGGATGTTGAGTGATGGAGGAGGGTGTTGGAGAGGAATGGACCTTTTCAGGGCCTTTTCTTCCGACCACGGCTTTAGGAGGCGTCGTAGTCTGTTTGGAAGCCGTCTCTTGAGGTCTCTTCGAGCGATGGATGCCGAGCGTCTCCAGACTCCCGCGGCATCCTTTAGCTGTGCACGAAGCACTGGGTTTGTCACTGAGGCGAATTGTAGAGAGCCTAGAACTCGTTCCTGCTGTCGTCTTGAAATGCGTTTGGATTTCAGTAGTCGCTTGACAGACCCTGCTATTTCCTTCCTTTTCTTCTGGGGGATGGAAAGGCGGTGTGACTGAAGATTCCAGTGGATTCCCAACCACTGAAACTTCTGAGCTGGAGAGAGGCGAGATTTTTTCTCGTTGATCTTGAATCCCAGGTGTTCTAAGTACTGGGTAACTTCGTTGCAAGACTTTGCACACTCTTCGGGCGATGGAGCCCAGACTAGCCAGTCGTCGAGGTAGGCCATCACCTGGACGTTTCTTAGGCGGAGCTGTTGTACTATGGCATCCGCCAGTTTTGTGAAGATCCGAGGGGCCACATTGAGGCCGAATGGCATGGCCCGGAAGGCGTAGCTTTTCCTTTGGAGTCGAAATCCTAGGTAGGAGGAAGCGTGATGGTTCATTGGAATGTGCCAGTAGGCATCCGCCAGGTCTATAGAGACCGTGTAGGAACCTTGAGGCAGAAGGGTCCTTATTTGTTGAAGCGTCAGCATCTTGAATTTGTTGTTCTCTATGAACTTGTTGAGGGGGGATAAGTCCAGAATGACTCTGAGTTTGTCTGAGTCCTTCTTGGGGACGCAAAACAGTCTCCCTTGGAACCTGGTGGACTTTACCTTCCTTATCACCTTCTTGTTCAAGAGGTCTAGAACATATTCTTCCAGAAGGGGGGTCGATTGCTGGAAGAACTGCTGGAAGATTGGGGGTGGTTGCGTCCAACTCCAGCCTAGACCGTTCTTGATGATGCTGTGTGCCCAGGGATCGAAGGTCCAACGATCCTGGAATTGGCGGAGTCTTCCTCCCACCGGAAGCACTTCATTGCTTCTGGTGTCCCGAGGACTTGTTGCCTCGGCCGCTAGCTCCCTTTCCTCCTCTACCTCTGGAGGGACGGCGAGATGCGTCTCTGCTTGCACCCCTGAACGAGCCTCTACCTTTGGCATGAAAGGTAGTGGATGGTTGCTCAAAGGCAGGGGTGAAGACCGGTGACTGTGACAACACCGGTTGGGGGACCAATTGAAAGGTCTGTTGTGGTTGGGCAACCACTTGGGAGGTAGCGGGTCCCGGAAACTGACGTCGTTGCTGACGTTGCTGGGGTTTTGGCTTCTGAGGTTTCCTCTTAGGCTGAGGTCCATCGTCCTGAGAGGGTTTCCTTTTCCTGGACATGCCCCACTTGTGGAGAAGGTTCCTATTCTCTGTGGCGGCTCTGTCAGTTATTTCCTTGACAAGGTCAGAAGGAAACAGGTGCTTTCCCCAGATGTTGGAGGAAATCAGCCTCCGGGGTTCGTGTTTCACGGTGGCACCGGCAAACACGAATTCACGACAGGCTCTTCGAGCCTTTATGAAGTGGTACAAGTCCTTCATTACTGTCAGTAAGTGGGATTTGGAGAGTACCATGTAGTGATCTGGTACTCTAGTGTCACAGGCCATAACTTCCAGTTGGACTTGATGAGAAAGAGATGCCGCAAGCCTCTCCTTCGTGTCTTGTTCCCGGCGAAGGAGGTGATCGTTGAGCTTAGGGAGGTCTTCATTAAACTGACGTCCGGCGACGTCAGGATCGAGCCTTCCCACGACGAAAGTATGCTGAACATCTTTCCAGTGTCGAGCGTCAGGGGGGGTCACGATGGAGAAGGGTCTGCACTCCTCCAGTGCAGGGCAGGGTTTCCCTTCTTCCGCCGCTTTAAGGCATGCAGCTAAGGCCTTTTCCAAGAATGGAAGAACCGCAGTGTCAGGTGCAACGTACGTAGGGTGCTTCTTGCTCAAAGCCGGAAGCTTAGAGCAGGTAAAGCCTCTACTCTTAAATGCGGAGGCTAGCATAGCCTGGGCCTTTGTGAGATCGAACACTATCTCTTCTTTAGGTTCGGTCTCTTCCTTCGAGGCAGGTTCGGAACGGAGCCGGACGTAACAGTCCGGGTAGGCCTCAAAGCTTGGGAAGAACTCCACATCTTCCAAAGGGACCGTGCCGATCTTATCACTGACAAAGATCCTGCCGGTCGCAATAACCATATGCTCTGCATACCTCCACGGGTTGGCATGAGAGCAAGCGGGGAGATCCTTGACCGAAATCTTCTTCGGCTCTCTGGATCCAATCATCGACCTGATGGACTCCTGGTTCTCCTTCAGCCTGTCGTCCATGACGGCTCTAATCAGCCGGATCAGTTCTTGAGTAGAAGAAGAAGGATCCGGAGTCGAGGAGGTAGACGGAATGGACATTTCTGTCGGTGTAGGAGTAGGAGGGGGGATGGACGAGGGAGCAGCTCCTAGCTCCGACTCGGTGTACTCCACCTTGTCTTCGTCCTCTTCGGCTCCTTGAGCCATAAGCGTCTTCTCCGTGTCTTCCGAGACGTCTGAAATCTGTTCATCATCCTCGGAATCTAAACGACACTCGTGCATGGACTGAGCCATGACCACATCAGGTTCCACCGTAATTTGGACAGTGGGGATCACATCTTTTGGTACCACTGAGTCAGGGGAGGCCTTAGGGAACAATAGGGACCTCAGTTCTTCGGTGGCCAGGTACGGTCCAGTAGCATTTTTCTGAAAGCCACGCACCCACTTGCGCAGCTTTTCACGAGAAATGTCTCTAACCTCCGCTGAAGGAGGGTTATGGAAGGCCTCAACTAGGTGGGCCTGGCAGACCGTACAATCCAGTGGATTCCAAAACTTCAAATCCCCTTTCTTGTCTGCACAAGGGGCGTGAGTCCTGCAAGCCGTATGCCCGTAAAACTGCGGGCGTTTCACAGCGCAGAAGGCGAAGTCACACTTCATCTGCTCCTCCTGTGGAAGAAAGAGAAAATGAGTATGGGGGAGTCATAAGAATGGCTCTTAAACTAAGTTAATATTAATCATTAATTTTAACTTAAAGAAGGTGTGATGCATAGAGAATGAAAACAGTAAAGGAGAACATGCTCCATGCATCTCGCCCGGCTGGTTACCATAAGCTTGGTCCCTGGATAATCCAAATGACCGAGGTCACTGGATATAGTTTCCTAGAATTCCAAGTATTTTGGAATTCCATGGAAAACCAAGGACAAGATTGGGATCGAATTCATTCGGTTCCCAGTTAAGAGCCAGAAGGCCTCATTTAAAAGGTAACTGCTTCTGGCAACCAGCCGTGCTAAGATGCACATAGCATGCTGGAATTAGAAGAATGCAAAGAGACAGCATGATCACTAATAGAGCAGTACTAGGTACTGATCTTAATAGCAGAAGCAGCTTATCTGTTTGCGATATAGGGCTATCATAGTCTTATGATAGCTACAGTAAGGGGGGTGCAAGTATTCTTGACGCCTCCGGGGCATCCGGCAAGCCGCCGGCATGCCGGAGCTCGCTCCAGCATAGATTCTGGCATTAGGACAGACAATTTTCAAAAGTCAGTTAAATACCAGGATGGCGGCCGCCGGCAGGGAGCGGCGGCTCCGGCAGTCGGAGGATGCCAGGTTGGTGACTGGGATAAGGATGGTAAAGGCTGTATCGGGTTGCCGGCAGTATATGCCGGCACTCCGGCGATCGACCGGCAAGCGGACGACTAGATAGGAGTAGGAGAGCCGCCGGTAGTAGCCGGCGGCAGCCGGCAGTCCCTCGGTACACGGGGGGCTGGCGGCAAGGGTAGGGAAAGTCACCAAGTAGGAGGCAGGTATTGCCGACAGTAGAGGCGGCAAGAGACCGGCACCCGGATAGAGAGAGAGACAGGGGGGAGGGGGGAAGGGATGCAGGAAGTACCATCAGGGTTCCAGACATCCCTCCCCCTCCCTGAGGGGGTGTACCCATGATAGAGGCAGGCTCTAACATCCATGAGCAGGGGTCACTAGGGACCGGGAGCAAGGTAGCCCAAGGGAGGGCTAGGGAACACCCAAGAGGGGGGGGGGGAGACTCCCATATGCAGAACTATACTAGTAACTAACCTTATAGGACACTATGAAGGTATATGTACCAGAGTGGACTGCACAAGGAAGCTCGGGTAGCCCTACTCTTCCACCCTAAGGAAGAGTTGTAGGACAGGGGACAGATGAGTATAAACTAACCTAAGCATAGGCTAGGCTATACAAGAGATAGGTGGGGAGGGAGAAGAGAGAAGTCTTCCCAGGAAGGGTTTCTGTACCAGAGCGGCCACTAAGGAAAAGGAGGACACTCCCTAACCTAAGATCAGGCAGATCGGCTAAAACGGTGCAAGAGTACAGTTTCAGCATGGAACAGAGAAACCTTCCTAACCTAACCTAGAACAGGGCTAAAAGTCCTGAACTAGGAAAGAAAGAAGACATATCGCTATCGCAGGAAAGTCATAGACTATCCTAGCCATAGAGGTAGGCTAGCCTAACCTCACTCTCGGACGCAGCCCTAAAGGGGGTTCATTCCTTTAGGGAGGACAGAGAGGCGATATATACTCTATTAGACAATAAATCCCTTTACTCAGAAAAGGGATCAAGGCTAAATAGAGGGAATGCCAAGGCAGGGGATGAAGGAAGCATATAGGGGTCCTAATATTAGGTTAGGCTAGAAAGAGTCACTGACTAGCCTATCCCCTATATGGTCCCTGAAGGCGAAAACATTTGCATCACTGTCAAAAGTATTGTAAAATAATAATGCCACTATCTTCATAACTTAGTCTAGGATCACTAATAAATCATGCATGAACACTTGTATGTAGGCTCCTGGCCTGGGGGCTATAGTAGCCGACTGGTATGAGGTCAATCGATGACCGATAAAAAGCGTCTAAACACGATATAAAAGTTCCTAGCTATGAAGACTAAATAAACTAATGTATTCGATTAGTATATAATGCCGGAAACGTTGTTGTGGCTAACTAAATAAGACATGCATAACAACAACGACGCCATAAAATGGCGGGTCCGGTAGAGGCACAGCTCTGCCACAAAACAGCAATTATTTCGAAAAGTAATATTTACTTTACGGCCAGAGCTTAATTAAACAATACTGGAACCTTGTACTCAACTTTCCAGAAGAAGGCGAGGCTGAAGGTAACGACATAGCGAAGATGCAAAGCGATAAAGATAACACAGGGAAAATCCGTCTAAGTAGGGCAGCTACTAAACAAAGGATGAAGACGGGCGTGACGTCATTAGAGCAATGGCGTCCGTTTGTTTACGTCTCGAGTATCAGTAGTAGCCACGAGTGAGATTAGCTGTGGAACGGCTCCCAGCTATTCTCAGTCCTTACACACCGAAGCATTAACTCTGTTCGGGGTGAAGAAAGCTATGTGGCGCGTTCAGACATGCGCGTCCCCTGTTGTATTACGATGTCTTAAAGGGAAACCTTTGAGATACTCGCTCCAGAAGTTAGAATTCTGTGATAACCTGTGGTTAAATTCTCTGGGAATATCTTAGTAGTCTTATACCCAAGGAAGCTACCAAAAAGGAACCTTCCATCAGGACGCCATGGCTTGAGCCCAAAAATATATATATATATATTTATATAAATTATTTACATACATACATACATGCATACATAGAGTAGGCCCCCGCCATATGACATTAATCTGTTCCGGAGTTGGTATCGTATGGTGAAAATTTTGTATGGCGGGCAATAGAATAGTTAATGCGTGAAAAACCCCTGGTAAAAACATTGAAAATTAGAATGTAACAAAATACAATACAGTAGTATAGTAAGCACTGTACTACAGTATAGTTATATATAATATACATGCACAGTACTGTACAGTATATAATTGAATAACATTATAAATAAAAATTATATACTGTCCAGTACTGTAAAGGAAAAATTAAATCTCATTTACCTTTGGAGTGATGTGACGAGCTGGTAGTGGGTGGAGGCAGAGGGGAGAGTTGACGGTAGATATAAAAACGTGTCAATGCTAATTATGTTATGTACACTTCTTAATAAATTTATTCTTACTAATAAACACTTAAAATTAAAAATGCTTTTTTTTTTTTTATTATTTTTTGTCTTTTGAATTTTTTTTTTTTTTTTTTAGAACTTAAAAAATTACTCCTTTTTTTTAGCTTTTTATATATAATCACTATTATCGTCTTTGTTTTCTGACATTTCTCTTTTGGAGAAATATCCACCCAAAGAAGCCGGTTTCTGACGATTCCTCAACATACTGTATTCCTAAAATGACTCATACATTTATCATTAACACTGCATAAGATGACTTGTGTGAAGTTTTTCTGAGTGTTTCTTTTCAATGAAACTCGTAAGGTTTTCATACCAACCGTTAGCTTCCCTTATTTCTGACGATGTCGTTTCTTCAGTCTCCCCCCCCCCCCCCCCCCCCCCGTCCTCGCCTCCACTAGAGCTGTGCTCTTCTTGAATGATCGTCAACTGTATTGCCTCTAACTCCTTTAAGTCTTCAGTCGTAAGCTCCTCCCTGTGCTCCTCGATAAGGTTATGGACATCAGCCTCATCAACAACAAGCCCCATGGACCTCCCGATTGAAATTATTTGCTCAACATCACCCACAGGGGCAGGATCATCAACGGCCTCGTCTTCGGTTGAGGGATCGAAACCTTCAAAGTCTCGTTCTGCTACAACAGAGGAGTTCAAGGTGCGCCGTGAAACCTCATTCCAAGCTGTGTCGATCATCTTCAGGCATTGAACGATGTCAAAATGCCCCCTCCAAAATTCACGGAGGGTGAGTTGAGTGCTTTCAGTCACTTCGAAGCATCTTCTGATCATATGCTTCGTGTAAAGTTTCTTGAAGTGCGCAATCACTTGCTGGTCCATAGGCTGGAGGAGAGGGGTGGTGTTTGGTGGCAGATAGAGAACCTTAATGAAGGAGAAGTCAGGATGAATGATGTCCTCAAGGCCAGGAGGGTGAGCAGGGGCATTGTCCAGCACCAGGAGACATTTCAGAGGAAGATCGTTCTCTTCTAAATAGTTCTTGACAGCAAGACCGAAGCAGACGTTTATCCACTCAATAAATATGGTCCTTGTGACTCAGGCCTTAGCATTAGACTTCCAAAATACCGAGAGCCTCTCCTTCGTGATATTTTGTGCTTTGAAGGCACGAGGATTTTCTGTGTGGTATACCAGTAGGGGCTTAATTTTTAAGTCTCCACTGGCATTTGCACAAAATGCGAGCGTTAGTCTGTCCTTCATTGGTTTATGGCCAGGAAGTTTCCTTTCTTCAGCTGTGATATATGTACGGCGGGCCATTTTCTTCCAGAAAAGGCCAGTTTCATCACAGTTAAAAACTTGCTGAGGAATGTAGCCTTCTCTGGAAATTGCGTTCTCAAACTTCTTGAGGAATTCTTCTGCTGCTTTCTTGTCAGAACTGGCCGCCTCTCCATGCCTGACGACTGAGTGAATACCTGTCCTCTTCCTAAACCGATCAAACCACCCATGAGAAGCCTTCAACTCTTGGGGGGCTTGCTGCGACGTTCCTTCACCTCCGCCGTCTCTCTGGGCTTCCACGAGATCGTCAAAGATGGCGCTCGCCTTTTGCGAAAGTACCGATTGCGTGAGTGTATCACCAGCGATTTCCTTCTCTTTAATCCACAGAAGAAGGACTCTCTCCATCTCATCGTTGATTGAGGTCCTTCCACTGGCAAGGACAGTCATGCCTTTAGAAGACTTACTTGGTTTAATGGCTTCCTTATTCTTAATAATTGTACCAATCGTAGATTGGTTACGGCTGTACGTATTAGCGAGGGTAACGATGCGCATGCCTTCTTCATATTTGTTTATGATCTCTAGCTTCGTTTCCATAGTTATCATCTCCTTACTTCTGACTTTAACATCACTAGCAATCTTGGGACCCATGGCTAACGAATTAGTTATAATTAGGCACTAAAATGCACAAAAAATAACAATATCGCAAGCACTCACACGAGATCAAGTCTTTACGAAATGCACACGAGATTCTGGACTGAGCGCGCGTATGACAAAGAGAGAGAGAGAGGCAGCATCTCTCTCTAGTATTGTGGGATGATTTTCGGCAAATAGCTTATCGGCATCTTAGTGACGCCGTGACGCCGACCAATAGCAGACCAGCTTCTTAGTGACGTATGCAGTGATGTATGAGCGTGGTGGTAAGCTAGTGACTCGCACAGTTGTACGCGTAGAAACCGCCAAATTTGAGTTTAGGAATTCGATGCCGTAAGGTGGGGAAAATGTCGTAACGAGGGGACGAAAAAAAATCGTATTCCACGCTGTAACGTGAAAAAAACGTAAGCTGGGATGCCGTATGCCGGGGTCTACTGTACATTATTCCTATATCTGTTTATTTAATATTTTATATAGAATATTTTGTTACATTTTATATAGGATTCAGAGAATAACTATTGCATTCTCATTCAAGCACTTAACAGAATAGTAAGATCTCTCACAACGGGCATTTCTACTTTTGGTCTTATGTGAAAGAGTTTAAAAGTGCAAGATTTTAGTGCTAAATTAGTGCAGTGAATTTATTCAATACAGTGGAGGGGGCCTCTGCTCGGAGCTGTCGTTATCCTACCCTTAGACTCTTCCAAGATCTTCAACCCCTGGGAGAAGGAATGTCGATCGGCGAAAGGAAACGAGAGGCGTTAGCTTGGCGCCGAGCGTCTTGTAAGACCCGAGCAGAAGTCCCCTCGAGCGTTCCTGTTGATGCTTCCCAGAACGCTTGCCCTCGCCGTAGGTAAGGCGAGGTAAAAGTGTTATCTAACGCCGAACGCAGAGCTTTGGACAGCTAGATACTAACGCTGCTGTAAGAGTTTGACACAATGTTTGTAAGTTAGTGCAACTTCTTTGTCTCTCTTGTTCGATGATAGACCGTTCTAGACGCGAACGGCATAGTTCCGAGCGTCTGAATCGTGAGTGTGTTTAATCGCGAGCGTCTAAATCGTGAACGGCATTGTTCCGAGAGTCACGTGATGCTGAACGTCAAGCAGTTGCATGGCGTCTGGCTTCCAACAGTTGGACTTGACGTCGAATGTTAGGAAGTTAGACGTCTGAATCGCGAGTGTGTTTAATCGCGAGCGTCTAGATCGCGAGCATCTAAATCGTGAACGGCATTGTTCCGAGAGTCACGTGATGCTGAACATCAAGGAGTTCCATGGCGTCTGGCTTCCAGCAGTTGGACTTGACGTCGAGTGTCTAGCAGTTAGAGGTGGCACTGAGCGTCAAACAGTTGCATGGCGTCTAGAGTCCAGCAGTTGGACTTGACGTCGAGTGTCAAGCATGACGCGGAGCATCAAGCAGATAGACGTGACGCTGAGCATCAAGCAGTTAGACGTGTCGTCGAGCATCTAGACTTGGACGTCGTGGTTACAACAGTTGGGCCAAACGTCGAGATCACGAACGTCTTAGTTCCGATCGTAATGACCATGAGCGTCTAGCGTTGGAACATTGTTACGCCAGGCGCTATATTATAAGGTACAGAAATCAATGTTAACTGGAAAGATATTTTCTCAGACCAAGGCCCGCTTGAACTAACTCTTGGTGTCTGTTGGAGGGCGAGAATTAAACCTCTAAAAGCATTGAGGCCAGAATTCAGGACCTTAAGGAGTAGACTCCTAGGAAACATGACATCTCTACCTCGGTTAGAGACTTGTAGGAGGAAGGGATTGACGATCTCTTTTTCCCCTATTTATCTTTTAGTGGAATTCTCTTAGGAGAAGTTCCTAAGATCCTTCTTCCTTCAGTGGGGCTTTAAGAAACTCATGAGAGTTTTTTCTGAAGAGTTTCCAATTTATTTTGTGCCTGCGGCTCCTCGTCCCGCCTTCAGAGTTTTCGCTAAGGAAGGTGTCGAAGGAGTCTCTATTTACTAAGATGGTGCTGTCTCGATCATCTAATAGAGCTTGAGGATGATGGGAGACAGGATGCAATGAGGCATAAAAACCTATGAAGCCAGCTTCTTTATCAGGTATGCCAGGATAGCAAGGGTGGAGGCTAGCCACGTTAAGGTCGAGGACTTGTTGGCAGCCCCACAGAGACTTTTATAGCCCCCTGGGTGGATCGCTGAGTCACTTAAGGATTGCAGGCAATGAGACAGGATAAATTTGCACCACCCCCTTTTTTCTTCCTCTCTTTTCCCTCAAGAGTTTGTCAAAGACACAGGTTTTGGTGTCTAAATCAGCAAGAAAGTTTCTGCATACTTTTTCTCTAAACCGCACAGACAACAGTAGGAGCCAGACTTAACTATTTCTAGCTAGCCTGGGAGAGGAGAGGAGCAGACCTTTGGTCTGTGCTTTTACTAAAGGATGGATGCGAAGTCTTTTTTCTAGTGAAACCTCCCTTTTTAGTTACTCTGATAGACCTCTCTGCCAAATACAGAGAGGAGCCAAAGAGACAGGCTATGCAACATCAAATGTCTCTCTTTTTGGAGAGGGAGGCTTTTGTCCGGTCCTGGATGTCACTGCTCTCAACGCCTTCGTTCAGAAGACAAAGTTCTCCATGAAGACATCAAAATCAGTCCTTACAGCATTAGGAAAGGTCCACTGGATAGTCTCTTTAGACCTCCAGGATGCTTACTTCCACATCCTCATCCATCCGAACTTCAAGCAATACCTGAAGGTTCGTGTATAGGAGGAAGTTGTCCAGTTTTGGGCTCTTTGTTTCGGTCTAAACACCACCCCTCGAATAGAGGGTACGTCTGTTAGGACCTGTCGTTCTTCTATTACATAGACCTATTCCAAGGAATGTCGAACATTAACTTCTTCCAAGCTCTCTATCCCCTGGGAGGAATGTCGAACGACAAAGGAAACGAGAGGCTTTAGCTCCCGAGCAGACGCTTCCTCGAGCATACCTATCGACGCTTCCCAGGACGCTCACCTTCATCATAGGAAAGGTGAGGTAAAAGTTTTTTCGTCATCTTCGGATGACGCAGCGCCCAGACGAGGCTGGCGTCAACTTCCAGACCTCTGAAGAGGAAGGTGGACATGGTCAATCAGCGTCCTATCATGACACCGCCAGCTTCTGGTTGTAGTCTTTGGAGTAGTTCTGAGCGTTTTTTCATTCTACAGAAGAAAACTCTCCTACCAAACATCCTTTAAGGATGTCGGTAACTGTCAAATAGCGTCCAACTCATCCAGTTGCAGGACAGTTGTCTGAGTCTAGCATGACATCGGTTCATGCTCCTTCTCCACCGTCAAACTGGTTATCGTCTTTTGGACGTTCTGCGTGTTTTTTAAGCTGTGTAGAAAGAGAGCTTGTGGTAGACGTGACGTCTCCTGTATGCAACATAAGCTCTCTTTGCTCAGGCTAGTTTATCAGCCTGCGAACAACAAGAGAGTAGCAGGCCTGGACCCTGTGTGTCAGGTAACTTCACACCTGGACGCCAAGCGTAGTGAGGCTACTAGTCGAGATGGTCTTGGTGACGAACGTCTTTACAACTCCTTAGTTAAATGTCGTTTTTTAGCCTTTTTAACACAAGGAGTCAAGCAGACAGACGTGACGTCGAACGTCCACCTATCGGGACGTCGAGCTTACAGCGGAACATGACGTCCTGCTGGACGTGACGTTGAACGTCCAGCAAGACGTGATGTCGAGCGTCTATCGGGACGCAACGTCAACCATCAAGCAGAATGCGACCCCGAGCGTCAAACAGCTCGTGACATGGACTTGTATGCATTTCCACAGTTCAATTCATTACAAAGTGATGCAAAAGTTTGTGTCACACAAAAAGAATGGATTGACTCTAGTGGCCCTCTTTTGGCCCTCAGAGAGTGGTTCACAGAGGTACTGCAATGGATGGTAGACACTCATAGAAGTCTTTCACTAAGAGTGGATATACTCAAACAACCCCACTTGGAAGGTACCATCTAAATCTCCAAGCTCTTCATTTGACTGTCTTCAGATTATCGAAACTCTCACAAGAGGTTTTTTCGAAGGAAGCGTCTAGAGCTATTGCAGGAGCAAGGAGTACTTCTTCCATCATGGTTTAACAATCTAGGCACGAGGTTTGTTAGAGAAGGGTGCAAAGTCAACTCTCTTTCCTCGCCCAGTACTTCTATAACTCAGATTGCTGACTTCCTGTTACATCTTCGAAGGAAATGCCAATTTGTTATCCTCTACCATCATAGGATACAGGAGTATGTGAAAAACTGTATTCATGGCACAAAGACTTAGACCTTTCTAATGTTAAAGACCTACAGAAACTTCTCAAATCGTTTGAAACATCTAAGCAACAGCTCCAGATTTACCAGTTTGAAATCTGAATATTGTCGTGAAGTTCATTATGAGTTACAGGTTTGAGCACTTGCATTCAGCTTCATTTAAGGACCTTATGATGAAGACTCTATTTTTGGCCAGTCTGGCGACAGCTCACAGAGTCAGTGGGATTCATGCTTTTAGCTTGAATGAATGGTTTTTTCGAGATCACAAAGCTATCTGCTCATTGCAGTTTGGCTTTCTCGCCAATAACGTACGCCCTTCTCAACCTTGACCCAAGGCTTTTGAGATTCCGAACCTTTCGGATGTGGCTGGCAAGGAGTTAGAGAGAGTCCTGTGCTCAGTAAGAGCCCTGAAGTCATATCTGAACTGAACGAAAGAGTAGTGAGGCTAGTCAGAAGCTCTTTGGTGCTCAGCCTAGAAGTCCTCGTTACAGATGTCGAAGAATGCACTTCCATTCTTCATCAGGCTCTTAATTAAGAGTCTCATACACTTTACATCAAGAAATTGGTTTGCAATAAATGGCAACAGCAATGGGATAGTCAAGATGGCAATAAAATGCGAGAGATAACAAATGACGTATCTCCTTGGAGGTATAATATGATGCCCCGAAAATGGGAGACGTCTCTTTGTTGTCTCCGTATTGGTCACACTCGGTTGACACACGAGTTTCTGCTGAAGGGCCAATACCAACCGTATTGTGATGACTGTTTAGTACCTCTAACAGTAAGGCATTTGTTGACCGAATGCCCCAATTATAACAACTTGCGGAATAGATATTTGTTTGAGGCTCGAGGTGAGGGTGGCAGGTTCATCCTTGGCAAGATTCTTGGAAATGATGTGTCCTACCATGCAAGTGGCATTTTTAGATTAATTTCAGAAGCAGGTCTTCTGAAAAATATTCAACTTTTATGACATTCAATTTTTATGATTTTAATTGCATACTATTTAATTTTTTATTTTATTTTATTTTTTATTTTTGTATATATAAATTAAATGTTACCGGCGTCAATGACCTTAGATGTCAGGATGCCTGAAAACTTTAAATCATTCATTCATTTGCAGTAAGGCAGACTGCAAGTGTTTATAAAGGTCAAGACGCTTGAAGTTCAAACTGTAACAACTTTGGTGGCCTTCAAACAGAATAGGTCGTTGCAAAGCATTAAGGGCACAACCTTTTAGAGGAGTAAATCTGTGTTCGCTTCACATTATTTCAAACGTGTCCAGACTCTTTTTGAGGACTGCTTCACTCTGGGACCATTTGTAGCAGCGAGTGCAGTAGTTGGGGAAGGATCCACCACTACATTCCCATAATCCTAATACCCTTTTCTTCTCTTGGAACTTTTGTATTTTTATGGTTGCTTGGAGATTGGTCGACAGTTTTCCACAATTATTGATTTTAGCAGGTGGCCAATTTTGCTCCTTGAGAGAGCCCGGAACAAGGGTATGGGTGAGGTCCTGTCATAGTGAGGTATTTATACTGTTTTGACAGCTCTTAGAGATATTTTCAGCCCCCTGAGTGGATTGCTGGGTCTCATAAGGAAAGCGGACTAATGAGTAGTATTATAAAAGTCAGCTTCCTTATCAGGTATGAATCCTTAAGCTTGTTATTTAACTCTTGAGTAATATTCAAACAATGTTTGCAGTCTCTGACCCTCCACCAAGGGTGTCAATCAGCTATATATATATCCACCTAGTAAGTCAGATGTTTAAAAATGATATTTTCATTATAAAATAAATTTTTTAACATACTTACCCGGTGGATATATATAATTTAACTCCCTCCCTCCTCCCCTCTAGAGATCTATGGGCATGGAAAATCTGAGGAGACATGGAATGGTTTTAAGTACCGTCGCGTGAGGGCTCACTGGTGGTACACCTAGCTACTCAATCTGCGATTGCCGCGAGTTTTGAATTTTCTGCCTTGACGGCAGGGACTTAAGCTATATATATATCCACCGGGTAAGTATGTCCAAAAATTTATTTTATAATGAAAATATCATATTAAATGGCCATATCAATGAACACAAAATGGATGTAATAAAAAGAAAGTGGAACAGGCTATAAGATTGATAATATTGTTTGTTCATATAACATGAATAAATCTACCATTGGCATGATCATGAAGATAAAAGTAAAAACATAGTTGTTGGTCATTACAATTATAAGTAAATGAGAAAAGAAATACTATTTCACTAACTTTTAAAGTATTTTGTCATATAAAAATAGGTGTACTAGTTTTTATCTTACTGTTGGATAGTGGTCTGGAAGTAATGAAATCAACCTATAGAAAACATTGAAAAGAAACATATCTTGTCTTGATTGTGAACATGCGAGATTAAGAAGAAAATGAAATACAATTATATTAATTTTTAAAGCATTTTATTACTGTATATAAAAATAGCTGTAGGAATTCTTAATAAAATGTAAGCTAGCTCTGGATTTGGTGGTAGGTCAGGAAATTGAATTGTTGCATTAGCCTGGGAACATTGTGATATTAATTTATATAACCTTCTCTTAGGTCAGCGGTATGAAATGAAAGAATGTATATATTGAAAATGAGGTACTAAACATACATAGATAGAAAAAAGTATTGAAGGGGAATGATACTGTAACAATGAATATAAAATTAAAATTGATTCATTTGGCTCGTTAATCTTGATAAAAGTACAGTATTTATTATTAAATTATTGAATTTGAAATTGTTTTTTTTAGAAAAGACATTATTAAATAGATTTGCTGTATTTTGATATAACAATTACATTTTGAGGTATTTGAAGAGTAGCCTTTAATTTATTTTTGAGACATATTGAGTTGAATGTGACATGTTTGGAATATATTTATTTAATTTACTATGCTGTAAGTTAAGGTTATAATAAATTTTATTTATCGTTGAATGTTTATTTGTATTAACAGGTGTAGCAGGTGATGATAATTCTAGTTTAGTCGAGGAGCTGGTAACAAGCTTAGTTGAAGTTATTGTGGATGTCCCTCTTGTAGATCTTACTTATGCTCTCCACCATGAAGCCACCACAGCACTGATAGTGCTTACATCGGCTCTTGTGTTTTCTTCTGGAGATGTTTGTCACTTAGCAGTTTTCAAGTAAGTACTGTACCCTATTCATAAGCATAATCTTTATATGTTATCGTGTATTAATTGTTTTTTTATGCTTTGTAGAGCATTTGTTCATGCTGAACTATAAGCCATTCCTGTACTTTATAATCATCTTAATGGTAGCAGAGGGATCTACATCAACAAGAGTCCAAAACTGCCCTTTGCACCACTTAATACAGGACAGTGAGTTCACTCTAGTGATATTAGTGGATAGGATTATAATGCTTCTATTAGTTTGAATGACCATTCTTTTTGTTGGAGACTATCAATCAATGAATTTGATTTATGTTAACCTCCCCTTGGATTTCTATTGCTTGGTTTTCGAAAGTGGTCACATGTTGACGTTTACTCTTAACCCTTTTACCCCCGGGGTATCTGGAAATTTCCAACCCTTAACCCCCAGGGGGTTATTTTTTTCCCAGCACATTTTGCAGTATATTTTTTTTAAATTGCTCTAACAACCTTAATTTTTGTCCTAGAGAGGTCAGGTTGGTCTCATTCTCTTGGAAAATGCCTGAATTTTCTCAAAAAACTATCGAAAAATATGAAAAACAATTTTTTATAGCATTTTTTGGCAAGGACGTACCGGTACGTCCATGGGGTAGAGGGATGGCTTTTGTGAAACGTACCAGTACGTCCTTTGGGGGTAAAAGGGTTAAAAGTAAAAATTTCTCATTTTCTTTCCTTGTAATTGACCCACCCCTCTAATGTAGCATTGGAATGATATGGCAGTTTATGGCAACAAAGCCATGTAGGTTGATCGTAACCCTTTGTCTTTCATTCTCTCGTCTTGTTAAGTACTCGAGCATGTATCTCCCAGGATCCAGATTGTGATTTTGATTTTAGAAAATTGTGCAGAATAATATTTATTCATTTTAACCCCTTCAGTATGAGGCTGTGTATCTGCCCTCAGTAGCTATATAGGAGATTTGTCACCATCGGATATACATGCTCATTTACTTGATAATAATCTACATTTCATTATTTGTTTTATTGTTGATTACAGAATAAATTTTTCATAAATTCTTTATTTTTTATTGTATTTCACTCTAAACAACCAAAATATTCTTTTCATTCATTGTAAAGTGATTATCATCCTGGGCTCACAGAATCGGCATTGTATTTGCATTACTGGTAAAAATGTTTTAGTGACGTTGGGGGGTGGGAGTCAGAGGCAGAGAACTGCAGAAGTTTGAAGAACGCTACATAGTGCTTTCTGTTTAATTTGAATATGTATGCCAACAGAAGTACACTAAAATAGACCTTTTATAATCATGAATAAGGACTAGAATCGCAAGCACTGTACAGTATTTTGGTTGGTGGTCCAGTGAGATGTGAAGATCCGTACATCTCTCACAGCTGGATGTGTCTGGTGGTTTGAGTATTGCTGCAGGTAGGGAATGTTGCCATTGGCTAGAAAGAGGGGTATGATTCTATATGGTAATATGAAAACAAGAGTAAAATAGCTTTTATACTATTAGGTATAAAGGCTAAAATCCGAAAGACTTTTATTGATTGGGTAAAGAAGGAGGAGGGGCTAATATCAGGGAGGGGAAGAGAATTTTTTGTGAAATGGCTTGATTGTGAACTGAAGGATATACGACCAAGTGCTGTACTCATTTGCACGATGTACAAGTGATTTTAGCTTACATATGGCCTATACTGTATTTGTAAATGACGTATCCCAGGCATCACTGTGTGTATCTCAGGGCATATTTTGATGTCAAATGACATCCATCGTAGTGAAGGGGATGTCCTCTTCTGGTTTCTTTATTTCTTCTAATGAGGTTAATCAAAGGAGTTATAGTTGATGCTGGTATAACTATTTCCCTTGTGTAACCTGGTATAGATAAATATATTTGTTACATCCCTGTACTCCTTGGCGAGGTGGGATTGGGTAATGTCCATGGTACCCTCAGAAAAGTCCGATGACTCTGAGAACTCTTACCTGGACCAGTCAAAGTGCTAGTATCACAAGCGCACACAGCTTGCGTCGGCTGCTGACTGTGCATAGCACTGTATTTAGCGAGGCATAAGGGTTCCTGCCATTGATGTGCAGAACATGTATGGAGAAAATCCCTGGTCAAATGCCAATAAGCCAGATTGGTGCATACCTCCACCCTCCTAAGGATTAAGTCATCTCTATAAATAGCAAAGGTTTGTATTAGTGACATAACAAAGGACAAATTTGGAAGTAATTTGTGTTTTTAAACATCTAAACTTACCCGCTGGTTATATATAATAGGTTTATTCCTCTGTCCGGCAGAAAATTCAAAACTCGCAGCAATCGCATAGATATGCCAGGTATACACTGGCGCCACCACGGAGCTAGGTCGAACTATCCCTCCTAGTATCAGATTTTCTTCTGCCGCCATATTGGCAACAGCTTTGGAAATTCACTTGCCGTTTACCTGGAATTAACAGTGTTCTTGGTGATGTACAGTTGTTTTTTGGTTTTGACTTTTGCATTTATTGGACTCGCTTTCGGATTCTCTTGAATACTTATTGAATTTGGATTATTTGGATTATTTTTTGACCCTCGCTTGATTTTGATCTCTCTATTTGCTTTTCTAGATGGCTGCCCCCTCCCCTTCATATAGGAAGTGCGTGAAAGGGTGTTAAACTCGGCTTCCAAAAGCCTCTGTTGATCCCCATATGATTTGTATTAAATGTAGGGGTAAAATTTGTATTTTTGAAGATCGATGTCAAGAATGTTTTGAATTATCCGAGAGTCAGTGGTTGGCTTATGAACGCTACTCTCGTAAACTAGAAATAGATAGAATTAGGCGTAGTTCCTCTCGATCAAGGGATTTATCATTTTCTAATGTCATTGAACCTAATTCTTCCCCTTTAGTGGTAGATCCTGAACCTAATTCTGTTCAATCTGAGCCTACAATGAAAGATATGATGACAGCAATCCAGGCTCTTTGTTCAAGGGTGGAATCGCTAGCAGCGGACAAAGACCAAATTATGTCCGATGTTAATCTACTTAAAAGTGGTAATATTAATAGTGCTATTAATATGTTCAGAGATGTGGAGGGTGCGTCTGCGCGTTCTTGTCGTTCACCTAGCCTTAGACCTCTTTCAAGCTCTCGAACCCATGGGAGAAGTAAAGTTGAGCGGCGAAAGGGAACGAGAGGCGTCATCAATCGCGCAGACGTACCTTCGAGCGTTCCTATTGTCTCAGTGTCACAGATCGCTCACCCTCACCATGGGAAAGGTGAGGTTAGTGTTTTATCCTCATCCTCAGATGAAGTTACACATGGTAAAGTCTGGCGTCAGGCTTCCAGACCTCTTAAAAGAAAGGCGGATGAAGGCACGCAGCGACGCGATCCATCACCGCAAGCGCCTGGCTGTAGCCATTGGGATTCGCCAGAGCGTTTTCAATTGTCTGCTCAATGATCTCCTAAACGTCCTAACAAAATGTTGAAAATTGACAAGGGGATAATTCAAACTGAGTCAGAGCTTATTCCTGAGTCTGGTGTTATGGTACATGCACCACCGCTGAGCTGAAGCGAATTCTTATATTAAATGATTACGGGTTTGTATAGCTAGGAGAAATACAATTTAGGACAAATTGTCATGTTTATTCCAAATTTGTCATATTATAATATTGTATGAATTTTAAAATTAAAATTGTTGAGGATATATCTGAGAGAAATTTACAGTTTCTAAATTATATAATTTTTAAGTTTATGCCCCTTAGGAGTATTTAGTTTTATGACTTTTAATCTGAATATGTGAAATATAACTCCTTATTACTCTGTGAATTACCCTTCAACTAATTTTAAGTAGAAATGAGTCTGTGGTAATTGAAGAACATGATTAGGTTAGGGACTCAATATCCAATCTCTATCTAAATGTGGGTATTAACAGTATGAATGCCAGGGGAGGTTCAAAAGTTTGATTGTAAGTAGGTCACGGACACTGGCTCCTCAACATCCACATCTGAGCATTGATAATGTTTCTTTAACTCTATATGACTTAAATTTTAGGTGTGAGTCTTGGTAGCAAATATACTTTTGAGAAACACATTCGGTCAGTTTCTTTTTCAATTGCTTTGATGATCAATGTATTCAGAAGAAGTGTTTTAATTCTTTCATTCTGGCTTATTTTGACTATTGCTGTCCTGTCTGGACTTCAGCTGCAGAATCCCATTATAATTTGTGGGATAAGGACTTCTGGTCTATTAAATTTCTTATTCCTTATATGGATATTAATCTTGGCACCTTTCTTCAATTAGTTCTTTATGCATGTTGCATAAGATTTTTCATAACTCTGACCATCCTTTGCATTCAGATCTTCCTAGACAGTATCATCCTGTTTGTAATACTAAGTATGCGGTTAATTCTAATAGTCAGGTCTTCTCCATCATAAGGCTCAATGCTATACAATATTCTAGAAGTTTTATTCCAGCTATGACAAAATTGGGGAATGATCTTCTAAATCAGGCAGTTTAATCGGTGGATCAATTTTAAAGTTGTTACTGTTCTCAAGTTTCTTTATATTTATTGTTCATTACATCTTGTAATTTATATCTTTTATTTCCTTTCCTCAGTGGGCTTATTTTCCTTATTGGAGCTCGTGGGCTAATAGCATCCTGCATTTCCAGCTAGGGTTGTAGCTTAGCTAATAATAATAATAGTAATGGTGATGATAATAACAATAATTATAATAATAATAACGAACAATCAGAGATTTCTGATCTCTGCCAAAGGTTATGGAGTTGACCATGGCCTAAGGTCTATCTGTGGTAGAAATTTCGTGAAAATCTGTTTTGTTTTGACGTTATTTTTAAAATGGCAAAAAATGGAAATCCAGATGTAGAATCTGGAACTGGATCCAGATCATCTCTAAAATTTATTTGGGTCATCCATGACTTAAGATCTATCTGTGGTGAAAATTTTGTCAAAATCCGTCAAGTAGTTTTGATGTAATCCTGTTCATCTAAATTGCGAAAAATACAAATCCGGATCTAGAATCCGTATCCGGATCACCTCCAAAATTTATTGGGGTCATCCATGACCTAAGATGTATCTGTGGTGAAAATTTTGTCAGAATCCGTTTGTAGTTTTGACGTAATCCTTTCCACAGAGACACAGACAAATAAATAAATAAATGAACCAACTCAAATATATAACCTCCTTGGTGGAGGTAATAAGAATAATAATAATAATAATAATATTAATAATAATAATAATTTCAAGCATAAAATTTAATTGTTTCCAAACTCGCCTGGTGTCCATATACTGTACTTGTCCCCTCCAGCCTCCTCTCTGACTATTGATATCAAGAGGCTGTTGAACTAGTCTCAACTTCAAGATTGAAAGATGAAGGAACAGGGGCTTACCAACACCGTAGTATTGCCATAGCCCTTCATAAAATCTCAATACTGTATTAGAGGGGCAGGGCAATTATAAGGAAAGGAAACAGGAAATGTTTTTAGCTTTAGGGTAGACATCATCATTTAACCAGTTTCAGGACAGAAGGTGAGATTAGAAATAACTAATTTTAGTGTTGCCTTACCGTTATATTCTGTTTACCTTGTTCATAAGCCAGTGTATTGAATATTCAAGTACAGTATTGTTTAATGTACTGCATTCATCTTTTTCTCTTTTTTTTTTAGATGGTGATACATTACTTCCATCATAATCAACTATAGCATAATTTTTTTCTAACAGGCTGGAGTATCATGAGGGAAATTATATTTAATGTGATATTTGTCTGTATTTTCCTTTTTCTTAAATAACTATAAGATTTACCTTCAACAGTTTTTTGGTATCATAAGATTTCTGTTTATTTGAGTAGTAGTACTCTATAGTAAAGATGCAATACTCTGTAGAAATAATATTAATAACTAGGTGATTGGTTATATAAATACTATGACTTCATTATGCTTCTGATACACTGTATAGGGTATAGGCTCATGTAAATTAACAATGTCTGATTTTAAGAAATATAAAGGGATATTTTGAAATTCTGGGTTCTTTATATAGTGTATTGGTACCCAGAAAACAAGTAAAATTTTATTTTTAAATATTAGCATATCAAGTAATGCATCATGACCATATGGTCCAGCCCAAGGAAGGCTAAAAGTTTAAACTTCGTAGTCTGGTTATACTGCGTAATGATAATACAGTACTCTATCTACATATTATCTTCTTTCTTCAGAATGCTGATGACGGGTCGGGCTTCCATCCATGCCTGTTTGTTTGTTAAAACTCTGTTGAAACGTTTTATGGCACAAGACAAACCACCTACAAAAAATGAAGGAGGGAGTGTTGTGTTGGGATTAGCCTGTAAGTAGTTAATGTTTCATGTAACTCAATATATTTTTAGAATGCATATTTTAGTAGATTATTCTATCTAATTAGACTTAAATAAATTGAATCAAGATTTAGAATGTTTAGATATTAAAGATGTGTTTTCATTTCAGCGGGTCTATGGAATGTCCTAACCTTTGGTTTGGTTGGATCTGAAGAGACTGCCAATAAAGGCCCTGAGTCACCACTTGCAACACAGAGCATTCTGTTACTTTTGGTGCTTGCTAATCATTGTACTGCTGATCGCAACATCAGGAACCCATATAGACAAGCATTGCTACATGCACAAAATTTCCATGGTATGTTATTCATGTACAATATGTATAGTATCGGTAATTGTGTTTCAAAGAGTCAATAATCTTTTTATGTCACGTGCATTGTTTGCAAATATCTAGGTTGATGTTGTATTGTAATGATTTTACTTTGAGACTGTAGGGAATGGGATTTTCAAATACATACAGTATACAGTCATACCTCTCTTTACGAAAGAATCTGCTTACAAAATTTTCAAGCTACAAAACGAGATGCGAATATTTTTATGACTCACTTTGCGAAAAATGTTTCATTTGTTCCGTAACTGACATACAAACCACGCTATTTGATAGGGGTTATTACTTTCGGCGTAGCTGAAATGACGAGCCATTAAAATTTAATGAGGGTTTACTACCCCACCGCTAGTTAGCGGGGGGTAGGGAGGGTAGCCTGCTAACCCCCCCCCCACCCCCCCCCACCCCCACACCTGTGCTTGAGCTCACTTTACTTTTGGCTCGGAGCGAGAACGGTTGTTCCTCTCTCTCTCCTCGCCTATTTTGGACTGCCTTTAATTTTTTACTTTTTACTTACTTTTTTTTATACTTGTATATATATATATATATATATATATATATATATATATATATATATATATATATATATATATATATATATATATATATATATATATATATATATATATTATATATATATATATATATATATATATATATATATATATATATATATATATATATATATATATATATATATATAAACATTCCTTATGTTTATGTATATATTTGTGTATAGAAATGTAGTAAGTTCTCTTTTCAGTGTTTGTGCTGTGTGTGTGATGAACAACAACGACACTTGCGTAGCAAGGCCACCACAGTTCCACTTCGTGGGAACGACCTCTCCCACTCTGGTCCATCGGTCTTCCCATAGGCATATATCCGTTAACTCGGCCGCTGCAGGGGAATTGTCATCGCCTGGACCCTCTTCATTCATCTATTATCTTTGCTTTTCCTCTTTTCCTACGAGAAACTTACATTCTCAGCGAAGGGAATGTGGCCTTTTTTTAGATTGACTACGGTCTCTCTCTACTCGAGGTCGTTCGCCTTTACTACAACTACGTACTATTACGGTAGCTTCTTTCCCGTTGCGGGTTAGGTTGCTATTCCGTTTGTTTGTCTCGATTATTTTTAGTGAAAACTGATTGTATTTTAACTTTTCAGCTTTTTCCGTGGGGAACTCTTTCCTTTGGGGGTTCAGTGGTTCTCACTATTATATTCTTAGATGATTTAGATAATTATAATTCTGTTTTTTATTACAGTTATTCCCCCCCCCCCTTCTCCCGTGAATGTCATCTGGGGAAGGTGGGCGCATACTTAATTCTTATTTTATGTTATTCCTTCGGGGTTCCTCTTCGGAGTTCCTCCCTAGGGAATTTCTGTTAAAATAATTATTTGATTTTATTTTCCCAGTTAATTATACAGTTTTTCTTCGTTCGACTAAGGAGTGCCAACGAAGCAGAGCTGTCCTGTTCATGCCTGGGGATTCTGCTGTCGCTGCCGTCACTCAGAGGATGTCGTCATGGGCGTTATCCCTTCTCTTAGAAGTACTCCCGTGACAACATGCCAGCACTTCAGATCATCTTAGAACGCTAATGGAGGTTCGCCTCCAGGGGTTGGACAACTTCCCTTCCGAGGGAGGTTTCCTCCCCAGGTGTGAGTTTTTCTCCCTTCAGAGGGAGAAATTCCCATACCTTAATAAATTCAACGCCTTCGACTACTGTTGCTGCTCTTCAGCCAGACTTTTCTCCCCCCTTGCAGAGTTTCTCTTCCTTCAGGGGTGGAGCACAGTCTTGGCAAGTCTCTTCTACGAAGTGTTCACCTCTCTCATTCGCGAGAGAGGCCACTCAGAGACTTCTCTTCAGAGGATTGCTACTGCTAAGGTCAGCTTGCTGATCCACCAGCCCTAAGGGGCGTCACCACGAGTGCCTTCAGGTCTCTTCTACGAAGTGTCACCTTTCTCATTCGCGAGAGAGACCACTCATAGAGACTCCTCTTCGGAGGATCGCTACTGATAAGGTCAGCTTGCTAATCCAACGGCCCTAAGGGGCGTCATTACGAGTGTCTTCAAGTCTCTTGTACGAAGGGCACCTCTCTTGTTCGCGGGAGAGGTCTCTCATAGGAGGATCAAGCAGAACTTCCAGTGACCTCTACCTTGTGCTGCAACGTGGTCCTTTTGCCTTCGGTCCTGGACTCTAACACGGACCTTTTACGGTCTCATCGATGGATGCTGGCCCTTCCAAAGGGCACATCCCAGTTCCTGATCGTCCTGCCAGCTGACCCTTCTAACTTACGCGCGCTCGCCGATCTTCTTACGCGCGCAAGTGCCGACGATCTTCTTACGCGCAAGCGCCGATGATCTTCTCACGCGCAAGCGCCGACGATCTTCTCACGCGCAAGCGCCGACGATCTTCTCACACGCGTAAGCGCCGACGATCGTCCGCGCGGGGATACCGATGGTTTTCCGCGCACACACTGCTACCTTCGCGCCCGCTCGCTGATCTTCTTACACGCGCAAGCGCCGACGACCTTCTTACGCGCGCAAGCGCCGACGACCTTCTTACGCGCGCAAGCGCCGACGACCTTCTTACGCGCGCAAGCGCCGACGACCTTCTTACGCGCGCAAGCGCCGACGACCTTCTTACGCGCGCAAGCGCCGACGACCTTCTTACGCGCGCAAGCGCCGACGACCTTCTTACGCGCGCAAGCGCCGACGACCTTCTTACGCGCGCAAGCGCCGACGACCTTCTTACGCGCGCAAGCGCCGACGACCTTCTTACGCGCGCAAGCGCCGACGACCTTCTTACGCGCGCAAGCGCCGACGACCTTCTTACGCGCGCAAGCGCCGACGACCTTCTTACGCGCGCAAGCGCCGACGACCTTCTTACGCGCGCAAGCGCCGACGACCTTCTTACGCGCGCAAGCGCCGACGACCTTCTTACGCGCTCAAGCGCCGACGACCTTCTTACGCGCGCAAGCGCCGACGATCTTCCGTGCGGGTACCGATGGTTTCCCGTGTGCGCTCGCTGATCTTCTTATGTGTGCAAGTGCCGACGATCTTTCTCCCGCGCGGGTACCGACTGTTTCCCGCGCGCTCTCCGACAGTCTTTCGCTCGCGTGCGCCTCGATAGTCTTGCGCGATAGTCCTCCGAGCTAGTCTTCCGCGCGCTCGTGCGTGCCAACATTCTGGTACGCAAGTACGCGTCGACGATCTTTTATTTTCGCCCGTACGGGCTCTTCATTCTGATCCTGCGTGCCCACGTGCAATCTGATTCCAGCACACTCTATGAAGTCTCTCCTGCGCGCGCGCTCCAGCAGTCTCCCGTGCGCGAGCCCCGGGTATTCCCCATCGCGCGAGCGCAATCGCTGATACCCTCCCACGCGCGAGGCTGCAGGACAACGCGAGGTAAGGGCGCCAGCATTTCCCCCCCCCTCCCCCCCCCCACCAAGCGCGGAACAGTGCGCTTGCCGGTAGGGGGGAAGGTTCCAGTAAGGTTCAGGGACATTTCTTCCTTATCTTCTTTCTTCTTACAGGCCACTCCCCCTCCAGAGGGAGTGTCTGACAGCGCAGCCGTCAGCCGGCAGCCCTGGTTTGGGGCTGTAATCAGAGCGATAGCACAGGCTTTTAAGCCTGTTTTCTCTGAGTTGGGCCACAAATCCTTGGCTGCATATACTCTCCTGAAGAGGAAAAGAGGAGTTTCAGACGCGGTAACTTCTCCGAGGACGAAACTGTCTCCCTGTAAGTCTTCGAGGCAGGCACCCTCCCCCTCAGACTTTTCTCCCTCCCCTTCGGACGAGGATTTCCCGTCCTCAGGGGAGTCACGTGAGGTGAGACGTTCCCCTATCACACCATTGAGGGAAACCCCACCTCGCACGGTAAAGTCTTCTCGAATAAGGGTGGAGAAGAGCCGGCCTCCGTCGTTGTTGGAGTCCTGCATCCCTCCCAGGAGGGAGTCAAAGGACTCCAAGACAGTACCGGGAGGCCCTTAGCACCGAAATCTACAGGCTCAGACGTCCTGCCTCCAAGCAAAGTGAGCTCAAGCACAGGTGTGTGTGATTTGGGGGGGGGGGGGGGTTAGCAGGCTACCCTCCCTACCCCCCCGCGAACTAGCGGTGGGGTAGTAAACCCTTGTTAAAATTTTAATGGCTCGTCATTTCAGCTACGCTGAAAGTAATAACCCCTATTAAATAGCTAAGGTTTGTATAGTTAGGAAAAATACAAATTACCTACGAATTTGTCATTTTAAGGAAAGAGATTTGCCAGCCAGGCCAAGAATAAAATAATCACTTAATAAAAACAGTTGAAGAAAATGGGTTTAGACAATAGAAAATGTAGCTGTAGTCTATAACAGGGGTAACTATAATGGTACAGTACATATGGTACTGTATATTTTGTATATGTACAGTATTGTACTGTATGTCTTGTATTATTTTCCATTTATTATTACTTTATGTTGTAATAACTTAATTTACAGGTATTAACAGTTAGTTTAGGTATTTGAATGGTTCAAATGTATTTGGCTGTACAGCATTTCATTGTGGTTATATTATAACTATTTTATAAGATTTAATGTTGTGTTGTAGGGTTTGGACCGAATTAGGCAATTTTCATGTGAAATGTGACTCGCAACACGAAAAAATAACTTTACGAAAGCCACTTCAGAACGAATTAATTTTCTGTTGTGAGGCATTACTATACACTTAAAAATTCAACCATGTATTGTTGGGACAATTTCCAAGGGGTCAATACCTAAAGGTATTTTTTGTTGTAAACTCTCCGCAGGTAGTTTAAATGAGTTGCAGTGGGACCTAGGATTACAAGTTTCAATACATTCTGGGAGTGAGCTTGTAACCCAAAGAATTTTTATCATAAGAAATAAAGGAAATTCACTTTATGCGTATCATATGTCCATAGATGCACATATACGTACACTTATTTTCAAAGGTTTATAATGTAATATAAAGTGTAAATTGTAACCTTAACATCAGAAATGAATACAAATTAATAATTCACAATAGAGAACAAAAATTTATTAATAGATTACCTCACACTTTACCTTTGAGGAGAGTTGAGGCTGCTGTGAGGAGGAGGAGAAGAATCTCCTTCCATGAGAACTACTTGTGAAATATGGAGAGTTTTCTCTCCTGAATGGCATTCACTATTACTTACTGAACCTCTTAATTTACCCTTTTGGATGTTTTTTTTTTTTTTTCACTTCTGTTCAACCTTTACAAGAAGCCTATTTAGAGATAACGGTTTTTGTCTTTTCTTCAAAGTGGTATGACTGTAGGACATTGTATTGTCTGCAGATTTTCACTACCTCTTATTACTGCTCCTTATATGCAGCTTCTCGGTCATCAATGGCTCTCTATGCTTGTCCAGAAGATTGCTGATGTCATCCCTGTCCATCTCCAACCATATTGTCTTTCCCAAGCACACAATTTTGTTGTCAACGTCCTTCTGCAAAGGTTTGAATCCCTCAAAATTGCATTCAACAACACATTCAGGTCACATTTTCCTCCGTGCAAAATTGAAGGTTCTCTAGGTGATCCATTCCTAGGCTTTATTAGTCATTTTGATGCAGCTGAAGATGTGGAAGTGTTATTTCCAAAGCTGTTGAAGGGTAGGCTTGGTCTTTTGGTAATCTCAAAACTTCACTATATTATTATTATTATTATTATTATTATTATTATTATTATTATTATTATTATTATTATTATTATTATTATTACTACCAAGCTACAACCCTAGTTGGAAAAGCAAGATGATATAACCCCAAGGGCTCCAACAGGGAAAAATAGCCTAGTGAGGAAAGGAAACAAGGAAATAAATGATGAGAACAAATTAACAATGAATCATTCTAAAAACAGTAACGTCAAAACATATACAGTATGTCATATATAAACTATAAAAAGACTTATGTTAGCCTGTTCAACATAAAAACATTTGCTGCAACTTTGAACTTTTGAAGTTCTACTGATTCAACTACCCGTTCATTCTACAACTTGGTCACAGCTGGAATAAAACTTCTAGGATACTGTGTAGTATTGAGCCTCATGATGGAGAAGGCCTGGCTATTAGAATTAACTGCCTGCTTAGTATTACAAAGAGGATGGAGTTGTCCAGGAAGATCTGAATGTAAAAGATGGACAGAATTATGAAAAATCTTATGCAACATGCATATTGAACTAATTGAACGACGGTGCCAAATTATTATTATTAAATGCTAAGCTACAACCCTAGTTGGAAAAGCAGGATGCTATAAGCCCAGGGGCCCCAACAGGGAAAATAGCCCAGTGAGGAAAGGAAATAAGGAAAAATAGAACATTTTAGGAATAGTAACAATATTAAAATAAATATTTCCTATTTAAACTATAAAAACTTTAACAGAACAAGAGGAAGAGAAACTAGATAGAAAAGTGTGCCCAAGTGTACCCTCAATATCTAGATCATGAATAAGAAATTTAATAGACCGTACGTTTCTGTCCAACACATTAGGATGAGAATCAGTAGCTGAAGACCAGACAGGAGAACAATACTCAAACCAAGGTAGAATGAAAGAATTGAAATACTTCTTCAGAATAGATTGATCACTGAAAATCTTGAAAGACTTTCTCAATAAGCCAATTTTTTTTTTTTTTTTTTTTGCAATTGAAGAAGACACAATCCTAATGTGTTTCTCCAAAGTAAATTAACTGTTGAGAATCACACCTAAAATGTTAAAAATCATACAAAGTTAAAGAAACATTATCAATACTGAGATCTGGATGTTGAGGAGCCACTGTCCTTAACCTACTTACAATCATACTTTGAGTTTTGTTAGGATTCAACTTCATATCCCATAATTTGCACCATGCACTAATTTTAGCTAGCTCTCTATTTAAGGGATTCAGCAACCCCAGATCTACATTCAGGGGATGGAATTGATGCAAAGAGAGTAGCATCATCTGCTTATGCAACAAGCTTGTTTTCTAGGCCAAACCATCTAGCTTATAATCCCTGCTGGGTGCAGTGCACCATCACTCTGTAATAAAATGAATTTTTTTTTAGTGATGGACTGGAGATCAAATAAACAGTATGCATGATTTATGAAATACAATAATGCATTATACAAATACAGTTCAACCTAACTAATGATAGTAAATAATAAATCTAGAAATTATTTTTATTTTTCCTAACTACCGGTATTTCTACACATTCCCCCACTAGATCTTTAGTCCATCTCAAAATTCCTCATGAAAATTAACAATGCCCTACACCAACTCGGTACATTTCAAGTGAATACCCGGCGTCAATGACCTCAGATGTCAGGATGCCTGAAAACTTTAAATCAGTCAATCAAGTGAATACATTCCAAATGAATTCCCATAGAGAGGTAGGATGATCAATTAAAAGAAATTTAATTCATCATCCGTCCCTTGATCCAATTTTATAATTATATATATTACAATTAGGTACATCATTTGACAGTGTTCTGATATAACAAATGTGATAGGAATAGACGATAAACCATGAAACACAATGGATATACAGTACATTCCCACTGGAAATTAGATTATCATCCATCCCTTGCAACAATGCTCCAATAACATACAATATAATAAATTTCATTATTTACAGGAAACAATATAGTATTGCAGGCATATACAGTCATGAAACTGTCCAGGGAAAAGAAAAATGACATTTATTATAGTCCAAAACCAATTTTAAAGAACAAAAACTTATTGAATTTACACTAGGGTTTTACAGGATAATAGAAATTTCTAAATCTAACATAACTCTGTCAAGGTCCATTTACAGTACAACAATTAATACAACAATGACACAAACCATGACTAAATTCAGATTTTCTCACACAATGTGTCCCGTTCTACAGCCTTTTAACTTCCCCAATGTGGGAATAAAATTACTAATAAAAAAGGTAATTACTATATAAAACTTACTATGAAGAAACTGTTCAGTGATTAATTCACTAGGAGATTTATAGTTCTTCTTTTGAGTCTCAAAATTCTGTCTTGGGACATGTGCCAGGATTCAGCATTCTGCTGGCGAGCCATATTAATTTCTCGCAGCACCAGAGACAGGCTAAGCCGGCGACTCTCCTGTTACAAACGGGGTGTCTTTAATTGATCGATAACCTCGCATAACAATTGGTATTTTATGGTTATTGACATTCTCTGATATGAACCAGAGACAGAATCTGTATACTCAGAAGAGGATAATAAAAATCCCCAAAAATCAGGCGATGACTGTTCTCAAAGTTCTGTTTCAGACAACCCAAACAGTGCTATCATGTTCAGGTTAGATACACCTGACTGTGCCACTCTAGCCTCAAGCTCTGACTGGTGTTTCAATCTACCATCTGAATGTCAGAAAGTGTTTGAGTTCTGAGGTGACAAAGGAATGGAGGATAGTTCCCTCACTATAGTATTCGTCTGGACAGTGAGACGAGGCCTCCACTCCAGGACCCGAGGCTGAACTAAAAATAGGTCAGGAACAGGACCTTTTGACCTAGGCCCTGGGGGACTAAATCCACTAGCGGTGGGATTTTCAGGCAACAGTCGGTCATCACAATCGGGTGGCAAAAAGCTGAGAAAGTCATAATCAGGATAAATAGACACTGCCGAGTCTTGACCAATCTGGACTGGAACTCTTGGAGCCAACAGAAAGTGGTTCCAATAATGGAATACTGAAAACTTCCCAGAATTTCCAACTCCCTGGAGGATGAACGACACCTTCCTCTCGGAAAGAGGAAGCTAAGAACCGGGGCATTGGAAATTCAGGAACAGGAGAATGAACCACCAATTTGGGAGACAGAATCAGGGTTTCACACATTTCAGTGGGGCTGCTCTCCCACAGTTAGAGGACCAAACAATCTCAAAACGATTCAGGCTTTAATAAATGAGTCTCATCAAAATTTTCTGTAGGATATAACCAAGCATCCAGTGCTCTTTTCCTCTCATAAGTCCTAGCCGGGTTAAGAATGGGCTTAGGCTGAGTAATACTCTACTAGGACGGTGACTTTTCCTTTGTCGTCGGGACTTGTTACAATCCTGAGATAAAAGGTATGATGTGACTATTGCAGTCACCCCATAGGAGTGTCACCATCACTACTAGAGCCAGAACTCTCAGAGATTTCAGAGGAAGTTGGACTATCTTCCACATGTCCTGGACTATTCTGAGTCTCCGTTAAATGATCAGGAACCTTCAAATACCAGATAAAGTGCCTTCTAAGATAAACTGGAGGTTCAAGCCAGGCCTTTAACTGGATATGGTGACCTTTTACCAGTTCACCATCAGGCAGTCTCTGCAGCTCATAGGTGACCTTATTCTCGTGTACCTTGATAACACGGAATACCCCCTCAAGCCTAGGGATGAGCTTGTTTGTCAAAAGGTGTCTCAGCTGGTGCACCTTCTTAAGAACCAGAGAACCCTCCTTAAATGGTTTGTACCGAGGATGTCCTTCAGCCCATGGGTCTCTCGTTTCTGCTGACAGCATCGGAATACTATCAACATCATGAGCACCCATCTGTATGTTCTCAGCTGGAGTACAGCCAATCTCAGTGTGGTGGGAATGGTTGTAACTGAGAACTGCTTGGGATAAGTAATGGTCCCATTTCCAAGATTCCCCAGAAATCACCCTCAGTAACTCACCAATGGTACGGTTCACCCGCTCCATTGCACCATTACTTGAGAGTTAAACGGAATTGTTTTCACATGTACAACAATGTACCGCTCCAACAACTTGGTAAATTCCAGGGAATTACACTCAGGACCGTTATCATTGAATATCTGGGCTGGAACATGAGGAATAACAGGAAAAACTCGGTCTTCAAGCACCTGGCATATCATACTGCTCTTCTTATAACTTATGGGTACTGCTGTCACCCACTTCTAATAATGGTTGACTACCATCAGACACCCAATAAAACCAGTACTGGTTGTTGGGAGACTTGCAAGGTCTATAGCAACCAATTCAAAGGGAGAAGTGGTTACTATTTTTAAGGTTGGCGAGGCAACCACCTCCCTTGAAACCTTACAAGTCTAACATTCCCAGCATGTCCGGCACATATCGCTGATTACACTAATCAAAGATTTGTGCCAAACGAGTCGACGGAGCATTGCAGTCATTTTCCCGACCCCCCAGTGAACTTTCTGGAGGTGTGTCTCGGCAACTAGGTCTAGGACATTGAAGGTGACTACCGGGACTACTGAGCCATCTGGGTTCTGCTTCACTATTAAACCCTGGTGGACTTCCAGGTCAGACCAACATCTCCTATAGGACTGATAGGAGCGTGGAACCTGAGATACAGGAACCCCATAGTAGATCATTTTGATGACAGATTGGATCTGTCGATGATCTCCTTGGATCTGTCGATGATCTCCTTGGATCTGTCGATGATCTCCTTGGATCTGTCGATGATCTCCTTGGATCTTGGCCACCTGACTAAAGGACAGAAGAGCATTTTTGGAGAACAATCCACAATCAGGTTCAGGGTCAGTTACCTTCGTAACAGTGGTCTCGGTATGCTGTGGGGAGACAGAGTACCTTGGGAGACAACTGAAGAACAGTAGTGTGGTCATATACCAACTGTTCTCGGGGGTGAATCCATTGTCAGGTAGGCTGCGTCCAGTAGATTCCTACCAAGAACAAAACAAAAGTTAATATCTTTGACAGCCACCACCGCATAGTTAAACAGCGTTAGTCTCTACCCGGAAGGACACTTCACCTCTAACTGGATGTAGCCTAGAATGCTGCTGCAGGAACCAGTTAACCCCTCTTAACTGTTCTCCTGACAGTACCTGGTACTCTATGCCAAGTTGGCTCAGTACAGACTCACTTACAAGACAAACCTGAGCCCCTGTATCAACAAGAGCACAAAATAAGGTCTCCTGTATCATTACTATACCTACTGCCGAGTGAGACACACGCGTACAACTGGACTGACGAGGTGCCTTTTCTGTCACGTACTGGATTACAGGACAATACTCTGGTACTTCCTGATCATTAGTGACCAAGCCCTCAGCGCCCGGCACACAAGATTTTACCTCCGCCTTATGGCCCAAAATCACATAGGTTGGAGGGATGTTGAAGATGTCGATCGGAGGGTTAAAATGCACTCCAGGCAGACACTAAAGATGCACTCTGAGGCTCGGTCACGGATGGATCACGATAGACTACAGGACAATTGGGACCCCAATGGAACCAGATTTCCAGGTTCAATAGCTTAGACGCTACCAAGAGCAACCTCAGAGCTGGGACTGTACGGTAACTGGAAAATGCGTTGCCTTGATCCTGTTTCTGGTAGTCTTGTCCAGTTTGAAGCCTAGTCAACTGGTGTCCTTCAGAAACTGCTGAACTAAGGCATCCCGGAGCTTGACTCCCTTCAGCTGAGAGTTGGGTATGACATCTGACCCTTCCATCCAGCAGTTCACGACTAGCTCCGAGGATTCTATGAGAGAATCTGGACCACCATGAACTTCCTTATACAAGGCCAGTCCAGTAGGGAACTTGGGAGTGGTGGGTTCAGTAGCAAGCAGACAGTCAGTTAATGCGGGCCAGTGAGATAACCAGTCTGCTGCGGCATTCTGATCACCTAGAAAGTAGTTAACAACAAAGTTAAATTTGGACAGGTCCTCCAGTGTCCGTGCTAGACGACTGTCCACCATCTTCATGTCATGAAGGTACATCAGGGGACGGTGATCAGAATGAATCACGAAGAACTATCAATAATGGGAGGCCTTGAAGGTTTTCACTCCCCATCGCAAACCAGCCAACTCACGCTCTCATTGGTAGAGTAATGGGTGTCGCAGTCAAGGAAAGTTATGGAGTTGTACGCTATCACCCGATGCTCCCCTGGATTCTCCAAGGACTCCTGGCACAGACAACTACCAGCACCCTCACCCGAAGCGTCAACAAACAACTCCAAGGGTTTAGACATGAGCGGAGTAATCAGGGTATGACAACATTAATGTCCTCCTTGATCAATTCCTTCAAGCGCACGAAGGCACAGTTCATATCTGCCATCCATTTCAGTTTCCTAGTCCCTTTGGATTTACCTCCTCCAGTCTTTGCAGATAATGGTTTGGCTATCTGTGAGCACATGGGGATAAACTTTCATTGGTAGTTTTAGTCCCATGAATCCCCATAGCTCACACACAGTGGTAGGTTTAGGGAAGTCCACTTTCTGGATGTATTGTGGCAGCACTCGCATACCAGAATGTCCAACCAGATGACCAAGATACTGGACCTCGGCTTGAACCCATGAACATTTCCCAAGTTTTATCTTGAGTCCGTGCTTCTGGAGAGTAGCCAAAACCTGTTCTACCAGTTTCAGGTGTTCCTCAAAAGAAGATCCAAGTATTAAGTTGTCATCAATATAGATAACCACCTTGGCTTTCGGGAACGTGGAGAATACTCTACGTTTCTCTCTGGAACACTGCAGGTGCATTTTTCAGTCCAAACGATAAGCATCTGAACTGCCAGTGTCCAAATGCGGTAGAGAAAGCCGTGTATTCTTTACTGTCCTCTGCCAACGATAACTGGTAGTATCCACGAACCAAGTCAAGAGTGGTAAAGTATTTGACTCCTTGAAGCCCAAATACGGAATCTGCCATGTTTGGCATCGGGAACTTATCAGAGACAGTCACCTTATTCAGTCTACGGTAGTCGACACACAACCGTATACTATTGTCCTTTTTTCTAACTGGAACAATGTGATAAGACCAAGGAGAGATGCTGGGTTCAATAATACCAAGTTCATGCAATTCCTTGTGCTGTTCCTCGATGGTGTCAGGAACGGTTTTGGCAAACTGTCGAACCCTCTGATAAATGGGCGTCTCGTCATAGAGTTGGATGCGTATTGGTGTGCTTGAGCAATTCCCTAACATCATCATCACCAGTACTAATGACCGGAAGATGACGTCGAAGCATTTGACAAAACTGGTCCTTCTGGGAAGAGTCCAGTTTGTTGCAGATAGATAGATCGTCTATCTCTTCCAATACGCTTGGTTTGGGTGTCAGGTCGCACTCCTGTGCTATCAGGCAGGATAGAGGAGCATCCACCATTACCATGGTGAACACCCCCCAGAGATCACCCTCCTTGATCTTGGCAGTTTCTTCAGATCAACCATTGATTAAATCTAAAGCTTTTCCATCTTAGAGTTCTAGGATACCAGGGATTGCTGTAGCTTTTCTTGACAGACGGGGTGTTATGATGTCGCTATCTTAATACATTTATGGCCAACAGTTGGTCGGACAAGCAGGGCACCTAAAAGAGGTGTCGAGTCCCTTAGAAAAGTCTACAGTAACAAGAACAAGTACGGGCTCAATACTGGCAATCCTGATTGAATCGGCTGTGTGGACTTAAAGTGCTTGAAGCACTTGCTGACAACAGGCTCCAAATATCGGGACATAATACTCCCAAAGAGGCTCTTGGGGAGTACTGCCAAAGCTCAGCTGATTTCGGGCTCCCTCAACTGTTGCCCCATTTGCTCTCAAGAACTGGTAACCAAGCACTATGTGCTCAGCCATAGTTCTTGAAGGCATTACATGGAACAGACTCAGGGTGAATGTCATTCTATGCAGTATAGGGGTCAACAGTACAGTACCTAAGGTCTTAGTTTTGTTTGCTCTAAACCCTTGAGACCAATGGTGTTGGGTACCATCTGTAGCTGGTAATCCTGCAGTACTCTCGATGACAGGAGGATGACCTCAGCTCCAGAGTCAATGAGAGCATCCAACGCTCCCGATGGAAACTCGGACAGTCACTTGGACAACCATGAGTGGTACAGGAGCCAACTACGCCAGGTTAACCATATGAAGGGTTATCATTACAGCTTCGGTTCCTGTTTCCTCCCTGGAGGAGTCAGTTGGAGAAGCTCTTGACATTGTCGAGGACAGGTTATCACTGGCCAATCCTGAAAGAGTCATTGGATGTGCAATGATCTTTTCAGGTTGAGGGGTAACCTTGGAAATCGAGATTTCCGAGGCTGTCACTGGTATACTAGGAGCATGCTTCCTAGCACTCTCACCCTCCGTGGATGTAGCCCCATCTTCTACACCTACGCACTATTTCTCATACCGCTCTTCTTCTTTCGGCTAAAACAGCCAACGTAGAAGGAGATCCATTCTTTCCTGTGGAATCGACCACTCCGGTCTGTCTGGTGCTACTGGTGGCAGCTTGTGAGCTGCTTGCTGGTTACTAGGTAGCACTCGATGCTGACCTTCAACTTGAACAAGGCTTGGTGAAGGGAAGCAGAGAGCACTATCAGGAGGTTTGCCTCCAAGGGATGGAGAACTTCATTTTTGTGGGAGAGTTAACCTCCTCAGGTGTTGGGCTGCTCTCCCTTCTAAGGGAGAGCTTCCCTTCATCAGCCATTTAGCATCCTTCCCTCTTTTAGGGATAATTTCTGATAGCTCGACAAAGATTATCAGCTGCTATCTCGTTGCCGAAGATTGTGCATCTCCCCTTTGGACTGGGGGAAAGCAAAGTTCAAGACTAGGTTCTCCTTTGGGAGGACATCTCTCTTGTCCATGAGAAATTTTTCAATGTCTAACATATGATTTACTCCTACGTTTTTTCCCTTTGTGCTAGGGGAAAACTAGTTCTAGGCAATATCCTCCTTCGGGAGGAGCTTCCTCTCATTCACAAGAGAAAGCTTGTTCAGTTTTTTGTGACAGCAGACTCCCTTTCTGGAGGTTCCTGCTAAACGGTCCCCTTTGGGGGTCTGTCGGGAGGAGTTTCTGACCCTTCTTCTCCCTGGTCTTTCTCCTTCCCCTGTGGTAGAAGACACCCTTTTGAACCTTTGGGTGGTCACAGGTGCTGTTGCCTGTTGGTCTGACTTTGGTGTCATGTCCGACACCGAAGACGTTGCTTCTCCTCCCGTGGGCGGTAGGAGATCTAAGTCCTAGACATGTTTCTTCTCCGAAGAATACGTTTCATTCACGATAGAGGACTGCTTGTGGTCAGTGGTCTCCTTATGCTTACGCTTCTCTCCCAAGGGCGGGTTCTTCCCCTAGGGCGGGTTCTCCCCCAAGGGCTAGGTAGTGCATTGTCTAAGCAATGTTCTCCTTTGGGAGAACAAACCTCCCCCTGGGGCGGAATCTCTCGAGCTTGAGCAGTCACCCCTTCTGTTAGATGTTAGTCATCGGAGGTTCGTCAGGTAAAGGCGGCGTTTTTTTTTTTTTTTTTTTACCCTCGCCATCCATGGTGTGCTCTTCCCCCAGTGGTAGGAGATGCCTTTTTAAGCCCTCGTGTTGAAGTCACAATGTCCCTTCTGGGCCTCGTGATGATCTCGCATTGGGCTTGCTTGATCCAGAGCCTTCAGGCTTCCGTTGCGATGTTCCTTCAGGTTCTTACAACACGTGACCTTCGAGTCCTCGTTTCGCTAAGCCTTTGGGCTTGCGGAACACCGAATCTTTGGGTTATGGTTTTGATGTTCCTTCCAGTTCTCGTAACACGGGACCTTTGGGTCCTCGTTTCGCTAAGCCATCGGGCTTGCGGAACACCGAACCTTCGGGTTATGGTTTTGATGTTCCTTCCAGTTCTCGTAACACAGGACCTTTTGGTCCTCGTTTTGCTAAGCCTTCGGGCTTTCGGGACACCGAACCTTCAGGTTCTGGTTTTGATGTTCCTTCAGGTTCTCACAACCTGGGGCTTTTGGGTTCTAGTCACGTGTAGCCTTCAGGTTCTCGTGCCCTGGAACCTTCAGGTTCTCGTGCCCCAGAACCTTCAGGTTCTCGTGGCCCGGAACCTTCAAGTTCCCATTGTGTTTAGCCTTTGGGCTCTCGCAACCCTGGTTATGCCTAACTCTTGGTTTCTTGCAACCCAGTACCTTTGGGTTCCTGTCACGCTGAGCCTTCGGACTCTCGTGGCACCAGGGGACCTTTGGGTCCTCGTTGCATTGAGCCTTGTATTTGGGTCTCGCGACTGTCACGCATTGGGCTTGCATGACATCGGGTCTTCGGGCTCATTTTGCATAGAGCCTTCGAGCTCTCGCAACCCAGGAAATTTGGGTCCTCGTCTCATTAGGCCCTCGGGCTTATGGGACACGGAGCCTTCGGGTTCAGGTTAATTGGAGCCTTCCGGGTCTCGTAACCCAGGACCGTCGGGTTTCAGTTGCTTGAGCTCTTGGGTCCTTGCAATTCCGGTTATGTTGAATGGGCTCTCGTGACCGCCATTTTGCTGAGTCTGTTGACTCGCATAGTAGAGAATCTTCAGAATCTCGTTGCATGAAACCTGTTGGTTTACACGACACATTGTCTCGGGGATTCCATCTCCCTCCAGGTAATGATGACTAGTTCCTTCGGGTTCATGTCATCCTTGGTTGTGTAGGGTTCACGCAACACACTGCATGAGGGATTCCATCTTATTTCAGGTAACGATGACGTAGTTCCTTCGGGTTCTTTGTGGGTTCACAAGACATGTTGCCTGAGGGATTTCATCTCCATCTGGGTAACAAGGACGAAGTTCTGTCAGGTTCTCGTCATCCTTGGTCGCGTGAACCCACGTTGCCAGAGGGATTTCATCTCCCTCCAGGTAATGATGACGTAGTTCCTCCAGGTTCTCGTCATCCTTCTCGTTGCGTGAATCTTGTGGGTTCATATGACACATTGCCTGAGGGATTCCATCTCCCTCAGGTAACGATGACCTAGGTCCTTCGGACTCTTGTCATCCTTGGTCGCGTGCACGACACGTTGCTTGAGGTATTCCATCTCCCTCCAGGCAGCAGTGACGTAGTTTTTTTGGGGTTTTCATCATGCTTCTTGTCGCATGAACCCTGTGGGTTCTCTGAACAGGATTCCTGAGGGATTCCATCTTCCATCAGGAATCGGTGACGTAGTTCCTTCAGGTTCTCGTCACGGGGATCCCTTACAGTCGCCCCTGTTGGGGCCCCTGGGCTTATAGCATCCTGCTTTTCCATCTAGGGTTGTAGCTTAGCATGTAATAATGATAATAGTAATAGTAATAATAATAATAATAATAATAATAACAGTAGAAGCTCCTCTCCTTGAGTGGGCTCGTATGATAAGGTTCTCGACCAGTTTTCAAGTTCTCTTAGATTTGTTCGACCCAGAGCTGACTCTGAAAGCTCTATGGTAGGGCTTGGTCATCCAGAGTAGCGTGACTCGCAATGTCACTCTACACTCCTAGCTGATTTCTATGCAACAGCTATGTTAATCTGGCCAACTCCCTTCCTTTAGTTTTTGAACGAACCACCATCACCTTCCCACCACCCCTCCCACTTCGAGTAGTTGGGTAGCATGCAACTAGTGATCATATCCCCCATCATCAGGAAACCCTCAGCTCCTGGGACAGAAAAAATTTCTACATTCCAGTTTAATTCTTTCCGGCAGGTCTTGCCTGCATTAGACGGTAGTTTTTCTCGCTAGCGAGAAAGTGTTCGATGGCAACCCCTTATAGGAAAGCAGTCCATGGCAACATAATGTATGGTCTTGTTGAGCAAATCCTCACATATGAGACTACACCTTTTTTGTTGGAAACTCTCGTTCCTGAGAAGTTTTACATAACTTTGACAGGTGTTCGTTGAAACATCATAAAGGCCGTAAGAACTCTCTGGCGAATGCCCTCTCTCCAAGACAAAACCTTAAGGTTATTGCCACAAAACGTATTTTGAGCGAAGCGAAAAATCTATTTTTGGGCTCAGGCCGTGTTGTCCTGATGGAAGTTCCTCTAAAGTAGCTTCCTAGGGTATATTTGACTACAGTGATATTCCCAGAGAATTTTACCTTAACGTACCCAGAATTCTAACTCCTGGAGCGAATATCCCTAACTTATCCTTATAGGGATATTGCACAATATCAGAGGACGTATTCTTGACACGCCACATAGCTATCTTCACTCCGAATAGCGTTAACGCTTCGAGAGGGAAAGTGGCAAGAAAACGAAGGGGAGCCGTTATCAAGGTACCTCTCCTCATTGTTTTGAGTCTGTATATGACGTCATCATTGGCGCCATGTTATTCCTTGTAGCAATAAGCGAGGTGCTACAGATACAGTACTATTGGGAGGGGTCCTTTTAGCCCTTTTCATAAAAGAAAAAAAGGAAGGGCGGGTCCATCACGACGACATGGCCTGAGCTCAAAAATAGATTTTTCGCTTTGCTCAAAATCCGTTTTTTTGGGCTCAGGCCATGTCGTCCTGATGGAAGTATTCCAGAGCATTAATGTATCTGTGGATTTTTTATTTTGTGCCTTGTCCTCAAGACAGAATTTCCTTGGTCAATTTAGACCTAGAGACCTATGATGTTACCGTCATACATCATCACTGCTAATCATGAACCATGTTAGTGCATCCTGCCCCCTACAGGGAAGAGTCATGCTAGACTCTGGAAAAGTCTCGAGGAATACATATTACATATGGAAATCCTAGCAAACAAACCGATATATTGATCTCAACCTATACCTTCTAAAGCAAAGCTTGTATTTAAAACCCACCAATGTGCGTATACAATACTGACACCTCACCCGGTATACAGAGTTTGACATATGTACCGACAAAGGTTTGTATCCATTTAGTAACAAATACAGTATTTGTATCAGTCAGCATCACATTCAGAGTATACTGGCCTGCGTATGTAAAGACTGGCCAGAGTCAAGGAGTGCTTGTCTACATGAAGGAACAATCTTTATATATTTTCTTTTATTATCATGCAATATCCAAAGGTTGTAAAATAATGCTCAACATATCTTTATTAATTTGAACTTGGGGCGAATAAGATGCAAAATTCAATTAGAGCTTGTTTATTGACAGTCAATAAAATATATAGTTCAATCTGCATTTCATAGAATGATATAAAATGTGGATGAAATAAATTAAAGCATAAAGATAGCAGTAATAGAGGAAATATTTGTTTCATCTGAAAAGGAAACGTATTAATGCCACTGAAAACGAAAATGTTTATAAATTTTCATTAATTTCTGTCATTACTGTCCATTCACACTTGCATAGAAACTCATGGAACACGTGTTATGCATTATGCTTACTTCACCTTTTGTATTTGGAACAGTCCGTAAGGACACCTTGGTGACCTCTCACTTAACATGTTGTACCGTCAGGGGACAACATGCACACCCTTAACTTAATAGTCCTAATTAGTTTTCACTGTTCCTTGCAGAACTAAGCAACAGGTTTTAGAACACTACCTGCTGCCACCACAAACCTCTCAAGTTCCTCTACTTGCTTCGCGTAGTGTCTAAAGAACACTCTGGATGACTTCCAGCCAGTGTACGACCGAAGACGTTCAAAATCCATGTTTTGGAAAAAATTCAGGGATGAGGCAATTTTTCTTGGATCGTGACCTGCGGGTGTACTGTCCAGATCCGCTCTATGAATGAAGTAGGTGATCTTCGCCCTTAGTTGTTTCAAAGACAAATTTGAACCTGAAGTTTCTCCCTTAAAAAGCTGTCCTCCCTTAAAGTCTGAAGTTCTTTGAAGATAGACCTTTAGGCACTCTCCTGGACATAGAGAGACATCTTCCTTCAGAGGGCAGATTCTCCAGGGACCCCACCTTTTGGTAGGTAGCTAATTTTTGGCGAGAAACATTGGGTCAGGAAAAAGATTCAGTTCTCCCCCTTCTACAAACTGAATATGACCCTCATCTCTCGAGAGGGCCCCTATTTCGCTAACTCTGGCACCCAAGGCTAGTGCAAATAGAAATATAACTTTTTGGGTCAAATCTTTCAGAGAGCAATCTTCGTTGTTCAGCGTTGATGTGAAGGGAAGAACCTTATCTAGAGACCATGAAATGGGTTTCGGAGGTGCTGCCGGCCTGAGTCTAGCGCAGGCCTTAGGAAGCTTGTTGAAGATTTTATTATAGAAGTCGACCTGGAAGGGTTTCGTGAAGGCAGACTTACACGTGGATATCGTGTTGGCTGCTAAACCTTGTTCATGAAGGTGGATAAAGAAGGATAAACAGAAAGCTGTTGAGCTTTCATTTGGTTTCTTTGCCTTGACAAAGGCAACCCATTTCTTCCACGATGACAAATATTGTCTTCTGGTAGATTTAGATTTATATTCCTCTAAGAAGTTTATGCTGTCTCTCGAGATCCCGAATCTCTTCTTCACTGCTAAGGAGAGAAAATCATGAGATGAAGGTTTCGGGTTTTCTGTGATGAAGCGAAGACAGTCGACTTCTGCACTCGCTAAGTTAGAACTGGATCTGGCAACGGGACCAACGTCAGTCGCAGTTCTAACGCTAGAGGGAACCAGATGCTGTTTGGCCACTTGTGAGCCACTGTCGCAGCTGTTCCCCTGAATGATATTAGTTTGTTGAGGACTTTCAGTAGAAGGTTGGGTGGAGGGAACAGGTAAATCCTGGACCATCTGTTCCAATTGAGGGACATTGCGTCCACTGCTTCCGCTAGAGGATCATCGTATGGGGCCACATTATGAGGTAGCTTTTTGTTGTCGCTCGTCGCGAAGAGGTCGATCTGCAGTTCCGGGACTTGACGTAAGATGAAGGAGAACGATCCTGCGTCTAGGGACCATTCTGAGCCTATCGGTGTGAACCTGGATAGAGCGTCCGCCGTCACATTGCGGAATCCTTGGAGGTGAACTGCTGATAAGTGCCATCTCTTCATTTCCGCCAAGCGGAAGATGGCCAACATCACTTGGTTGATTTGAGGTGATCTCGAACCTTGACAATTCAAGCATCTCACTATCACCTCGCTGTCTAGGACCAGTCTTATGTGGGTCGAGTGGTGAGGAGATAATTTCTTCAGCGAAAGAAAGACTGCCATGGCTTCCAGAATATTGATATGGAAGGTCTTGAATAGATTGGACTAAGCCCCTTCAACTCTCCGTTGGTGAGAGTGACCTCCCCATCCTTCCTTTGAAGCTTCTGTATGGATGATGACTGAGGGTGGAGGTGGTTGAAGAAGTATTGATTTCTTCAGGTGCTTTGCTTTCGACCATGGCTTGAGAAGCGATCGCAGTCGAGTCGGTAATGGTCTTTTCGGATCTCTTTGAGCGTTTGATGCGTATCTTCTCCAGACTCTTGTTGCATCCTTTAGCCGTGCTCGTAGCACTGGGTCTGTCACTGAAGCAAACTGCAGAGAGCCCAGCACTCTCTTCTGTTGGCGTCTTGATATCCGATCGGATTCTAGAAGTCTCTTGACAGATCCCGCTATTTCTTTCCTTTTCTTCAGCGGAATGGAAAGTCGGTGTGACTCTAAGTTCCAGTGGATTCCCAACCATTGAAACTTTTGAGCTGGAGAAAGTCGAGACTTTTTGATGTTGATCTTGAATCCCAGATCTTCCAGGAACTGGATCACTTTCTTGGAAGCCTGCATGCATTTTGTCTTGGATGCTGCCCACACCAGCCAATCATCCAAGTAGGCCACTACTGGACACCTTTTAGGCGTAGTTGATGAACGGCTGCATTTGCAAGTCTCTTTAATATCCTTCGGGCTATGTTTAGTCCAAAGGGCATAGCTCTGAAGGCGTAGAGTCTTCCTTGTAGCTTGAAACCTAGGTAGGAGGAGAGTTGACGATTGACTGAGACATGCTAGTAGGCATCCGCCATGTCCATCGAGACAGTGTATGCCCGTTTGGGCAACAGGGTCCTTATGTGTTGAAGTGTTAACATCCTGAACTTGGAGTTTACTATGAACCTGTTGAGTAGCGAAGTCCAGAATGACTCTGAGTTTGTCTGAGTCCTTCTTGGGAACACAAAACAGCCTTCCTTGGAACTTAATGGACTTTACTCTCCGTATTACTCTTTTCTCCAAGAGTTCCCGCACATATTCTTCCAGGACGGGGCTGGAGTATTGGAAGAATTGAGGGAATGATGGTGGAGCATTGTTCCAGTTCCAACCCAGTCCGTTCTTGATCAGGCTGTGGGCCCAGGGATTGAAGGTCCAACAATCCCGAAATGAGTACAGTCTCCCTCCTACTGGGAGCATCTCACTTTTGCTGTGGACCGGAGGACTTGCCTCCTTGACCGCGTCCTCCTCTTGTTTCCTCTTCCTCTTGAGGGGCATCTAGAGGAGCCTCTAGCTGATCCTCTAGCTTTTGGTCAAAAGGTAGTTGACTGCCTCTCGAAAGCCGGAGTAAAGGCTGGCGACTGCGTCGCCACTGGCTGGGGTACCAACTGGTAGGTAGTTGGAGGTTGTGCCACCATCTGGGGCACCGCAGTCGTAGGAAGTTGTTGCTATTGTTGCTGTTGTCTATACTGTTTGGCCAGGCGAGAGGGTAGCCTAGGCCTCTTCGTCTTCCTCTTAGGTTGGGGACCCTCATCCGGGGAAGACTTCCTCTTGAGCGATATGCCCCACTTTTGGAGAAGGTTCCTGTTTTCCATAGCAGCCTTATCTACTACTTCTTTGACCACTTCGCTTGGGAAGAGGTCCTTTCCCTAGATACTAGATGAAATCAGCTTCCTGGGTTCATGTCTCACTGCAGCCGAGGCAAACACGAACTTCCTACAAGCCCTTCTGGCCTTAATGAAGCTATAAATGTCTTTGGTCACAGTAGCCAAATGGGTTTTGGCCACTACCGTAAACATGTCCGGGTTCTGGGGATCGCTTGCCATCGTCTCCAAGGTAGTCTGGAGGGACATAGATGCGGCAAGTCTTTCTTTTGTCTCTTGCTCCCTGCGCAAGAGAAGTTCAGACAACTTTGGAAGGTCCTCACCGAACTGACGTCCGGCAATATCTGCTTCCAACTTCCCGACTGAGAAGGTAAGATGGACGTCCTTCCAGTCACTCTGGGCCATAGGCAAAGTCAGGGATAAAGGCCTACACTCATCTAGTGTAGGACACGGTTTCCCTGCCTCAATAGCCTTTAAGGCTGCCTTGTACCCTTTTTCCATAAAGGGGAAGGCTCTGATTGGTGAAGCCACAAAGGAGGGGTGCTTCTTACTCAATGCTGGTACTTTTGAGTTTGTGAAGCCCCTCCCTTTCATAGAACTAGCCAGTAAATCCTGTGCTTTACCATGGTCAAACACTATGACCTCTTTTGGCTCTGTTTCCTCCTTTAAGGCTGGTTCTTTCTTCAAACGGACATAACAGTCCGGGTACGACTCTAAGCTGAGCCAGAATTCCACCTCTTCAATGGGGACTGAGCCCAGCTTCTCCGAGATGAAGATCTTCCCGGTCGTCATTGGCATGTGCTCTGCATACCGCCACGGGTTCACGTCTGAACTTAAAGGAAGGTCCTTTACATTAAGCTTCTTCTGAGGCCCGCGTGATGCTGCGAGTCTACGCATCTCCAGCTTCATCGCAGCTTCTTTTTCGTCACTCTTCTTCTGCATCTGTTGGATCTCTGAGCGAGGCTGGGGTATAACTGCATCCATAGATGCCCTGGGGAAAAGGTAGGCCCGTATCTTTTCACTTGGAAGGTAAGGCCCCGTGGTGTTCTTTTGAAAACCCTGGACCCATTTACGTAGCTTTTCCCTTGTTGCATCCCTTGACTCCGCCGACTTAGGGTTGTCAAACGCCTCAGTAACCAAGTTTGTACATATTTTACATATCTGGGGGTCCCAATACTTAAGATCTCCCTTGGTGACTGCGCAGCATGCATGCTTCCTGCACAGCTCGTGTCCGCTGAATTTCTTGCTGCGGACGTTGCAAAACATACTCTCGCACTTGGGCTGGTCCTCCTGTAAAGAGAGGAGATTCCAATGAGTATACAATGAAAAATCTCACAAATATCTTTGTACATAGCTTAGGATAGATAAGCTAGAAATGAAAAAGGAAAGACACATACATGTGCTTCCTGCCCAGCCAATTGTTGTGACCTCCCACAACATTAAAACTATGGTTAATTCTATTCAAGAAAACCTTTGGAATTTTCCTATCCTATAAGGATATATAAGTGTAACTCAACACTAGTTTCCAGATGTTTTAATATCGGGGATTCTAAATGATTTAAAGAAAGAACTCACTTTCTTTATAATGTACGGACTCACAATAGGCTGTACATGACAACACAGTGTATGTTGGAAGAAATTTTGGGCTACCGTATAATCTATACCGTAGTTTTCTATTTGCAGTATGTTCTATACTGCAATTATACTGGCTACTGTATAATCATATACTATAGTGCTGGCCGGCTAGTACCTGGGTACAATGCAATGGTATACTACCTTTGGGATTAATGGGCGGCAGATCGCTGGTTGCTGGGTGCCGGCCGGCAGTAGGTAATATGCCGGCAGTCGACTGCACCCCGGTTGCCAGCCACTAATTGTAGTAGCCGGCAGAATAGTTGGTGTGCAGTCAGCTGCCGGCCGGCCACAGGCTGATGGCAATCTATGCCTGTCGGCGAATAGTTATCAAACCAGCGGTCTGCAGCCCACCCGGCTGCCGGCCGCTAAGCCGGCAGTTTAGGATCCAGTGGTACTAGACAATAGCAAAAGAGAAAGCATGGATCTAAGGATTGTGAGAGGGCACTGCCCTACTACCTTCTATCCAGAATGAGGGTTCAAATGGAAGGGGAGAATGTAACATTCAAGCTTCCATCCATCCATAACATTGCCGGGCTCTACCAGCAGACATATGGATGGCAGACCAAGGAAGGTCTGAAGAACACTCAACAGTGAAGAGGCTTCTGCCGGCCGGCAGAAGCCCGAGCCAGTCCCACAACCTACAAGCTCTTGGGTCGATTGTAGGATGATGGCCAAGGGTTTGTGACTAAAGGGAGGGATGGGGGTCATATAAGGTGTGGAAGGAACCGGCCGTAAAGCCTGTCCTACCTCACCTAACAAAACTCCGTTCCAGCATTAGGGCTATCCCAAGTGGGTAAAGAATCTATTCCTAGCCTAGGGTAGTCTAATACAGTAGGTAGGTAGTAGGTTGGCCAGGGCACCAGCCACCCGTTGAGATACTACCGCTAGAGAGTTATGGGGTCTTTTGACTGGCCAGACAGTACTACATTGGATCCTCCTCTCTGGTTACGGTTCATTTTCCCTTTGCCTACATACACACTGGATAGTCTGGCATATTCTTTACATATTCTCCCCTATCCTCATACACCTGACAACACAGATTACCAAACAATTCTTCATCACCCAAGGGGTTACTGCACTGTAATTGTTCAGTGCCACTTTCCTCTTGGTAAGGGTAGAAGAGACTCTTTAGCTATGGTAAGCAGCTCTTCTAGGAGAAGGACACTCCAAAATCAAACCACTGTTCTCTAGTCTTGGGTAGTGCCATAGCCTCTGTACCATGGCCTTTCACTGTCTTGGGTTAGAGTTCTCTTGCTTGAGGGTACACTCGAGCACACTCTCATATCTTATTTCTCTTCCTCTTGTTTTGTTAAAGTTTTTATAGTTTATATAGGAGATATTTATTGTTGTTACTCTTCTTAGAATATTTTATTTTCCTTTTTTCCTTTCCGCACTGAGCTATCTTCCCTGTTGGAGCCCCTGGGCTTATAGCATACTGCTTTTCCAACTAGGGTTATAGCTTAGTAAGTAATAATAATAATAATAATAATAGGTTGGCAGCATCTTCCCTGCCCCCTCCAAACAATAAAGGAATGGGATTTTAGTGCTGTTGTCCCCTAAGCAGTGGAAGAATTCTGTTCTTCGACTTACGGTCTAACGGCACAGGACTAGTCTGCTAAGCCACAGGGAGAAGGAATCATATCGTACAGAAACCTTCAGGTGTGGCCTAGGGAGATCTAGCCGCCTATGTCAGCAGCCTAACCTAGCAAAGGAATTCTATTCACCTTGCTAGACAGTTACCGACCACAGACAAAATACTCTGAAGTTCTGACCAAATCCAAAAATAAGTTTCTCCGGTTACAGGACAAGGACAGAAACAACCTAGCCTAGTTTTACCCAAATACTATTCGAGGCAAAACTGACTAGGGTTAAGCCTAGGCTACCTCAGAGGGAAAAGGGATTGCTCTTAGACCTCCAGAGGAGAAAAAGAACAATCGGGGATGTGTACGAAAGTATGCTAAAACCCCTAGGCTAGTAGCCTAGGCGCAGTGAGAATCGATTACCTAAATCACCAAAACTCTCTCGTATACTATCTTTGGAAGAGGAAAATTTATTCAGTAAATATCTTACATGTATAAATTAATGCCTAGAGCTTCAATAAAATTATCACACTAGGAAAGTCTATTATATCATGCATGAAAGTACTAATAGCAAAACGCCTAGGCTAAGAACCCAAGCGTAAGCAAGGATCGGTTACCTAAATCGCCGAAACTGATGAATACTATCGGCATAATACAACGAATTCCTAGCAGGAAGGCTAAATACTGTAGCTAAATTTATTAAAGCTATTAAACCGGGGAAGTCGTTCTGGCTAACTAAATGACTCATGCAAAGCGAACGACAGCGCCCGTGACGCCTCCGGTTAGGCAACAGCTCTTGTTTACCCTAATTTAATCTTGATTTAAATAAAAACGGGCAAGAGCTTACATTTATACAAAGTAAAGATAATACTCAACTTTCCAGAGGCAGAAGAGGCTGATGAAAGCATCATAATGACGGATAAATCCAAAAATAGCGAGAGAGCACAGGGGAAATCACCGAGCAATAGCGCTACGAGATAAGGAATGACATGGCTCCGATGATGACGTCATATACAGACTCAAAACAAGGAGGAGAGGTACCTTAATAACGGCTCCCCTTTGTTTTCTTGCCACTTTCCCTCTTGAAGCGTTAACGCTATTCGGGGTGAAGATAGCTATGTGGCGTGTCAAGAATACGTCCTCTGATGTTGTGCAATATCCCTATAAGGATAAGTTAGGGATATTCGCTCCAGGAGTTAGAATTTTGGGTACCTTAAGGTAAAATTCTCTGGAAATATCACTGTACTGTAGTCAAATATACCCAAGGAAGCTACTTTCAAGGAACTTCCATCAGGACGACATGGCCTGAGCCCAAAAATACGTTTTCAACCTATTGCTTGAGTCAGCCGCATCCCGTCATGGTACCCCTGAACATATCGTCTTCTCGTTTTATTCGATAGGCTTCTGAGACATTTTATTTCTTTTACCTTTACAAAGTCATCTCAAGCATTTAGTCCTAAGGTCATGGTCATCTTTTCATTACGTTTACAAACATTACAAATCCCGCCCACAAGGGAGCCAGACAACTTGTCTGTGTATGAACATTGTCAAGCCTCTCCCACAAACAGGATAGGCAAACCAAGGAGAAATGATCGCTACAATAAGTGTATATTTTTTTGTGGTTGTTTGCGCTCACATTTTAAAAAATACTACAACTAGTCGACGATCAACTTTTCCTTGGGCAATAAAGTTGCGGTTTGTTGCACATACATTATTCCCGCAGCCGGATTCGTTTTCAAACGTTTATCTGGAGGCTAAAAGTACGCATGCGTTAATGCAGATAGGCAAGTACATATGTGTGCAAGCCAGGAATGATCGCTTCAATAACTGTATATTTTGTTTGTGGGCATATGCAATGATCGCTTCAATAACTGTATATTTTGTTTGTGGGCATATGCGTTCACATCTTCAAAAATACTACAGCTAGCCAACGATCAAATTTTCCTTTGGGCAATAATGTTGCGATTTGTTGCACATACATTAGTTCCACAACCAGATTTGTTTTCAAACGATTACCTGGAGGCAAAGATTATGCATGTGCTAACGCAGGTGGGGAAGTACAATTGGTTGCAAGTGATCTTTCTGCCAACAAGGGCTATAAACCATCTTACAATTAGAACTCCGTTCTAATGAGTTGTAATGGCTATATCCCTTACTAGAAACCAGGTTATACATTACTCGTCTACCTTTCCGTAACCAGACATACTGTATATACGATCTGCCTTCATAGGTAGTATACTTCCTTCCTTTCTTACCGATCGAAAATCTCCATTTTCGTAGAAATAGCATACTGAAAACTTCTCATAAGCGTATCAGTTCCCCAAGAAGGAAATATTCAATACTTATGCCAGATTTACCTATCGGAGACAAAGAAATACAAATTTTTTTTTTCTTTCATAAGAAAGAGAAATCTCGGTTACAAACGTTTTCAATGTTCTCCAACCGAGTTTTGGACACAACTTTAATTCGAGCTATGTCTGTATGCTTGTCCTGCTCACGGGTCTGTGTTACTGGTCCGTAGATAGACTTACCACATGTTACCCATCCAATAATAGATTGAAGATACATCTTAATCTTATCCTTTGGGAGTAGTTGGTTGCATTCAGTAGTTACTGACCGGTCTTTTGTCTGGCAGGCAATCTAAAGCCGCAGCTTCGCTTCGACTTTACGCCTGGAAACTGTCTAGCACCTCCTTTCTCAGAGAGACTTTTTGTAACGAGTTGCGGAAAGATGTCTAGACACCTCAGACGCTTTTTCAGCGTCAGTCATCCAAGCGAAGTGATTGGTCTTTTGTGGCTGATGTCGTGGAGAGGGTATCACTCCTCTCGATGCATCTCGTCATAGAAAGTTTTGAGATGACTTGTCCCCAGTCGGAACTTGGACCTTCTCCTTGGAGCGCGGTTCGGGTCTTTCAGTCTCTGAAGGTCCCTCTCTATGAACCTTTATGCCTGGCAACAGATCGCCTCCTTACATGGAAGACCGTTTTTCTACTCGGTTTGGATTTTGGCCAAGAGAGTTCGCGAGTTTCATGATCTATCTTTTGACGTCTTCTACTCTAAGAGATGGGGAGAAGTAATTCTCTGTTGTGTCCCTGAGTTCATTGGTAAGACTCGAAATCTGGGTGTGCTGTACCCTAGGTTTGGCCCACTCTGGATAGAAAATCTTCATTCTTAACTGAAGATCCAAACCAACTGGGGCTTTGCCCAGTGAGGAGGCTGAGGCCCTACCTTAAAAGAATGGCAGCAGCTTGCCCCCGTGTGTCAGCACTGTTTATCAGCACGGGAAAGGTCAAGAGGAGGGTTACAAGGAATTCCACTCAATTTAGACCCTCCTCCTTACAATCGACCCAGAGCTCCTGACGGTAGGGACATTGTAACGTCCCTAAGTTCAAAAAGACCTACTCTGTGGCGCAGGTACTGCAAGAGGGCGCGTGGAAATGTCAAACAACGTTCACCACCCACTACCTGCAAGACGTAACCCACAAGAACCTGGACATGTTTTCCATAGATCATGTGGTGGCTGCACAACAAGTGGTCTGAAACACATAAAGCTCCTTGATGGACTAGCAGCAGTGTGTTGAGGTCTGAGGTTACCTGGGTTAGTCTGGGGTGAATCAGTAGAATGACTGGCTCCTTCTTTGTTTTACCTTCTTCCCACCGGGGAAAATAGCACCATGATCCCTCAGCACACGCTGACCTCGCCTCTCTGAAGGTAAGACTCCTTTCACTTGTCTATACTAAGTATAGAAATAATATTTTGTTGCATCCCTAATACCTCTTTGAGGGCGTGCATTGAGTAAATTCTAAGGAATCTCGGATTTGTATTCGAGTTCCTACATTATAGACCGGCCGCATTGCAAGTTTCACGAACACAAACTTTGCAGGCCGCTAATAATGCTTGCCCCTAATAGGGTATAGCATGAGAATTTAGCGAGGGTAGGGTTCCTACTACTTTGAGCTTACCGAAGTAGAGAGAACCCCGGGTCAAAATACCAAACCCTGTTGGTAAGGACTTCCTCCCTCCTAAAAGTAAGTGTACCCAATATAGATAGTGGAAGGTTTGTAATTGCGCTGGAACAAATGACAAATTTGTAATAATTTGTATTATTCTTAGCATACAAACATTCCACTATTTATACACATTGGCCTACCACCCTATCTCCCAAGAAGTCCTGCCAGTAAGCAAAGTGGTTACTCAACCCAGGTGTGTGAGCGAGGTAGGCAGGCTACCCCCACCCCTACCCTCTAACTAGCGGGTGCTGTAGTTATCCCTCACTTAAGATTATCATGGCTAGTTCAGATTTGCCAAAAACAACAAACCCAACGTAAATAGTGGAATGTTTGTATGGAAGAAAAATTACAAATTTGTCATTCTTCTCTGTCAAAACCTTTTTTTTTTAAACATCTGACTTACCTGGTGGATATATATATATAGCTTAAGTCCCCGACATCACAGCAGAAATTCAAAACTCGCGGCAATGACAGATTGAGTAGCCAGGTGTACCACCAGTGAGCCCTCAAGCGACGGTACTTAGAACCACTCCATATTTCATCAGATTTTCTCTGCCGCTCATGCGAGCAACATCGTCGGATATTCACTCGTCATTAAACTGAATTTTGGCAGTTATCTTGGTGATGTACTCCTAAATTGGTTATAGACATTCGCTTATTTTGGTTTTGTTTGGTATTTGATTGCTATGTTTATAGCTTAAAAGGTAGGATTAGAAGTTTTTTAAACCTACTGTAAACTAATGAAAAATATGATGGCGGTAGGTAAACACCCCCCCCTACTCTATGACGTCACAGTCATATGACGTAGGCTATAGTATGACTTGCAATTTCTTTCTTTTTCTACAAAGAAGGATAAGTGAATACTATCTTACAGAGTGTTCAAGTTTATAAGATTAAAGGATTATGTTATTTTAAGAAATTTTTGTCCTTTTAGTATACTTGCTTTAGATAATCTTTGATTTGTTTTCAAAGATTAACTAAACTAGCGTTCAGTTTAATTTCCGCTATGCAGTTCTCAGTCAATCGATACAGTATTATAAATTTCTTTGTATCGTTATTTATGAAAAGTAAATTCTTAAAAACCAAAGTATTCAAGTTTTATAAGATAAAAAGAAATGTGTTATTTTACATAAATATTTGTCCTTTTAGTATTTTTTCCTTAGGTAATCTTTTAGCAGAGATTAAAGAAAATTAGCGTACAGTTAATTTTACACTACGTAGTATTCATGACAATCGATATAGTCTCACGATTGTTTGTATCTTTGTTTACTTGTTCGTTTGTATAATATATATATAGATGTTCCAATTGTTAAATGTGGCAAATCATCTTTTGTTGGAAACCCTTAAGTAATAAGGGTTGTTTATATATATATATATATATATATATATATATATATATATATATATATACTTTATTCTTATATCTGTTCATTTAATATTATATATAAAATATTTTGTTACATTTTATATAGGATTCAGAGAATACCTAGTGCTTTATCATTCAAGCCCTTAACAGAATAGATCTCTCACGTCGGGCATGTCTACTTTTGGTCTTATGTGGAAGAGTTTAAAAGTGCAAGTTTTTTAGTGCTAAATTAGTGAAGTGAATTTATGCAATACAGTGGAGGGTGCTTCTGCTCGGACCTGTCGTTATCCTAGCCCTAGACCTCTTCCAAGCTCCCTAACCCCTGGGAGAAGGAATGTCGATCTGCGAAAGGAAACGAGAGGGGTTAGCTTGGCGCAGAGCGTCTTGTAAGACCCGAGCAGAAGTCCCCTCGAGAGTTCCTGTTGTCGCTTCCCAGAACGCTTGCCCTTGCCGTAGGTAAGGCGAGGTAAAAGTGTTATCTAACGCCGAACGCACAGCTTTGGCCAGCTAGCTACTAACACTGCTGTTAGAGTTTAACACAATGTTTGTAACTTAGTGCAACTTCTTTGTCTCTCTTGTTCGATGATCGACAATTCTAGACGCGAACGGCTAGTTCTGAGTGTCTGAATCGCGAGTATGTTTAATCGCGGGCGTCTATATCGCTAGCGTCTGAATCGTGAGCTGCATTGTTCCAAGAGTCACGTGATGCTGAACGTCAAGCAGTTGCAAGTCGTCTGGCTTCCAACAGTTGGACTCGACGTCTAATGTTAAGCAATTAGACGTGACGCCGATTGTCCAGCAGTTCCATGGCGTCAAGCTTCCAGCAGTTGGACTTGACGTCGAGTGTCTAGCAGTTAGAGGTGTCACAGAGTGTCAAACAGTTGCATGGCGTCAAGAGTCCAGCAGTTGGACTTGACGTCGAGTTTCAAGATCGCGAACGTCTTAGTTCCGATCGTAATGACCGTGAGCGTCTAGCTTTGGAACATTGTTACGCCAGGCGCTATATTAAAAGATACTGAAATAAATATTAACTGGAAAGGTATTATTTTCTCAGACCAAGGCCCGCTATAACTAACTCTTGGTGTCTGTTAGAGGGCGAGAATTAAACCTCTAAAAGCATTAAGGCCAGAATTCAGGACCTTAAGGAGTTGACTCCTAGAAAACAAGACATCTCTACCTCGGTTAGAGACTTGTAGGAGGAAGGGATTGATGATCTCTTTTCCCCTATTTATCTTTTAGTGGAATTCTCTTAGGAGAAGTTCCTAAGATCCTTCTCCCTTCAGTTGACTTTAAGAAACTCATGAGTTTTTTTTTTCTGAAGAGTTTTCAATTTATTTTGTGCCTGCTGCTCCTCGTCCCGCCTTCAGAGCTTTCACTAAGGAAGGCGTCAAAGGAGTCTCTGTTTACTAAGATGGTGCTGGTAGGGAAGTGCAATAGCATGTACTCAATACAGCATAAAGAGCCTAACTGCAGATGTTGGTGCAGCAACACTTTCAGCTGGAGCAGCAGGAAGTGCATTAGTGCTTTTGTGAGAGAAGGCAGTGTCCTCTTTTTTGCTGTGTGCTTGTGGATGTAGGTCTTTGGGGTCTTGAGTCTGATCCTCCGTCAAAACCCTGAGCAACAAATGGTGCAGTACAACCGGCTTTGTGAGAGAAGTCGTTGTACATAGCAAAATTCTCGATCATCTAATAGAGCTTGAGGATGATGGGAGGCTGGATGCAATGAGGCATAAAAACCTATGAAGCCAGCTTCCTTATTAGGTATGCCAGGATAGCAAAGGTGGAGGTCTAGCCACTTTAAGGTCGAGGACCTGTTGGCAGCCCCACAGAGACTTTTACAGCCTCCTGGGTGGATCGCTGAGTCTCTTAAGGAATGCAGGCAATGAAGCAGGATAACTTTGCACCACCCCCTTTTTTCTTCCTCTCTTCTCCCTCAAGAGTTGGTCAAAGACACAGGTTTTGGTGTCTAAATCAGCAAGAAAGTTTCTGCATACTTTTTCTCTATACCACACAGACAACAGTAGGAGCCAGACTTAACTACTTCTAGCGAGCCTGGGAGAGGAGAGTTGCAGACCTTTGGTCCGTGCTATTACTAAAGGATGGATGCGAAATCTTTTTCCTAGTGAAACCTCCTTTATTAGTTACTCCGATAGACCTCTCTGCCAAATACAGAGGAGCCTAAGCGACAGGCTATGCAACATCAAATGTCTCTTTTTGGAGAATGAGGCTATTGTCCGGTCCTGGATGTCACTGCTCTCAATGCCTTTGTTCAGAAGACAAAGTTCTCCATGGAGACATCGAAATCAGTCCTTGCAGCAGTAGGAAAGGTCCACTGGATGGTCTCTTTAGACCTCCAGGATGCTTACTTCCACATCCTCATCCATCCAAACTTCAAGCAATACCTGAAGGTTCGTGTATAGGAGGAAGTTGTCCAGTTTTGGGCTTTTTGTTTCGGTCTAAACACCACCCCTCAAATAGAGGGTGCGTCTGTTAGGACCTGTCGTTCTTCTAATCCATAGTCTTCTTCTAAGGAATGTCGACCTTAAAAACTTCTTCCAAGCTTCATATCCCCTGGGAGAAGGAATGTCGAACGACAAAGGAAACGAGAGGCTTTAGCTCCCGAGCAAACGCCTCCTCGAGCATACCTCTTGACACTTCCCAGGACGCTCATCATAGGAAAGGTGAGGTACAAGTTTTTTCGTCATCTTTGGATGACGCAGCGCCCAGACGAGGCTGGCGTCAACTTCCATACCTCTGAAGAGGAAGGTGGACACGGTCAATCAGCGTCCTATCATGACACCGCAAGCTTCTGGTTGTAGTCTTTGGAACAGTTCTGAGCGTTTTTTCATTCTACCGAAGAAAACTCTCCTACCAAACATCCTTTAAGGATGTCGACAACTGTCAAATAACGTCCAACTCACCCAGTTGCAGGACAGTTGTCTGAGTCTAGCATGACATTGGTTCATGCTCCTTCTCCACCGTTAAACTGGTCATCGTCTTCTGGACGCTCTGTGTGTTTTTTAAACGGGGTAGAAAGAGAGCTTGCGGTAGATGTGACGTCTCCTGTACCACAAGAAGTTGACCCTGTTTTTCTTATGCTGCTAGATATGCAACAGAAGCTCTCTTCGCTCATGCTAGTTTATCAGCCTGTGAACAACAAGAGAGTAGCAGGCCTGGACCCTGAGTGTCAGGTAACTTCACATCTGGACACCAAGCGTAGTGAGGCTACTTGTCGAGATGTTCTTGATGACGAATGTCTTTAAAACTCCCTAGTTAAATGTCGTATTTTAGCCATTTTAACCCAAGGAGTTAAGCAGACAGACGTGACGTCGAACGTCCACCTAACGGGACGTCGAGCTTCTAGCGGAACATAACGTCCTGCAGGAAGTGACGTCGAGCGTCCAGCAAGACGTGACGTCGAGCGTCTATCGGGACGTGATGTCAATCATCAAGCAGAATGCAACCCCGAGCGTCAAACAGCTCGTGACATGGACTTGTATGCATTTCCACTGTTCAATTCATTACAAAGTGATGCAAAAGTTTATGTCACACGAAAGGAACAGATTGACTCTAATGGCCCTCTTTTGGCCCTCAGAGAGTGGTTCACAGAGGTACTGTAATGGATGGTAGACACTCAAAAGAAGTCTTTCATTAATAGTGGATTTACTCAAACAACCCCACTTGGAAGGTACCATCTAAATCTCCAAGCTCTTCATCTAACTGTCTTCAGATTATCGAAAAACTCACAAGAACTAGAGATTTTTTCGAAGGAAGCAACTAGACCTATTGCAGGAGCAAGGAGTACTTCTTCCATCAAGGTTGGACATTTCTAATGTTAAAGACCTACAGAAACCTATCAAATCGTTGGAAACATCAAAGTAACAGCTCCAGGATTCACCAGTTTGGAATCTGAATATTGTCCTGAAGTTCATTATGAGTGACAGGTTTGAGCTCTTGCATTCAGCTTCATTTAAGGACCTCACGATGAAGACTCTATCTTAGGTCAGTCTGGCGACAGCTCACAGAGTCAGTGGGATTCATGCTTTTAGCTTAAATGATTGTTTTTTTCGAGATCACAAAGCTATCTGTTCATTGCAGTTGGGCTTTCTCGCCAAGAACGAAGGCCCTTCTCGACCTTGACTCAAGGCTTTGGAGATTCCGAACCTTACAGATGTGGCTGGCGAGGAGTTAGAGAGAGTCCTGTGCTCTGAAGTTATATCTGAACTGAAAGAAAGAGTTGCGAGGCTAGTCGGAAGCTCTTTGGAGCTCAGTCTAGAAGTCCTCGTTACAGATGTCGAAGAATGCTCTTTCATTCTTTATCAGGCTCTTAATTAAGAGGCTCATGCACTTGGCAGTAAGGCAGACTGCAAGTTTTTATAAAGGCCAAGACGCTTGAAGTTCAAACTGTAACAACTTCGGTGGCCTTCAAGCAGAATAGATCGTTGCAAAGCATTAAGGACACAACCTTTTAGAGGAGTAAATCTGTGTTTGCTTCACATTATTTGAAATGTGTCCAGACTCTTTTTGAGGACTGCTTCACTCTGGGACCATTCGTAGCAGCGAGTGCAGTAGTGGGAGAAGGATCTACCACTACGTTCCCATAATCCTAATATCCTTTTCTTCTCTTGGAACTTTTGTATTTTTATGGTTGCTTGGAGATTGGTCGACAGTCTTCCACAATCATTGATTTTAGCAGGTGGCCAATTTTGTTCCTTGAGAGAGCCCGGAACAAGGGTATTGGTTGAGGTCCCGTCAACATAGAGGTTTTTAGACTGGTTTGACAGCTCCTAGAGGTCTTCAGCCCCCTGAGTGGATCGCTGGCTCTCATAAGGAAAGCGGACTATTATTATTATTATTATTATTACTATCCAAGCTACAACCCTAGTTGGAAAAGCAAGATGCTATAAGCCCAGGGGCTCCAACAGGGAAAAATAGCCCAGTGAGGAAAGGAAATAAGGAAATAAATAAATGAAGAGAACAAATTAACAATAAATCATTCTAAAATAAGAAACAACGTCAAAACAGACATGTCATATAATAAACTATCAACAACATCAAAAACAAATATGTCATAAATAAACTATAAAAAGACTATGTCCGCCTGGTCAACAAAAAAGCATTTGCTCCAACTTTGAACTTTTGAAGTTCTACTGATTCAACCACCCGATTAGGAAGATCATTCCACAACTTGGTCACAGCTGGAATAAAACTTCTAGAGTACTGCGTAGTATTGAGCCTCGTGATGGAGAAGGCCTGGCTATTAGAATTAACTGCCTGCCTAGTATTACGAACAGAATAGAATTGTCCAGGGAGATCTGAATGTAAAGGATGGTCAGAGTTGTGAAAAATCTTATGCAACATACATAATGAACTAATTGAACGACGGTGCCAGAGATTAATATCTAGATCAGGAATAAGAAATTTAATAGACCGTAAGTTTCTGTCCAACAAATTAAGATGAGAATCGGCAGCTGAAGACCAGACAGGAGAACAATACTCAAAACAAGGTAGAATGAAAGAATTAAAACACTTCATCAGAATAGATTGATCACCGAAAATCTTGAAAGACTTTCTCAATAAGCCTATTTTTTGTGAAATTGAAGAAGACACAGACCTTATATGTTTCTCAAAAGTAAATTTACTGTCGAGAATCACACCTAAAATTTTGAAAGAGTCATACATATTTAAGGAAACATTATCAATACTGAGATCCGGATGTTGAGGAACCACCGTCCTTGACCTACTTACAATCATACTTTGAGTTTTGTTAGGATTCAACTTCATACCCCATAATTTGCACCATGCACTAATTCTAGCTAAATCTCTATTAAGGGATTCACCAACCCTAGATCTACATTCAGGGGATGGAATTGATGCAAAGAGAGTAGCATCATCTGCATATGCAACAAGCTTGTTTTCTAGGCCAAACCACATGTCATGTGTATATAGTATGAAAAGTAATTGGCCAAGAACATTACCCTGTGGAACACCGGATATCACATTCCTATAATCACTATGGTGCCCATCAACAACAACTCTTTGAGATCTATTACTTAAAAAATCAATAATAATGCTAAGAAACGACCCACCCACTCCCAACTGTTTCAGTTTGAAAACAAGGGCCTCATGATTAACACGGTCAAAGGCAGCACTAAAATCAAGGCCAATCATACGAACTTCCCGACCACAATCAAGGGATTTCTGTACAGCATTGGAGATTGTAAGAAGGGCATCACATGCTCCAAGGCCTTTACGAAAACCAAATTGCAAACTAGGGAGTAGATGATTACCTTCAGCAAACCTATTAAGACGTTTTGCCAGAAGACGTTCAAAAACTTTAGATAATATGGGAGTTATGGAAATTGGGCGGTAATCAGTGGGACTTGAGCTACCACAAACACATTTACATAGAGGAGTAACATTACCAATTCTCCAACTAGTGCTGAAAGCTCCTCTTCTTGCTAACTTGCGCAAAATAACAGATAACTTTGGAGCTAAGAAATCTGCTGTCTTTATAAAAAACAAAGGAAAAATACCATTTGGGTCTACACCTCCATAAGCATCAAGGTCCATCAACAGAGCTTTAATCTCACGAGATCGAAAAGCTAAACTAGTTAGTTTAGCCTCAGGAAAACAGGAATGAGGAAGTTCAAGTTTTTCATTACTCTGTTTACTGTCAAAAACATCAGCCAAAAGGGTTGCCTTTTCCTTTGGACAGTGAGTGACTGAGCCATCTGGTTTAAGTAAAGGAGGAACTGTTGCATCTACACCAAAGAGTGCAGATTTAAGGGTAGACCACCATTTATGTTCCTGAGTTGTACCAGAAAGTGTTTCTTTTATGGTTAAATTGTACTCCTTTTCAGTTGAGGCATAAACTCTCTGAGCAAAAGCTCGAAGCTGAGTATAGTTGTTCCAGGTCAAATCTGATCTGTTACCCTTCCAAAGTTGATAGGCCTCCTGCTTCTCCAAAAAAGCACGTCTACAATCATCATTGAACCACGGTTTGTCCTTCACTCGGTACCTTAGCACACGAGAAGGGATACGCCTATCAATTATGTTGACTAGATTCTCATTCAAAGGGACAACAGGATCTACACTATTATATAATTGTGACCAATTCAAGAACAAAAGATCATGTAAAATCCCATTCCAGTCTGCTTGGGATTTCATATAAATTTTACAAGAATATGATATATCAGGGACAGGCTGCTCAGTCTTCACTAATAATGAAATCAAGGCATGATCAGATGTCCCGACTGGAGAACCAACCTTACCAGTTATAACGCCAGGGGAGTCAGTGTATACAAGGTCCAAGCAATTACCAGACCTGTGAGTAGCTTCATTTATGATTTGCTCACAGCCTGATTCAGAGGCAAAGTCTAAAGCTCTTAAGCCATGGCGATCGGTAGGAGAGATAGAACTTAACCACTCCCTATGGTGAGCATTAAAATCACCAACAAAGACAAAAGAAGCCTTTCTATCATCTTCTTGTATCTTAGCCATAATGGTAAGAAGACAATCGAAGATAGAATCATCCATGTCTGGATTCCGGTAGATCGAACATAAATAAAAGTTGTTATGCCTGCCACAAACTTTTATTACCTGAATCTCATGACATCCACATTGATAGCAGGACTTTTGAGAAGCAGGGTACTCGGTCCTAATATACACCGCCATTCCCCTGGCCCTAGGGATGGCATCACGTTTCAACATTATTGGCTTCTTAAAACCAGTTATAAGGAGCTCAGATGAGTGCCTCATATTAGAAACCAAAGTTTCTGAGCACAAAAGAATATCATACTGTCTGGACGCAACTGTAAGGTCTTGGATATTTGCATGAAGACCACGAATATTGCAATACAGAAGACGACATTGACGAAATCTAGGACGTACTGGTCCCGGATTTCGCTCAATGTCTCCAGACAGCATAAGAATTAATAGAAATAAAAAAGAGACATCATACTTAAAAACTAGATTAACAAGAATTATAACAAAAACAATACGTACAGAATTATAAACAAAGTGATTGATGATACCCATAGACTATAGTAAAAAGTTGGAAAAACTGGTCAACATGGAGGAGCCGTTACACCATGCAAGGCTAAATACCCTCCAGGATAGCCACTTCAACTGAAGGGAGGACAGTAAGGATGGTTTTGAGAAGAAAAAGAATCAGAAAAAGGAAAAGACAACCTCTTGATAAACCACCAGGCATCCATGGCCCTTCTATTAAGCCTGCCCAACACACCATTTCAAAAAAACAAGAGGAAGAAAAAAAAAATAAGATAGAATAGTGTGCCCTCAAGCAAGAGAACTCCAACCCAAGACAGTGGAAGACCATGGTACAGAGGCTATGGCCCTACCCAAGACTAGAGAACAGTGGTTTAATATTGGAGTGTCCTTCTCCTAGAAGAGCTGCTTACCACAGCTAAAGAGTCTCTTCTACCCTTACCAAGAGGAAAGTACACTGAACAAATTGCAGTAGAGTAATTAACCCCTTGGGTGAAGAAGTGTTAAGTATCTCATTGTTGTCAGGTGTATGAGGAAAGACGAGAATATGTAAAGAATAGGCCAAACTATTCTGTGTAAGTGTAGGCAAAGAAAAAATAAGCCGTGACCAGAGAGAGGGATCCAATGCATTACTGTCTGGCCAGTCAAAGGATCCAATACCTCTCTAGTGGTAGTATCTCAACGGGCAGCTGGTGCCCTGGCCAACCTACTACCTACTACCTACTTATATATATTCATATATATATACATACATATATATATATATATATATATATATATATATATATATATATATATATATATATATATATATATATATGCATACATACATACACATATGAGAGAAACTTTTTTCATAGAGTTGGGACAACACGAAACTAATGACTAATATCATAAAAGTCAGCTTCCTCATCAGGTACGAACCCTTAAGCTTGTTATTTAACTCTTAAGTAATATTCCAACAATGTTGGCTGTCTCTGAACCTCCACCAAGGGTGTCAATCAGCTATATATATATCCACCGGGGAAGTCAGATGTTTAAAAATGATATAATTATAAAATAAATTTTTGAACATACTTACCCGGTGGATATATATAATTTAACTCTCTCCCTCCTCCCATCTAGAAACCTATGGGCATGGAAAATCTGATGAAATATAGAGTGGTTCTAAGTACCGTCGCGTGAGAGCTCACTGGTTGTACACCTGGCTACTCAATCTGCGATTGCCGCGAGTTTTGAATTTCTGCCGTGACGTCAGGGACTAAAGCTATTTATATATCCACTGGGTAAGTATGTTGAAATGTTTATTTTATAATGAAAATATAATTTTACTAGGCTTTTTTTTTTTGGTAGGTTCAAAGGGTTTTTTTAAATTTTACGAATTACGGTACGGTACAAATAATAGTTAAAAAACATGAAATGTGTTATTTATACAGTACAGTATTCAGATAGGATTTTTATTGTTTTGTTAAACCATGACAGAAATTATGTTGTAAGATAGTTCACTTTAGATGAGAAGCACATTAGTAGATAAGCTTTATTAATCTGGCTGTGCTCTGTCCTTGAAATTTTCTATAGTTAGGGTTCCAGATTTTATTGTACATCTTTGAAATACTGTATTTGTATTGATTTGTGTCATTGAATGTTTTATGTAATAATGGTGGCTCTGTACTGTAACTTATTTTTTTTACAGATCCTGCCGAGAGTACTCCTACCCAAGCAGTTGCTACTTTCAAATTAGAATTTGCCACATTGTACAAAACCTTATATACTCACTTGCAAGAAGACCAAACAACTTTAGTTCTTTATCTACTTCTGCATAAGAATGAAGATTTTCGAACCTATGTGCTGTCAAGAACTGATATGGAAAACCTTATTCTGCCAATTCTCAGAACTTTGTATCATGCTCCAGATAGCACCTCACATCACATCTATATGTCCCTAATAATACTGCTCATTCTTTCTGAAGATGACTCATTTAACAAAACTATTCATGACATCGTAAGTAGTGCAATAATCATTCATAATAGCATGTAAATATAATCGAGGAAATAAGATCTACAATGGTGTACATAATGTGCATTACATAGGAAATATTATTACTTATGCATGTTATATTCACACCATTGAGGATTTGGTTTTGTCTGTGTAGTTGTTTAAATATTATTAATTCATCTCAGTTATGCCAAGTTTAAATGATATTCAATAACATCTATTCAACAACATTTTAGAATTAATTTGTATTTTCCTACCTATACATACTTGATGCCTTTAAAATAAGGAATGTCTTTAACAGAGCTGAAATACACAGTGAAATTGTTTACGTGGTAGTTAATGACAGATGGTGATCCCGGCGAGTAGCTCCGCCCTCACCCCTTTCAAAGACTCCTCCCCTTTGACCTTCGTTTCAGGACTAAGATTGGTGGTTAAGGTGGGAAATTTAATTTAAAAGGATTCAGGTTTGTATAGCTAGGAAAAATAAAAATTATTTAAAAATTTTATTTGTTCCTGCTTGTATACAAACCTTTCGTCCTTTAAACTCACTTATTGTTGGGTAGGAAGCCCCCAAGAACTGAACTAGTTTCTTTTTCTTCTTTGGAAATGCAAGTCTCATTGGTTCCATACACGAGTAAAGGAAATGAGCCCAGTAACCTCTTGTCAGCCCATCAGAAGAATGAGTATTTTGATAGGACCTCACCAGTACTTAGTTGGTATATGGTCGATGAAAGAAACTTTCTCCCTCAAGGGGGAAATGCAGTCTGGCAATGAATACCTGGCCTATAATGGCCGAAGGATAGGTATCCATTCCACAGTCTTCCCCCTTACAAAGGGAGAATGAGGAAAATTAGTGATTAACAGTATCAGATTCATAATAGTGCAAAAGTGTATTCCCTAGTAATGGGAATTAAAAAGAAGCAGAGAAGCCAGTTATTTTACATTTCCTCCCTACTTACATTGAACACTTTATTATTAACAAGATGCTTCTTGTGCCATAAGTGAACTGGGCAGGCTATATAAGTGCTTGAGCAGCCACCACATGGCCAAGAACAGAAAAGTTGAAGGACGTGTTGGTATACTCCCTTAAGAAGGTTCTATGGCTGACCAAACCCAATCACCAGTCCTACTAGAATACCCTGACTTCATGAGCATGAGCTCTACAATGAGCTGATACCTCGACCCCCAGAAAGGTCGAAGCATATAGTCTTCAAAGTATTAGCGCAGTTAGAAAAAGATGTGTTTTGTAACTCCTCTTTCATGGTTCTGCCAGTGCTGAGGAAGAGGCGCTGAAACTCAGGTCCTCTTTTGAAGGTACAATAGAGAAGTACCTATTATAACAAAGTATGAGGCAGCTCTGCAATCTTCTCTGTCCCCAATCAGGACTGCCTGTGACCTCTTCCTCTTGAAGGTATCTTTTTGAAGGACCAACCACCTGGCATGTCAGGAAAAGGGTAGATAGTAAGGTCCCTTGAAGGGAGAGGTAGAATCCTCTCCTTGGAGATGCTAATGATTTAATGTTTACAATTAGGAATTTTATGTTACAAATAAATGAAACCAAGGTTAAATTTCATGAGCAGTGTTGCTAATATAACAACTGTTGTGCATCTTGGGGCAGTGGTTTCATTGGCCGAGCAGCCTGTGGTATCCACTGTTTCAGTGTCTTGAGATCGAAGTTACACCCTCTTCGGTCAGCACAACTGCAATAGAGAAGAGGGATTCAGAATATCTTCGCTTCCTTCTTTCTGACCAAGAACTTTAGTGTAGATTTTCTCTCATATATTCAGTAGGGACTTTTTAGCTCAAAACATGACATGTTTGATAGGTTGTTAGAGGTCTTCTTCCACTAGACAATACCAGTTGGTGTGGAAGGCATGGATTGTTTTCCTGAGATATAGGTATCTGTGCCAGATAACCTCAGACCTAATGGCTTCCTTTATGGTCCTCCTCTTTCAAGATAAGTTTTAGCCATCAACAATCATGTACTACAATTTTGCATTAACTAACCCTCTCAATTGGGCCTTTGACGTAGGTTTAGACTCAGACATAATTCACAGGGTTACTCTTGACATTTGCTTTACAGCGACCATATCCACCAATCCCTTCACTGTTTTGGTCTCTTGATAAAGTGGTTAAGTTTTTGGTAAAACTAGGTAATTCCTCCATATCCCTTAGAGTTATACCATATAGGAAAGGGATATTTGATTCTCACTCCGAGTATGGAAGACGGTGGTTTGGCACAAATTAGGCTACAGGTAGCATTGTTTCCAGTAATAGTTTGTTTTTGGTGATAACGTATCATCTTTTGTTAGGTAATTCCAGTATAGGTGCTGTGATGAGTTCATTACTGCCTAAATTTGTGGATCTCCCTTATACACATGAGTCGATGCTTTGCATGTTGAAGCATTTGCCCCAGAGCTGGGGGATATATTTTTGGTAAATTATGTCATATTGGATTCCCTTCTCTATCCTTTTACAGGAAAGTCTTAGAAAATCACATAGCACTACCCCAAGAAATAGGTTTTCCTTTGTCAAAACCAATTTTTTTATCCTTGGGTCGTAACTTACTAAGTTTAAAAAGAACATAAGGAAACAATAGATCGACAGTAGCATAATTTTTTCTGGCAAGTTTCAATCTGTTACTCTTTTGTTAAATATTGGATACTAGACTTTACTCCCTAGCGTCTCAGTATCCATCTGTTTAAGCAAATTTATTCTTGTGACGGAGGTTTTTTCGTAGCCCAACATATACCACTGTAATAACTAATGAAATAGTATAACAATATGTAGGATTGTTGGTATGTACGTGTTACTATTTATTTTGGGATTCAGGAGCAGAAAGAGCCTAGGCCTCCATTAATGATTTTAGTCTTTTTCTTTTTCCTTTAATATGTCGACATACAAAGGTTGGGCCTTCATGGTTTGAGTTTTTTCTTTTATTTTGATGATCCAGATCTCAATAGGTCAAGACAGCAGTTGAAAAAGGCTGTGCTCAATATCCTATGTTTGTTTAGAATTCTCTAACCATTGTCATTTTGAATTGTAACCTACACTTAGTTTAGGAAATTGATCTGGTTTACATCAATCTTGGATCAACAAATTAGTATGTCAATTGAATTGTTTCTTTAAACAGCATGAAAATTTGGAGGAATATATTTTCTCTTCTGCAAACTATAGCTCATGTAAAATCATTGTTTGTTCCTACACTTGATACAAACCCTCATTCTTTGCTATAGGAGATATGCTAACGCGAGCTGGAAAATACGGCAGAAAAACCTTAACAAGGTCGTTAACGACCGGGCAGGTAGTTATTCACCTTTTAATTGTGGGGGACTGCCAGTCGGTAGCTACTGTTTACCTTCAATCGAATTCTAGCCGTCGCAGTGGTACCACTGCTATGCTTTTGTTTGACTGGCAGACTAGCCTTTCTTTGTTGTGTTTTTGATTAATTCTGTTTCTTTTTTCTTTGTTAAATGTAATGTCCTCTATTATGAGGAAGTGTCCCGGGGTTCCCCCGAAATCCTGTGGCACCTTTATTTCGCCGCTGGAGGTGGATCCTCATTCCCTGTGCCCTGCATGCAGAGGTCATAGGTGTTCTGAAGGCTCCCCCTGCCAAGTATGTAGAGAGTGGTCGCCCTTTCAGTGGGAAAAGTTCGAGAAGAGGAAAAAGAAGAAATCCAAGAGGGACTAGTTACCTCCAGGTTCACCGTCAAAAGGTAAAGAGTCTCGGGCCTCTTCTTCGGCCTCTCGTTCTCTCCCTTCAGACTCTTCCTTGCCTCCCTCCTCCGGGGAAGTCGAGGAAGAGTGGCACCATTGATTTAACCCCCATTCCTCTTGGTCAGGCGGATCACGTTGTCTCCCCCAGTGGGGCAATATTTTCCGCCACTGGGAATATCTCCGTTACCGCTTCCATTCCAGATCATGTACGAGCGGTATGGCCTGCTCTGGGACTTCCTGGTTCTTCTTCAGAGGAAGTTTGGAACCAATTCCTCTTGGGTAAGGTGGTCCCTCAGGTCCCTTCTGTTTTGGAACCCTCGGGAGTTCCTGACCTCGCCTACCTCCTGTCAACTCAGTTGGTGCCCGCTGAAGTTTCACTGGATGTAGTAACTGCAGCTCCTGCAGCGCTTACTTCTCACTCCATTTGCGCTTCTACAAAATCACAGCATCGCAAGCGAAAACTTCGCAGTACCTCCTCCTCCTCCTCCTCCTCTTTGGAGGCCAGGAGGGAGAGAGAGAAGAGGAAAAGGAGAGCTCGCTCTCCTTCACCCAGACGTTCTCGCTGGAGAGAGATCATCGCTCTCGTACTTCCTCGCCTTCTGTCTCTTCATGAGACATCTCGCCGCAAGACTGTAAGCGCTTTGTTACAAACCTAAGAAGAGCGCTTCCTCTTGTCATCGTTCTGCCTCACTGTCGTCTTCCTCTCGCGAGGGATCGTCTAAGTGTTCAAGAAAAAGAGCGCTATGCTACGTTCTCACTCTTCGTCACAAGAGAGCTCTCCAAAGCGTAATAAGTGTTCCTTAAGAGAAGCTCTTCCCACGATTTTTCATCTAATCGCGCCAGGAGTGCGGTCAAGGGCAAAGCACGCCCTGACCTCGAACCCTCTCCTTCACATATTAATTTGAGGATCTCTGATCGCTCTAGGAAAGTCAGAAAGAGCACTTCTCCTCACCTTCACTCCGTATCATCAGAGAAAGAGCACTCTCGCCTTTCGACTTCACAATCGCGCAAGTATCCGGTCATACTCTCGCCAGGTCAATCACCTCGCCCTCGTGTTTCAGACAGGACAACTCCCCTGGTTCCTTTGCTCCCTATTGCGTTACGGAATACGAGCTTCTCGAAAACCTTGGAAGAAGATGCAGGGGTTCAACCCTTCTTCTCTTATGTTGAGAGCAGAGGGAAAAGGCCAGATCGCCGATCAATTCGACATCTTCCACCTCGTACTTCAGACCTTTCAAAGAGAGGAATCTTTACGAATCCTACTAGGACAGTACCAATAATTTGGTCACCTTCTCCTAGACCATCGATTTCCATGCAAGGGCAGGCGCTCACGGCGCCATTATCTAGCGCTCAGCCTTCCCCTGTAGCAATGTTAATATGGTCTCCTACTTCGCCATTACCTCCAGACACTCCGACTTCTGTCGCCCTTCCCCCTGTAATAACTCGCGAGGAATTAGAGCAGCCTAGTGATTCCTCAGAAAAGCAACCGTCAAAGGACTTAGAGTCCTCCTATTTGAGGGCTCAAAGAACTATGTATAATATCTCAGGCCTCGGCGATCTGCATCTGTCTCCTCAACATACTGACACTCCAGCTTTAGACGGGCTATGACGTCCTCCACCGAACCCTGAGACCAGAATTGAACTTCCTTGGTCTGTTCACACTGCAGGCTGTCTGAGGAACGTCTCGCAGGTGGTCTCGGGAGAAACTGGTTCCTTGAAGTCTCAAGGACCCTATAAACTTTTACAATTCCCATTTACTAGGCAAAAGTGCTTTTACAAGGTCAGAGACACCAACCCTTCTCCTCTGACCTTGGATCCCCTCACGACGAGGCTCACACCTGGCTGCTCCTCGGAGAGACTCTCTACTCTTCCAGTTTCTTTCAGAGCAACAGAAGCCTCGGCAATGAAAGTGGCTTCAATGTCCTTTCTGGAGGCTTTATCTTGGTTTGACACGTGGTCTGGTACAGTCGGCTACCTAGCGAGTCACGAAGACCTGTCAAACCAAGACTCCATGCAGTCCCTACAGGAAGTCCTAGCTGCTAGGGCCAAGACAATGGACTTCCTAATTGCTACAACAGCGACCATGTGGGGCAATTGGGTCCTCAAAAGGAGGGAATCAGTAGCTTCCAGACTTCATAGGAGCATCGGTAAGGCTGAGAGATCAGATTTGAAAAACTCTGATCCACAACCTCTCCTATTTTCTAAGCAAGCAGTTTCCTCTACCTTAGATACTTTGAGGAAAAAGATGCAGGACACCGTGATGCAAAAGCCTGCCTCTTTTCTCACAATGCAACAGCAGCCAACTCCACAACCTAAGACCACAACCGCGGCTTCACTCCCAGCCAAGAGCCTCAGCCGCCCCTCCTTTGTAGCCAAACCTATGGGCAGAAGAAAGTCGGCTCCTTCCAAGGGTAAAGGCAGAGGGAGGAACCCTAGACAAGAATAAGGTCTCGGCTCCCCCCTTCCAGTGCGTAGGAGGTGCCTGCAGGGGAGTTGGAGGAGGTGGAAAGCTATGGGGGCCATGCAATGGACCATCTAGGTGCTTCGTTGGGGGTACCGCATCCCCTTCATAGGCTCTCCTCCTCTAATTCCTCCTCCGATCTTGTCCTCCCAGGTCCCTTGGAATCAAAGGAAACAGCAAGCCCTAGCTCAGGAAATCCAGAGCATGCTTCTAAAGGGCGCCATCCAACAGGTCCTCAACACCACCTCGGGGTTTTTCAGTCGCCTCTTTCTGGTAGAGAAAGCCTCGGGGGGTTGGAGACCAGTAATCAATCTCTCTACCTTGAATCAGTTTGTGAAGCAGACTCCATTCAAAATGGAGACAGCAGCCTCCGTGATCCAAGCGGTGCATCCAGGAGACTTTATGGCATCTGTGGACTTAAAAGACGCATATTTTCAAGTACCGATCCATCGCTCAACTCGGAAATTCCTGCGCTTTCTGGTTCAGGGTCGAAGCTTCAAGTTCAAAGTCCTATGCTTCGGCCTCTCGACCGCCCCACAGGTGTTTACAAGGGTTTTTGAACACGTTTCCTCCTGGGCACACAAGCACGGGATATGCCTGCTAAGGTATCTAGACAATTGGCTACCCTGGCCTCATCCAGGGAACAAGCTCTGGATCACTTGAGAAGGCTTCTCGACCTTTGAAAGGATCTGGGGATCCTTGTAAACGTAGAGAAGTCTTGTTTGATTCCAACTCAAGTCATGAACTATATGGGGATGTCCATAAACACCCAGGTAGGGAGGGTGTTCCCTTCGGAAGACAAGACTTCTGAGACTGGAACAATCCATCGCCCAACTCTTGTCTCCACTGCCTCCTCCACCCAATTTGTGGCAGAGTCTTCTGGGCCATCTTTCCTCCCTGGAAAAACTAGTTCCAGGCGGAAGATCAAGAATGTGAAGTCTCCAGTGGCATCTGAAGACCCATTGGTCCCAAAAGAACGATTCCCCATTCTTTCCCGTGGAGGTACCAGCTCTGGTGATAAAAGATCTTCAGTGGTGGTCAGCTAGAAAGAATACTCAGACGGGCATTCCCCCCCAAAGCCCCAATCCGAAGTTCAAAATTTTTTCAGATGCGTCGCTACGGGGCTGGGGTTCCCATCTAGGCCTGAAGTTAGCATCAGAGTCTGGTCTCCGATAGAACAAACTCTCCATATAAACCACCTGGAATTGTTAGCAGCCTGGAAAGGCCTAAAATACTTTGTAGAAGATCCACAAGGACGAGAGGTGGTGCTGATGAGTGACAACTCCACAGCCATCTCGTACATCAACAAGCAAGGGGGTACTCTGGCAAGAGACCTGTCTGCTAGCGGTACAGATTTGCCAGTGGGCGGAAGGTCACGACATTTCTCTCACAGCCAGGTTTATTCCAGGTCGGAAAAACATCGTGGCGGATCAACTAAGCAAGCATCACGAAGTGTTTAGTGGCGAATGGTCTTTGGATCCTCGAGTAGCGAAGGCAGTAATAGCTTTGTGGGGTTTCCCCACAATAGACCTGTTCGCCACTTCTCTGAATGCAAAACTTCCCCGCTACGGGTCCATAGTTCTAGATCATCAGGCAGCGATCCAGGACGCCCTTCAACAGTCTTGGGACAACCTGGACGCATACACCTTTCCACCCTTTTGCCTGCTGAGAAGGGTGATCAACAAACTCAGGACCTCCCAGAACTGCAAGCTAACTCTAATAGCTCCGGCATGGCCAAGCAGAGAATGGTACGCAAATCTGCTTTCCCTGCTGGTTCAAGTTCCAAGGTTTCTTCTTCCAGAATCCCTTCTGCTGATGCAGCCACACAGTGGTGTCCCCCACAGGAGAATTCCCTTACTGAAGCTTCACACCTGAAGGCTGTCCAGTCACTCTTCAGACGTAGAGGCTTTTCAGAGAAAGTGGCTGAGCACATGCCCCGGCACCTGCACTAATCTTCCACAAACCTCTACCAAGCAAGATGGAGAGTGTTTGCAGCTTAGAGGGCGAGGCGTGCCTCCACTCGATCCCTCTCTTCCTTTAGTGGCAGACTTCCTTTAGTACCTCAGGGAGGAAAAGCTCCTCTCAGTCTCGGCGATTAAGGGCTATCGCTCAGCCTTGAGCCTCATCTGTAGACTGAGAGGGGTTGACCTTTCCACCTCATAAGATATCACCTTGGTGATTCGAGGTTTTGAGAGATCTTGCCCCCCCCCCCCCCCATTGAGATTAGACCATCACCTTGGGACGTGTCCCTGGTCTTACGTTCCTTGAAGGGTCCACCCCTTGAGTACTTGAATAGGACCTCAGACTACTTTCTGTCCCTTAAGACAGTCTTCCTAGTAGCTCTGGCCTTGGTTAAAAGGGTCAGTGAACTACATGGTCTGTCTAATGACATCACCCATTCTAAAGGATGGGGGGAAGTCTCTCTCAACTTCGTGCCAGGCTTTGTGGCCAGAACTCAAAATCCTTCATCGCCCGATGAAAGGTTTCGAGAATTTCAATTTTCCAGCCTCAATAAGGTAACACAGGATACAGACCTATTGTTATTGTGCCCAGTCAGGGCGCTAAGGAAATACCTGAAGCGCACCAGACCTTTCAGGCCACGCCTCCGTCATCTCTTCCTCAGTACCAACAAGGTAAAGAAGAGAATCTCTCGCAACACCATCTTTCTCGGGCCCAAGAAAGTTATTACGAGAGCAATTTACGGAGACCCAGAGGCAGCACAACCCAAAGCCCATCAAGTTAGGGGAGTGGCTGCCTCACTGGCATTTAAGAGAAATTTCTCAATCTCCAAAGTCTAAAGAGCGGGGATCTGGAAACGCCAATCTACATTCACCACTCGCTATTTGAGCGATGTGACACATATATCTCTAGACACCTTTTCTATAGGGCCTATTGTGGCAGGTTAACAGGTGCAGTAGCTACCTTACGCCCTTTCAGGGGACAGTAGCCATTGGTTGAGGATCCTGTGTTACACTAGGTTTTAAGAAGGACATCCATCAGTTTTCTTCATTTCCTTCTCCCTCCCATCTGGGTATCGTAGTCTGTAGCCAGTTTCAGCTGGACTCGTCAATGGAAATAAGGTATGAAACTCATCTGATTCCTCTCACAGGGTATAAGTTATACTCATAGTCATGAGGTTTCACCTTTTCAAGGTCGGGGGAATCCTAAGTGTGAAAGGGTCTGAGTCGAATGTTGTTGACCGACTTCATCCTGAAACATTTGTTTCCACGAAGCTACAAACTTTCAGTTGTGCTAAGGTTATGGGGATCTAGGGGAACTATTAAGAAAGAAGATTGACAGGAGATTTTTTCTTCAAAAGAGTCTAGTCTAAGGACTATCATCCCTAGGAAGAGGGAACTCCTTGACCGCCCTAGCCTCAAGACTAAGTCTCCTATAGTAAAGAATGAGGGTTTGTATCAAGTGTAGGTACAAATGACAAACTTGTAACAGAGTTTGTATTTTTCTTAACATACAAACCCGAATTCTTTACACAAATCTTCCCTCCATCACCGCCCCCTAGAATAGTCCTAGCTAGAATCCGATTGAAGGTAAACAGTAGCTACTGACGGGAGGTCCCCACCGCTAACAGGTTGAAAACTTCCTGCCGGGTCGTTAATGAGCTTGTTAAGGTTTTTCTGCTGTATTATGCAGCTTGCGCTAGAATATCTCCTATTGTAAAGAATTCATGTTTGTATGTTAGGAAAAATACAAACTGTTAAAAGTTTGTCATATTTGTTGGAACAATTGAAACTATTTCTGATATTTTTGTATTTAATTTTTAACAATTAATTCAACCTTATATTTTAAAATGCTGTTTTGCTAGATTAAAATTCCATTTTTCAATAACTTATCACATTCCAGTACAGCAGAAATACATAGTGTTGTTTAGATTCCAATTAAATCCTATAACTAGTATTTACTATTCTGAAACTGTCTATATATTTTTGTGAAGTAACCTTTTGATATATTAATTAATGAAAAAGATCCAGTGTATTGGATTGCAAAATTTTTACATGGATTATACATTTTGGGTTTTTTCTTATTTCCAGCCCCTCAAAAACATCACATGGTATACTGAACGTCTTATAAGTGATATATCTCTTGGTGGCCTTCTTATCTTGGTTGTTATCAGAACTATTACGTACAATATGACCAAAATGAGAGTAAGTATTAGATGTCTTATGAATATTTAGCTTAACTTTGCTTCAAATGTGGGTGGGACCATACAGGGATGCATTTTAATGTAGGTAATTTTCTTAATATTAAATATTTCCAACATGCCAGCGAAGCTAATCTATCTAACCTGCCACTTCCCCTAATTTTGGGAGGAAGCCGACTTCCAAAAAGAAAAGGAAAGAAACAAAAGGGCTTTTCCTCATCGTTCATCCTTTCCTGACGATGGACTCGGGCGAGTTTGTTTGGTATTGCTCAGGTGCCACAGCTTACCCTCCCCCATCTTCCACCACAAATGGAGCTTCATACACTCATTCCCCTGTTGCTGCTACCTCAGCAATCAGCAAGGTGACCCGAGGTAACAGCAGGGCTTATCGGAACTGAATTATGATCGCTTGCAATTAACTTCTATTCTGAGCTCACTTTTGTCTCTCATATCTATCCTCATGTCACCTAAGGCTTTCTTCACTCCATCCATCCACCCAAACCTTGACCTTCCTCATTCTTGCATTCATCACCTTCTTCAGCGGATGACCATTTTCCATCCTCTGTACATGGCCAAACCACCTTAACACATTCATATCCTCTCTAGCTACTAATTAATTTCTTACCCTTACTACTTTGTTCCTAACCTTATCCAATTAAGATAACACCAGCCATAATCCTCAGGCACTTAATTTCGAACATGTTCAATTTCTGTCTCCATCACTTTTATACAGAACTCTCTTGACATTTATCCCTAACCCTCTAATCTTTACTACTCCCTTTACCACCCCAACACTTTATATTCTTCATTCACTCTCTGGCGTATATCTGCTTCCACTCCACCATTTGCAGCAACAACAGAACCCAAATACTTACCTAATCTACCTCCCTCAAGTAACTCAATTCAACATGACATTCAATCTAGCACCACTTTTCCATCTTGTGCATCTCATAACCTTACTTTAACCCCATTAACTATAGTCAATTCTTTTTAGTGAGGCAGATTTATACCGACTCGCAGGGGTGCCCTTTTCGCTCGGGAAGGTTTCCTGATCGCTGATTGGTTGGATAAGATAATTCTAACCAATCAGATAACAGGATACTTTCCCGAGCTAAAAGGGCACTGCTGCGAGTCGGTGCAAATGCGCCTCATTAAAAAAAATTGAGTATAACAACTTCCATCTCTCACACTTTCAAACTCGGTCAGTAATCAATACTGCTTCCCTTGTGAGTCTGCAACAAATACAGTATCATCCGCAAACAACAACCATTCCATCTCCCACTCATGATCACTCTCAGTTATCAGTTTCAATCTTTGACCAAGCACTCAAGTATTTACCTCTTTTACAGCTCCATCAACAAACAAATTGAACCAACATGGCAACAGCACACTTCCCTAATCAGCCCCACTCTCATTGGAAACCACTCTCTCACTTCATTCCCTTTCATAACACAGATTTAATTCCTTTATATAAATTATTCACTGCTTGCAACAACCTTCCACCAATTCCATATAACCTCATCACATTCCCCATCACATCCCTATCAACTCTTTATCATAAGCTTTCTCCAGATCCAGAAATGCAAAATATACCACATTACCTTTTGCGAAATATTTCTTGCATATCTGGCTAACTGTAAATATCTGATCCATACATTCCCTACCTCTTCAAAAGCCATCCTGACTTAAGATTGCATCCTGTTTTATCTTTAAACTTGTTAAATAACACTACCATACTCTTTTCCAACCACCCAACAAACTAATACCCCTAGAATTACAACACTCATGCACATTTCCCTTACCTATTTATAGCTGAATAATACATACATACACCCAATTAATTGCCACCATTGACAACATGAAACATATTTGTTCCTTCACTAACAAACCTTTCATTATATATATGGATTACATTACGGCAAAGCTGGATGGTAGCCAATAGGCTAAAAGTGAAAGGTGGCAACCCTACCTAACCATTGCAGTGGGTAGGAAGGGGATGGCTGAGGGTCACCCCAGCCACCTATCTCTGCTTACAGCTCGGTGATCTGCCTCACTTTTCTCTTTTGGCTGGTAGAGAACAGACGTCTCCGGTCTCTCCCTTTGTCTTAACCATAGATTACAACCATTACTTTACGCTCCATTTTCCTTTTCAGGTGAGTGTGTGTTTTCTTCCTGATGCTCCTATGCTAACGTATCTTGGCCAGGAAAGTTGCCCTTGCGGAACCTTCATGTCGTCAGTTGAGACTGACCCCCATCCTTTGTGTCCGGCTTGGCTGGGGTGTCGCTGTGACCAGAACCCTGCGACATGTGTAGAGAATGGCCTACCTCCCAGTGGGAGAAATTTGGGCATCGCAGGAAGAAGAAGGTTAAGTGAGATCTTTCTCCTTCGGAGTCCTTCTCTGGCAGGAAAAGAGCACGGGCTTCTTCCGGCACTCCTCGATCTCTTCCCGAAGCTCCGCCTTGCCCATCTTCTTCAGGGGAATGGTCAGGTAGGAGTGCAGACTGTATAACTCCATGGCAGCCTCTTGGTACTGGGAGGGTTGATGCTTCTCTTAAAGGAGCACCTTCACCTCTAGCTGCCGAGGAGCCATTTTCACTTGCAAATGTTCTTTAGGCATGGTCGTCCTGGGGGTTTCTGCTTCCCCTGTGAAGGTGCGAGGAGAGATCCATTCTCTGTGGCCTCAACATACCTTCCACCCTCTCTTGGCCATTCCATGCGTGGGCGAGTTGACTGTTCCTGCTCGCTCCTCCAATGGCCTCCTGCTCAGAATGGGTCCTCTCGCCATCCTAACCCAAAACCTTCCGCTTTCCCCCACAGGCAAGGTTGCAGCTCGCGTGCGCTCCCCTTGCCAGCTGTAGACGTTAGGCAAGATGATCCTCCAGCGTCCAGCTCTCCACCTGCTCACTGATCGTCAGGACGAGAGACAACATCTTCTCATTCCTCTGGACAATCACCTCGAGCTTTGCGCTCATAGAGATCACTAGCAATCTCAGCGTTCTTCTTCCAGAAGATGCTCTCACTCTAGTTCTAGGCGCTTGTGCCAAAAAGACCGTAGGTTATCACGGTCTAACCACTCTTTTTCCAGGAGACGTTCTACTTCTTGTTAACGGGTTAAGCACTCTCTATCACGATCACAAGCTCAACACTTTGGATCAAAAGCCTCATGCTTACAAACCTCACACACATGCTCACAATTACAAGCTAAGCAATCACGATCGCAAGCAAGATGCTCAAGATCAAGAGCAAGACGCTCATGTTCATGAGCAGGGCACTCAGGATTGCGAGCAAGAATCTCACTTTCACGAGCACGGTGTTTACGATCACGAACAAGGTGCTCACGATCAGGAGTCAGATGCTCAAGATCGTGAATAAGACGCTCTAGTCCAAGATCGAGAGGATCCTCTTCACGAGGACGATGAAGACGCTTAAGCACTTCATCCGTGCGGCACACTACGCCCCATAGAGTTCCTGCTGATCCTTCCCCTAGACAACCCTTGACGGGACAAGGACTTCCCAAAAGACAACTCTTACAGAAACCTCTGCCAAAGATATCCCCTACTCCTTTCAAGGCCTGGGGTGTTTTCTCTAAGCGATCGCCTACGCGACGCTCTTCTATGTGCTCCTCTGCAGTGCATCACTCACTGATGCAATGCGTTGCCTCAATTTGGAGGTTCCCATGTCCTCCTTCAACGAGCATGCAGAGTGCCCCGGCACTACTGGAGCCTCAGAGGCCTCCTCCTCCTAGCTCACCATCTCCTGCTCACACAGATGTGTCTTCTGCATGTGATTCATGCGCTGTTGCGTGAAAATTGCCTGCTATCACGAGCGATCTTGCTGCTTATATGAGTGTCTCACACACACTGAAGTTACAACTGCAAGAGCAAGCAAAGACCCAACACTTCCAACAAGAGCCTCCGCATATGATAGCTCTAGTGGTAGGCCAGTTCCCTTTCCAGAGAAAGTCAAAGAACCCCCGAACAAGTTCACGAGTGTTCCCGTATCTCATGATCGCTCTGTGCGTATCACCAAAGAACACGCACTTATGCCTAAAATGTTGTACCCTAGAGACGCTGGTCCTTTTACTCTCCAAACTAGAACTTCCAAAGGGGAATCCAGACTTGGCAAGAGTTGGAGATCTTTCTTCCTGGTTTTGACACCTTGATGTCTATTCTTCAGGTGTTTGGTGGGGGTCTTCCACCTGCCCCGCCACAGCCACGCCAACCAAGGTCTACCCCTAGTATTTCGCTGGAGAAGTCGTAGTATTTCGCTGGAGAAGTCGACGTCTTCTGACATTCTTTCTGACTCTTGGAGGAGATCTGCTCAAAGCAAAACTGTCCCTTTGGTACATAGGTCATCTCCATCTTGAATGAGTACCAAGGACAATCGAAGCTCTGCAGCTGTTCCACCTTTTGGACCTCTTCCCTTAACGCCAGTTCGTTTGGGCGAAAAGGGTGATGTAAAAGCGGAAAAGGAGGATGGCGCGTGTCATTCCACCTCACATGGACATCACCCAACCCTGCACAAGTAGGGACATAGGCTCTCCCAGGGAGATCTCTATTCACCCTTTCCAGCCTCTGCATATCGGAGTTGTTCCACCAGACCAACATCCGGTCTCCGTTCCACCTGAGGAGGAACAGGTTCCTGGTCCTGAGCCTCAGAAATCTCAGGAACCGCAAGCTCCCTCTAAATCTTCCATCTCAGAGAAGTACTTCCCTCCAAGGAGAGTCTAAGAACTATAAAAAGGTTCCTAAAAACTCTTAAGACAAGGAAAGCTCAAAGGCAGGAACTGGCTTAGGAATCTCCTGCTGAGGTTCCTTCTCAAGTCTCAATTGATGACCTTGACCTACCCCAGGCTACTATGGAGGAAAGCTTGGAGATAGATGATTTCCCAGACACTGATGAGAAATATCTTTCAAAGGCGGTGAGACCGAAGTTCCACTCCGAGGTGGAGCGAAAGGAGTCAGAACATGCCTTCTGGCAAGTCCTTGCTGGCATGAGATCCTTTAACAACCTGTCAAATCCTGGTACTGCTCCACAGGAAGGCAAGGACATGGTTCTAGACAAGTATTAGGCACCCAGAAACCTCCCAAGATCAGTGCAGTCCTCCCATGGTCAAAATGATTAACTGCAGCCAGAAGAAAGGCTATCTCCTATAGTCTATTTTTTTTAGCGGTGCATATTTACACCGACTCAAATGGGTGCCCTTTTAGCTTGGAAAGCTTCCTGATACCTGATTGGTCGGAAGTATTTTTGTCCGAACACCTTCATTGCTCTCAAATAATTACCAAGTAATGTGAATCAAAACTTATTTACTAACCTATATTTCTCCATCAGATATATGTTTTGTCAATAAACAATGTGAAAGAATGAATATATTATAAAGTATCGTCATGGTAAGTCTAAATTTAATAACAATCCGCCGAAGTCAACGACACCAGCTTATTTGCGAATGCACGCTTTGTAATTTTGTAATTTTTCACATATTTTAACAAAAATTGGGATGAATTACACTCAGCATAAGTTAAACATGTTATTATAAACTTTATTTGAATACCAGAATTTACCAAAAACATGGAATTAATAAAACTTGTTATTTGTGAAAACTTATGGGGAGGTAAAAGAACAGCCTGCAGCGGCCTGGTGGAAAAACAATCCCTTCTGACTGTCATAGACGCATGTTTTTTTCCGTAATATAGTTCGGCCTATTCCTTTCTGTTCAAATAGTCTTGCATTGTCTCTCTTCGTAATATTTTGCTTAGTATTTTCCCACCTTCCTGTTTCTCACCTAATACAGTATCGATCTATCTATTTTCCCCGATATCCCTTCTTTCATATATGGGATATCCGCACTACGATTCCTTATGTTTTGTACCTTACGTCAGTATGTATGTAAATAATGATAACAACATAAATTTTATGCTGTGTAGCAAGTATAGCCAATTCTGTAAACCTGTTTAGTAACTCACATTATATCAAATGAAATTAAGCATAGTATTTTTTTTTTTTATACCCCCTCTACACTATTTTATGGAGACTAGCACACGCTTCCCTTCAAGCCAACACTTTCCACAGAGGATAAGAAATAAGAAATTTGTAGCGCAGATATCCCATATATGAAAGAAGGAATATCGGGGAAAATAGATAGATAGATACTGTATTAGGTGAGGAACAGGAATGTGGGAAAATACTGAGCACACTATTACAAAGAGAGACAATGCAAGACTATTTAAACTGAAAGGAATAGGCTGAACTATATTACGAAAAAAAACATGCGTCTATGACAGTCAGAAGGGATTGTTTTCCCTTCCAGGCCGCTGCAGGCTTTTCTTTTACCTCCCCATAAGTTTTCACAAATATAGAGTTTTATTAATTCCATGTTGTTCCAACACGGAGTACTTACCTTGAGCTACTTTCTTAGGAGTATCTGGGATCTCCTCCCTATCCGACCAAGAATTTTGTGCAGTCCCCCCCCATCTCCGTTTTCCCTTGTCGGGTCCCTCTGTAGCGGATGGATACGTGCCCTGAGGCGACCCGGGGTCAGGGTGCGCTACTGGGTCTTTGTCGTCAGTAAGCATCTGGTCACGGCGTAGTTCACATCTCTCCGCTCTCTCTCACATCCCGTCCGACCCAACCATTGTGTTCCACGTGTTCCCTTTTGTGTTTTCCTGTTCCTATCCCTTCCTTGTGTTACATGTGTTGCTTGTGGTTACCCTCTTGGAATCCCAATGCCGTTGTCCCGGTTCCAAGCCCGGTAAGTCATGCAGGGCATGGCTCTCTAAGGTGAACATCGATCCCCACACGTTGTGCACCACGTGTCGAGGCAGTGTGCTCGCCTGCTTCCACGTTTCCGGAGTGTGAGTCCTCGCCGAAACTTCAATGGACGTTGCACGGCACCAAGAAGAAGAAGGCATCGAAGCGTTCACCGAGGAAGCCTGGTCTCGGTTCTCCGATAGCGTCTCCTTCAGCTCCTTCGGAGACCGGTTCCCCTTCCCCTTCCCCTTCCCTTACCCAGAGTAGGGGACGAGGTAAGTCCGTTCGGGGAAACAACCCATTGATGTTCCCCATGAGTCTGGTATTAATAAACCCAATTGCATTGTGCCTACGCAGACGAGTGAGGAGTCTGCTGTTGTTACAGAGTGCTTTCGGTAGACGAGGTTCTGGTGCCCGCAGGAAAGTTTAGACTTATCATGACGATAGTTTATAATATATTTATTCTTTCACATTGTTTATTTACAAAGCATATATCTGATGGAGAAATATAGGTTAGTAAATAAGTTTTGATTCACATTTGTGACGAGCCGAGAGAAGGTTGTGACTGAAAGACAGGATGAAAGCAACTGAGTAAATTTATTACAGAACACTCTCCTTTATATACAAAAGCTCAATACAACAGGAAATTTCCTGTTCAACCGACACCGCACCGGTTAACAGTTAACGGTGAGAAAAACAGACACATTATTTCAGGTTCAATGCAACAGGAAATTTCCTGTTCAACCACACCGCAACTGGTTAACAGTTAGCGGTGAGAAAAACATGTTATTTTTATTAGTAAAATAAATTTTTGAATATACTTACCCGATAATCATGTAGCTGTCAACTCCGTTGCCCGACAGAAATCTAAGGAGGGATACGCCAGCTATCACAATACTAGAAGGGGGTGTACTAACCAGCGCCACCTGTGGCCAGGTACTCAAGTACTTCTTGTTGACACCTCCTCAATTATTCCTCGGTCCCACTGGTTCTCTATGGGGAGGAAGGGAGGGTCAATTAAATCATGATTATCGGGTAAGTATATTCAAAAATTTATTTTACTAATAAAAATAACATTTTTCAATATTAAACTTACCCGATAATCATGTAGCTGATTCACACCCAGGGGGGTGGGTGGAAACCAGTGTACAAGATTAAAGGATAGCCAAGTATCCCCAAATTTCATATAACAGTTATCTCCAATAACAAATGAAATAATAAGTACCTGGTAAGGAAGTCGAATTGAACCGTTACTCTGCCTCTTTTTTAAGTTCGTCTTCCTTACTGAGCGCAGCGTTCCTCTTGGAGGCTGAATCAACCCAAGGTGCTAAAGTATATAGGGTTGCAACCCCTACTAAAGGACCTCTACACAACCTTTAACCTAGGCGCTTCTCAAGAATGAATTGACCACCCGCCAAATCAAAAGGATGCGGAAGGCTTCTTAGCCTACCGTAACAACCATAAAAACAACAATAAAAGAATTCAAGAGAAAAGTTAAAAAGGTTATGGGATTAAGGGAATGTAGTGGCTGAGCCCTCACCTACTACTGCACTCGCTGCTACGAATGGTCCCAGGGTGTAGCAGTTCTCGTAAAGAGACTGGACATCTTTCAGATAAAATGATGCAAACACTGACTTGCTCCTCCAATAGGTTGCATCCATTACACTCTGCAGAGAACGGTTTTTATTAAAGGCCATCGAAGTAGCTACGGCTCTTACTTCGTGGGTCCTTACCTTCAGCAATGCAAGGTCTTCCTCCTTTAAGTGAGAATGTGCTTCTCTGATCAGAAGCCTTATATAATACGAAAGCCCATTCTTGGACATGGGTCTCGAGGGTTTCCTGATGGCACACCATAAGGCTTCTGACTGTCCTCGGAGAGGTTTAGACCTCTTGAGATAATATTTGAGAGCTCTGACAGGGCAAAGAACTCTCTCAAGTTCGTTACCTACCATGTTGGAAAGGCTAGGTATCTCGAACGATCTAGGCCAAGGACGTGAAGGAAGTTCGTTCTTTGCTAGGAATCCAAGCTGGAAAGAACATGTAGCAGACTCGGTCGTGAAACCAATGTTCTTGCTGAAGGCATGAACCTCACTGACTCTCTTAGCTGTTGCCAGGCAAACGAGAAAAAGGGTCTTGAGGGTAAGGTCCTTGAATGAAGCTGACTGGAGAGGTTCGAACCTAGATGTCATAAGGAACCTTAAGACTACGTCTAGATTCCAGCCTGGAGTGGAAAGACGACGATCTTTAGACGTCTCAAAAGACTTAAGAATGTCTTGAAGGTCCTTGTTGGAAGACAGGTCCAAACCTCTATGGCGGAGAACTGAGGCCAACATACTCCTATATCCCTTAATCGTAGGAGCTGAAAGGGATCTCTCATTCCTAAGATGAAGCAGGAAGTCAGCTATTTGGGTCACAGAGGTATTGGTAGAGGATATCGAATTGGCTCTACACCAGCTTCGGAAGACCTCCCACTTAGACTGGTAGACCCTACGAGTGGAAACCCTTCTTGCTCTGGCAATAGCCCTGGCTGCCTCCTTCGAAAAGCCTCGAGCTCTAGCGAATCTTTCGACAGTCTGAAGGCAGTCAGTTGAAGAGCGTGGAGGTTTGGATGTAACCTGTCTACGTGAGGTTGACGTAGAAGGTCCACTCTTAGAGGTAGAGTCCTGGGGAAGTCTACTAGCCATTGTAGTACCTCTGTGAACCATTCTCTTGCAGGCCAAAGGGGAGCAACCAGCGTCAGCCGTGTCCCTTCGTGCGAGACGAATTTCTGCAGAACCTTGTTGATTATCTTGAACGGAGGGAATGCGTACAGGTCGAGATGGGACCAGTTCAGTAGAAAGGCATCCACATGAACTGCTGCAGGGTCTGGAACAGGAGAACAAAACAGAGGAAGTCTCTTGGTCATGGAGGTGGCAAACAGATCTATGGTAGGTTGACCCCACAAGGTCCAAAGTCTGTTGCACACACTCTTGTGGAGGGTCCATTCCGTGGGAATGACCTGATTCCTTCTGCTCAGACGATCTGCTGACACGTTCATATTGCCCTGGATGAACCTCGTGACTAGAGAGAGGTTTAGACTTCTTGACCAAATGAGGAGGTCCCTTGCGATCTCGTAAAGGCTCCTCGAATGGGTCCCTCCTTGCTTGGAGATGTAAGCCAAGGCTGTGGTGTTGTCCGAGTTCACCTCCACCACTTTGCCTAGCAGGAGGGACTTGAAGTTCAACAGGGCTAGATGAACTGCCAGCAGTTCCTTGCAGTTGATGTGGAGAGATCGTTGTTCCTCGTTCCACATTCCGGAGCATTCCTTTCCGTCCAAGGTTGCACCCCAGCCCGAGTCCGATGCATCTGAGAAGAGATGAAGATTGGGGGTCTGAATGGCCAAGGATAGACCCTCTCTGAGAAGGAGGTTGTGCTTCCACCACAGGAGAGTGGTCTTCATCTCTTGGTTGATAGGGATAGAGATTGCTTCTAGAGTCGAACTCTTGTCCCAATGAGCTGCTAGGTGGAATTGAAGAGGGCGGAGGTGGAGTCTGCCCAGCTCGACAAACAGGGCTAGGGACGAGAGAGTCCCTGTGAGACTCATCCACTGTCTCACTGAGCAACTGCTCCTCTTCAGCATGCTCATGATGCACTCTAGGGCTTGGCTTATCCTGGGGGCCGATGGAAAAGCCCGAAAACTCTGACTCTGAATCTCCATTCCCAGATACACGATGGATTGTGAGGGAATGAGTTGAGATTTTTCCAAATTGACTAATAGACCCAGGTCTCTGATAAGGTCTAAAGTCCAATGAAGATTCTCCAGACAACGACGACTCGAGGAGGCTCTCAACAGCCAGTCGTCTAGGTAGAGGGAGGCTCTGATGTTTGACAAGTGAAGGAATTTGGCTACATTCCTCATCAGAAGGGTAAAGACCATAGGAGCTGTGCTTAGGCCAAAACACAGGGCTTGGAATTGGTAGACGACCTTTCCGAAAACGAATCTTAGGAAAGGTTGGGAGTCTGGATGAATCGGAACGTGAAAATAAGCATCTTTCAAGTCCAATGAGATCATCCAGTCCTCCTGTCTGACCGCTGCTAAGACCGACTTGGTCGTCTCCATCGTGAACGTCAGCTTGGTGACATACTCGTTGAGAGCGCTGACGTCCAGCACAGGTCTCCAACCTCCTGTCTTCTTGGCCACAAGAAAGAGACGGTTGTAGAAGCCCGGGGATTGATGGTCCCGGACTATAACCACAGCCTTCTTCTGCACAAGAAGCGACACCTCCTGGTGCAAAGCTAGTCTCTTGTCCTCCTCTTTGTAGTTGGGAGAGAGGTTGATGGGCGAAGTGGTCAGAGGTGGTTGAAGGTAGAATGGAATCCTGTAACCGAACCTCAGCCAACTGACAGACTGTGCGTCTGCACCTCTCATCTCCCAAGCTCGCCAGAAGGTCTTGAGTCTGGCTCCTACTGTCGTCTGGAGAAGCGGAGAGTCAGTGTTTTCCTTTGGATGGCTTGGATCCTTTCCTGGACTTGCCTCTGTAAGAGTCTGGACGGGAGCTTCCTCGGCTGGGGGCTCTACCACGAAAGGGCGGTATGAATCTAGTCGCAGGGGTATCAGCCACTGGGGAGCGGTAAGTCTTAGGGACTGAGGTGGAAGCCTTAGACTTACGAGCCGAAGAAGCTACAAGATCGTGCGTGTCCTTCTGTATCAAGGCAGCAGACAAATCTTTAATGAGCTCTTCGGGAAAAATAAACTTCGAAAGAGGAGCAAACAGAAGTTGTGACCGTTGGCAAGGGGTAATGCTGGCGGAAAGGAAAGAACACAGCTGTTCTCTTTTCTTCAACACCCCTGATACAAACAAGGACGCTAGCTCGCCCGATCCATCTCTGATGGCCTTATCCATACAGGACATTAACAGCATGGCAGAATCTTTGTCCGTATGAGAGGTTTTCTTGCTGAGGGCCCCCAGGCACCAGTCGAGAAAATTAAACATTTCAAAAGCTCTAAACACCCCTTTAAGCAAGTGATCCAGGTCTGAGAAGGTCCAACACACTTTTGAGCGTCTCATAGCAGATCTTCGAGGCGAGTCTACCAGACTTGAGAAGTCAGCCTGGGCAGAGGCAGGTACTCCCAAGCCTGGTGCTTCCCCTGTGGCATACCAAACGCTCGCTTTCGAAGTGAGCTTCGTTGGAGGGAACATGAAGGAAGTCTTGCCAAGAAGTTGCTTAGACTGCAGCCACTCCCCTAAGATCCTAAAAGCCCTCTTGGAGGATCTAGCTAGGACAAGCTTGGTATAGGAAGACTGAGCTTGTTGCACTCCCAGCGAAAACTCAGATGGTGGAGAGCGGGGAATAGCTGAGACAAAATGGTCTGGATAAACCTCCCTGAGAAGAGCCAATACCTTGCGAAAATCAAGAGACTGTGGAGAGAGCTTGGATTCGTCCACGTCCGAAGAGGGATCAAGGTGTGCCTCCTCATCATCCGAAACCTCAACCCCAGAATGAGGCGACGGGATCGGATACGAATGCTGAACCGCAGAGTCAGAACGAGCAGGAACAACAACAGAGGTGGAAGGAGGAGGTGCAGCAAGTTCCTGTTCCTGTTCCTGTGGTATGAGTGGAGCGTGAAGAGACCGAGGCTGTGCAGAACAAGGTAAGGTTCCCGCAAGCAGAGATGTCTGAGGAGCAGGATCAGGGTGCACGGGTAGAGCTCGGTGCAGCAGTTGAGGAGACTGACTCACAGGTGGAAGAGGTTGTTGTACCTCCACCGAGAGTTGCACCGCCGGTGGAGCAGCCAGGGGAGGAGGAGGAAGAGTGGAGTAATCCTCCTGATCCCAAACCGAAGGTTGCCTTAAAGAAGGCTGATACTGAACAACACTGGGAACAGTGAACACAGAAAGTGGTTCAACATCGTACGCCTGGCAGATGGAGCTGCGACTGGGTGCAGCGAGTGCAGGCGGGTGCAGCACAGGCTGAACGGGTGCAGGAGGTTGGTGTACCACCGGTGCAGGCGGGTGCAGCATAGGCTGAACGGGTGCAGGAGGTTGGTGCACCACCGGTGCAGGCGGGTGCAGCACAGGCTGAACGGGTGCAGGAGGTTGGTGCACCACCGGTGCAGGCGGGTGCAGCACAGGCTGAACGGGTGCAGGAGGTTGGTGCACCACAGGTGCAGGAGGTGCAACACTCTCAGCACGACACTCACGCATCAGGTCCGAAAGCTGAGCTTGCATGGACTGAAGCATAGACCACTTGGGATCAGCAGAGACAGTAGCAGACTGAGGTAAAGCCATAACAGTGGTTGCACCACCGGTGCAGCTCTGTTGTACCTTACTCCTCTTGGGCGGAGTACAGTCGCTAGATGACTGAGGCGAGTCAGAGCTGAGCCAACGACTGCAACCTGGCTGAGCACTCGAGGGCTGGACTCTGCGTTTAAGCGGTCTAGAGACCTGAGACCAACGTTTCTTCCCCGAGAGAAGATCAGCGGACGAGCGGAAGACGGGCTCAATCGTCTGCAAGTGGGAGTGACGGTCTGTGGAAGACACGCCCGCAACCACTGAGGATAATTCTGTGCGCCTAACAAGGCCTGCCGAACCCTTATGCCCTTCGACATTGCTTCTCCCCTGGGCTTGGGAGCTTGCAAGAGGTCCCGGACTGGGAGAACGACTGGCTCGCACAGAAAAATCCCCACGCACCACACTGGCACTAACACTAGCACAAGGCACCGCACCGACACTAGCACTCGTCACAGCACTGGCACTAACTTCACCCACTGCACTCTTGGCCTTCAACTCTTTCACTTCGGCCATCAGAGACTTATGGTCACTTACCACTGACTCTACCTTATCGCCTAAAGCCTGAATAGCGCGTAAAACCACTGACATATCAGGCGGAGGGCACACAGTAGGATCGGGGGTAGCCACTACAGGGGTAGGATCAGGAACGGGATCATGAGATGAGGAAAATAAAGAAGAGTGAGAAGAACTCCTCCTAGCTCTAATTCTCTCTAACTTAGAAGAATACTTTAAAAGTCGGACAAAATCCAATTCCGAAAGTCCGGCGCATTCCTCACATCGATTTTCTAACTGACAGGGTCTGTCCCTACAGTCAGAACAAGCGGTGTGAGGATCTACCGAGACCTTCGGAATACGTCTATTGCAAGACCTACATCGTCTATGGGAGGGGGCTTGCGAAATGTCAGACATTTTGTTTTCAAGAGAAGTCAAAGGGAGATCCAAAAAACAAGCAAAAATTCGTTAACCGTTAAACTGAATTAAATAAAAGCTATCTAGCTAATATCAGAAGGTTTCTAGTAATGCGACAGCCGTAAATCAAAGAGAATACATCACCAAATAAGCGAGAATAAACTCGAAGACCATAAGCGTATCCCAGAACGTCTAGCCGGAGGCACGACAGAGGAATAATTGAGGAGGTGTCAACAAGAAGTACTTGAGTACCTGGCCACAGGTGGCGCTGGTTAGTACACCCCCTTCTAGTATTGTGATAGCTGGCGTATCCCTCCTTAGATTTCTGTCGGGCAACGGAGTTGACAGCTACATGATTATCGGGTAAGTTTAATATTGAAAAACATGTTATTTCAGGTTCTTTTTAGTGTGAGGGGAGAGCGAAGATACAAGCATAATATATACACAAAATGAAATGTCGTTACTATGTATGATCGTGTGACACACGGTTGGTACTCATTACTGGGTAATTATTTGAGAACAATGAAGGTGTTCGGACAAAAATACTTCCGACCAATCAGGTATCAGGAACCTTTCCGAGCTAAAAGGACACCCCTGTGAGTTGGTGCAAATATGCACCTCTTAAAAAAAATAGTCCATAGATAGCTGGCCCCTCTAGCTCTCCGAGGAAAGGTTCTTCTTTCTGATCTCGTCCGGTTCCTTTCATTTTCCAAATTAAGTACTATGAAATCCAGATTGAGCCTCGTTTTATTTTGACTCCCGACCCCTCAGTAGAATCCCTTACCAGGGGTATCCCAGTACAAAGCTTATCTTTTTTGAGGGCCTCCCTTTCAACATCTGAGCTCCTCAACATAGAGAGAAACGCGAAGTTTGCCATGCAGGCTGCTTCGTGGCTTGACCCATGGTTGGGGTCGTTGGGCCTGATTGTTCGATCCGAGGACCTTTTCAAGAATTCAACAAGACAGTCCCTGGAATCCTTCCTCTAGTCAGGCACCCGGACCCTGGAGTTCCTTTTGCACCACGCGGTCAAGCTGCGGGCAAATGCAATTCTCAAGAGAAGGGATATAGTAATTGGAAGGTTCCACAGGCAGATGCCAAAAGTAGAGGTTACGAGCCTTCAGAACTCGATCCTTGAGGATCCTCTCTCTTCTATCCTGAAGAGGTAGAGAGAGCAGCTGATAAGTGGAGAAAATCCTCCAAGGATTCTCTCCTCCACAGAGCCATGACTTCTCGGCCTTATGGGAGCGCTCCTCAGGCTCCCAAAGATCATCCCAACTTATCTCATCCCACGACTTCGAGGTCCACTTGCTCTTTAAACGGCCCCTTTAGTCCAAGGACTAGAAAGGAACCAAACCTTTCAGAAGAAAGAGAAGTGGTAGAGGGGGTGGCCGAGGGAGCCCTTCCTGCTAGGGAGGGCAATCCTCTCAGTCCACCAGTGGGAGGATGCCTGCAACGCCTCTTGCAGAGGTGGTATT
>NC_090735.1:110291567-110298877 GCF_036898095.1 Palaemon carinicauda
TACACCAAATAGTCTGGCCTATTCTTTACAGATTCTCCTCTTTCCTCATACACCTGACAACACTGTGATTATCAAACAATTCTTCTTCGCCCAAGGGGTTGACTACTGCACTGTAATTGTTCAGTGGCTACTTTCTCTTGGTATGGGTAGAAGAGACTCTTTAGCTATGGTCAGCAACTCATAGAAGAAGGACACTCCAAAATCAAACCATTGTTCTCTAGTCTTGGGTAGTGCCATATCCTCTGTACCATGGTCTTCCACTGTCTTGGGTTAGAGATCTCTTGCTTGAGGATACACTTGGGCACACTATTCTATCTTATTTCTCTTCCTCTGGTTTTGTTAAAGTTTTTATAGTTTATTTAAGAAATTAGAAATATTTATTTCAATTTTGTTACTGTTTATATAATTTATTTTTCCTTGTTTCCTTTCCTCATTGGGCTATTTTCCTTCTTGGAGCACCTGGGTTTATAGCATTCTGCTTTTCCAACTAGGGTTGTAGTCTAGCAATTAATAATAATAATAATAATAAGAATTTGATGCGTCATCCATCCAAAAATTGAAGTCTCCACAGATAACTAATTCATTTTTCTCCATGATAATCATCTCAATGAGAGCACTGAATTCTTCAAAAAAGATACTAGTGTTTGTTCTAGGAGGTTTATAGATTGTCACAAAGGATTTTTTTTTTTTTTGGCGTAAAGTTTATTTCTATATATTCAGAGCTTCTTACAATAGCTCTTTTCAACATTTTGAGATTTGTGTAACTTTTATGAATAAAGAGTCTGACACCCCCACCAGACCTACTTTCTCTCGGTATGTGAAAGAAGGTGTGTGTGTGGGGGGGGGGTGGTTGTCATTTCAGTGATCTTTGCCTTGTCCAAGTTATTTAACCATGTATCAGATAATGCTAGCATATCCAAATATTTCTCGTTTATCAATTCTCAAATTTGAACAGTCTTATTACCTACAGATTGCATATTACATAGCCACAGTTTATGACATCCCTAGTAACCATGATCAGTATTTTCTTGTTAGTCTTTTCAATTCCATGTCATAAGCTTTGCATTGTCTAGAATTTACTATGTGGTCACTTGGTTTGTTTAACTTTGTGCAGTTTATACACTTTTGACACTTGCGAATTACGTGAATTACACTCCTTGGTGGAATGTTTTCCTGAACATTTCCCGCAGACTTTATCATCATTCTTAGACTTGCAATCTTTTTCAAGATGTCCATACGTCTGACAGTGGTAGCAGGTGATCATGTGGTACCTATCACGTATGTTATAAGTACCCCATCGTAACAAATCTTTGTCCCCATCATCATGAATAGCCCTCTGAACTTCAGGATCACATTTCAGCACATAGTGGTTGGTCCCCCCCCCCCCCAGGTATTTTTCCTCAGGAATACACCTATCTTCTCTTGTATATTTTGAATTTGGTCTAGGCAGCAATTTCTTTGACACAGAGCATTTAGTACATCATCTTCACCATTGTTCACATTGCATATCATTATTTTTTGTTTTAGTTTTCCGATTTTTCTCGTTTCAGTGTCAGCCACCAATGTCTGAATTTTGTTTGCCGCCTCTTCTCAGATCATTTTGTTTGCAAAGTTTACAACAACATTTCCATTTGTAGTTGACCTCGTGTTAGGTATAGGAATGTCTCTAAGTGCTAGTTCAACCTTGCGTTTTCTTTCAGTGATTTTAAAGTTGTTGTATCAGTTGATTTAATTATCAACAGATTTTTTCCTTAACTTTGTCTGCAATTGTCGGTTTCTCCGGTTTTGGGTCTATCAATGTTTGAAGTGTTGCTTTAATTGATTCCATATTCATGGCAAGAATGTCAACTTTCTCAATAAGGTTGGTAGTCTGGGTGGAGTTTGCTGCATGTGCGCTAAGGTCCGCAAGTTTGTTTTCCAAGTCGTCTATTTTCGCGTCTTGTTCATTCAAGGCCGATTCTCTCACATTCACTCTTCCTTTAATTTTGATATTACTAAAGTGGCTTGTCTGGCTTCACATACGCAGTGTGGGCATAACCAATCTAGGTTATTCCGTTCATTATCAGTAATGCCTATCACTATATGCACACATTTCTTATGGTAGAGTCTATTACATTCACATCCTATCCATTTTTTTCCGGTCTCCCTCCATGGTTTCACATATGAGGCAGAAATAGTTAGGAACAGACATAGTGTACTGTTTCTTATTCCTTAGGTTTCTCCATATACTAAGCGAGAAATAGAAAGCTAAAACACGACGCAGGGCGAGTTTTTAACGGAGCTCTGCGCTACACGTCCACACTCTAGCAAGACAACTCACCACTGCCGTTTTGCCATTTTTTTTTTTAAATCACTACTGCACTTGCAACTATCAATCGTTGGCCACTAGCCGTTTTTTCCGAGAAAGTATTCATCTTCCCGCCCTTCTCTTATAACTTTAAGTATTCACATCCAGACATTCTCTAACAGTGCGTGAACTTTAATCCCGCAGCCACTTGACCTTCGGGAACTGCCGGCCCCAGCAACCAGGAATCATATAAATATATGAATAATACAGCATCCGCCTGACGGATCTCACCTAACCTATTTAACCTCTGATTGTTTTTAGGTTCACTCAGCAGTATGTCATACGTATTGCTACACTCAGCAAAGTTACCACAACACTTTACGTATACATTAAGCACCAACATAAGAACACATTGTTATCATCAAGTTTATTCAAAACATGTCAAAAGAATAAATGAGGTCTGTTCAAACAACAACAACAGCAAAGAAAAAAAATTCTACTCATCAACTCGAGGAATGTTACGTATGCAGGAGTAAGAAGGAAAACACTGATTGACACTTTTGAAAACTACCTCTTTAGGCACCACATGTATGTGTGCCTGATGAAGTTCAGACACTGCGCCACTAATAATGCTTTGTATCACTACTGTGTTAGATTTAACCATTTTTACTCGGTACGGACACAAATCGCTGGCTTTAGTTTGTGTTTTGTTGGTTGTAATTGTTTCAAATACTGTACACACGATCGCCCACAAATACTTTTACCAGTGCGGTTTGAGCCGACCATTATACTTTCAGCTGTGTTTTTTGTTAGAGCTTTTCAAAATCCTTTCTGTGGTGTTCATTACTCTCCTCAAGAGATTTAGTAAATATACACGGCATTGCTCAGTTGAATAATTTGGCAACGGTTGCGAATTAATCAGGACCGTATATGGTAACACAAGATCCTGTTCATACACTAAAAAGAAAGGCGTGTCCCTGAGCGAAGCATTAAATGCAATGTTCAAAGCTAACTCAGCTGTAGGAAGCATGGCGTGCCAATGAAGGGGGTCATCAGTCACTAAGTAACGTAAAATTTGCACTACTTCCCTATTATGTGATTCCACTTAGCCATTAGCTGAAGGCCTGTATGCGGTCACTGGAAAGTGTTCAGTTTTCATCAAGTCCATGAGCGATTTCACCGCCTTATTTATAAACTCGAGACAATTATCACTTACCAAATTTTTGGGCAAATAAACCTAGTAATGAAAGAGCACAGCGCCTGGTCTAATGAATTTGCTGATTTATCCAACATTGCGTAAGTATGAGTGTACCGAGTAAATGCATCCACAAATACACATATGTTTTTATGTTGTGTTAAACCAGTAGGAAATGGTCGTACCACATCCATATGCATCCTATAAAACTTAATAGGAATCACAGGCCACTTTCTGGCTTCCGGGACAGTGTTTTTATGTTCTTTGAAATAGTTACAAGCATGACAAACATTTTTTTATAATTTTCTATAAATTTTTTCATTCGTAACCAAAAGAATGATTCACATGCTCTTCTTAATGTTCTATCAATCCTTAAATACCCTGCATACGGACTTGCATGTACAGTGTGGATGGCTCGATTAATTAAAGAGGGAGGAAGAACTACCCGTGCACAAAATTCCCCTCCCCTCTTCTCGTAATCACAATGTAGTACAAGATATCATTCTCTATAAAAAAATTCTCACGGGGCTCATTCAGAAATGATGGATAACTCTCCGATTCTCCTTTAATCACTGCTCGCACTCTTTCCATTCATTCCTCTTTATTTCTGTCCTTCTCGGACTTCTTTTATGTCCTAGCCTCCCAAGTCAATCACACCTGCATCATCAGGGCATTCATTCTGGAAACCCCTGGTCATGTCCTCGGCCACCCACATCACCTTTACTGCTTCCACATTCTCGCTCTCTCTCTCTCTCTCTCTCTCTCTCTCTCTCTCTCTCAGGTACAGCTGTTACCTTACTTGAATGTCTCTCCTTGCCCGCATAAGCACTTACTCTCGCATGACTTTCTATCGGTAAAATGCACCTTCCTGCTTTTACTGTTATTGTATCTTTTCCCCCCAAAATACATATTTGATTACTGCTTATAGAATCAATTCCTAATATAGCCTCGATTCCTGGAATTCCAAGGTGGGCAAAACAAAAAAATCATTTGGTATCTTCACAGATCCCGGAACCTTAAAGTTTGCGATCATTGTATGGCTTACGTGTAGTTTTATTTCCTCCTGGCATATCGAGGATGATGGATGCCGCTGACTGTAGTAGGTTTGAGGAAAATCTTTTTTCAATCGGTGAAACGCTGGCTCCTGTGTCTATCAGCGCTCGAATGTATTTATCTGGTAGGTCAATCCTAACTGCTAACATGTCTAGCCGACCATTAGAATATATAGGGTACGGCCAACGACCTTGCCTGCCACCCCGCAGCTCCCTAGTGCTGCGAGAGTAAGATCGGGAGTACCGATGAAGGTCCCAGTGCCTTTTCTACCAAGTCCGTCATCGTCACTCTTACCGCTGCCTTGGCTGCTGCTTCTAATGTCATGTGGGGGCCATCGATCTCCCCCGTCTCCCCCTGCCTCGGTTTTCTTTTCCTCGGATATTGGGCGGGGTAGGTGTGCTTGTGCCACAGCCCGCCCATCCTCAGCATTTTTTGCTGGGCACTCTCGAGATAGATGACCGTAAGCCTGACAAGTGTAACAACAGGGGGAGGTCCTTGGGTGGGGCACTGCACTCGTCGGTGCCCCTCTCCCCCACACTGCCAGCATCTGAAGACTCTTCTCACCTGCTGACTGCGTTCTCCCCTCTCACGCTTTGGGGGTTTGGTGAGTACCTCTCATGGCTGCCAACTTCTCGGAATTCAGGCAGTTAATCTCAGTCATTTTTTCTTCTGGCAAACTGTCTAGAATGTTTTCTATCGCGCTTACTACGTTGCTAACGAGCGATTGTCATCGAACAAATAACCATATTAATACGGGTTTACTAATCCGCGAATATGTTTACGGGTAATTGCTTTTTTATCACCTTCTGGGAGGTTGGCACTCTGGGTAGCAAACGAATCACAATCCTGAAAAATGCGAGTTGCTAAACTAAGAGCGGATTCACCTTCCCGAATTTTGAGTTTGTAATTTTCTTTTATGTCCCCTCTCCGGCATTGGGTAATGCATATTTCTCAATTAAACATTGTTTTATTTCAGTATAACTTCTTAAAACGGTCTTGTGGTCAATACATTACCTCCATTGCTGGAGCATCTTTCAGCCATCTAATTACTGTACTTGAATAGCTTTTTCTCTTTCAGACCACCCATATGTGGCTACTCAAAGTCTCTCAAAAACACTTTGATCGATTGAAAACCCTTCGTTAGGCCGTTGATCATCGAAAGGCCTAACACTTGCCTGGAGTTCTGGCAAATTCGAACTACGATTTACGTATCTTCACTTGGCTGTGCATGTGTAGTTTCACTTACGTGCGTCGAATATGCTGTGGTTGCGCGCCTCTCCTCTTCTCGTTCAACCAAGAATCTGTTCATTAACTCTGCTAGGTTATTTAACCTATTTTCCAAGTCCTTTGTTCGTAGTTCTTGTCTATATTCTTCATCGGCCTCTCTATAACCCACTGCTCCTTTGTTTTCATCTCCTGCAGCAGCAGCGTCTGCTATGTTAGTCCTTGTGTTTCTTGGCATCTTGAAATTTTTATTTGACCAGCTCAAAGAACATCTTCGCTTACGGCATACACAGACATATTTGTACACCTGATACCAATATGACCCATGTCAACGGATAATGAGACATCGGAACATGGGTTTTTTTCACTTTATTACAAAAAGGTTTGTGAATACACTGTGTACAGCCAATACTCTCAGGTGAGCACCTTGTCTAATGAATGCAAAAAGGCTACTGACTACCCCTCGCAAGCAAGATGCAGTCTTGTTACAACAACATGCTTAATTGTCATGATTATAGAGTTCATTTACCTTGGTGTATAAAACAAATATTTGCTTACAGGGATTAGGACATATATATATATATATAAATAAATTTCTACCTCATACTTGGGATCGAACGCTAGCCCCTTCTAATGAAAGGCCAGGTCGAAACCAACCATGCCACGAGAGCCCATAAAAGGAAATCTGAACCTGACACTAATCTAGCTGTCCGAGGATTTACCTGGTGAGACATCAGTCTCTTTACCAGCGAGTTTACCAGATTTCCCCGGGCCACCACGTGACACAATTGGTAGTAATTCATTCAAATTACCCCTAATGAGTCAATATGGATAAATATCAACACAACATCGCGTTCAAATAGAAATAAATTTCTACCTCATACTTATTTATTTATATATATATATATATAAATATATATATATATATATATATCTATGTATATATATATATATATATATATCTATATATATATATATATATATATCTATCTATATATATATATATATATATATCTATATATATATATATATATATGTATATATATATATATATATCTATATATATATATATATATATCTATATATATATATATATATATGTATATATATATATATATATATGTATATATATATATATATATATGTATATATATATATATATATAGATATATATGTATATATATATATATATATGTATGTATATATATATATATATCTATATATATATATATATATGTATATATATATATATATATCTATATATCTATATATATATATATATATGTATATATATATATATATATATAGATATATATATATATATATGTATATATATATATATAGATATATATATATATATATGTACTGCATATACTGTATATATATATATATATATATCTATGTACTGTATATATATATATATATATCTATGTACTATATATATATGTACTATATATATATATATATCTATATATATATATATATCTATCTATATATATATATATATATATATTTATATCTATATATATATCTATATATATATCTATATAT
>NC_090735.1:110299377-110311877 GCF_036898095.1 Palaemon carinicauda
CTCCTGAATTTAGATCTCAATACACTGCACACATAACAACTAATATATCTGTTTCTAGTATACTGTAAGACAAAGGCCTCAGACACGTCATTTCATGTCTGGCTTTTTCTGACTCGATATAATTAGATCATTATATTTTGTAGTCCTCCATATACCTGAAGTGCTGTGTAGAAAGATTTTCACGTTTTTTTTTTTTTTTTTTTTTAAATCAAACAAGATATTTTTGTTAACTGAATAGTGATAAAAGAATGAATCATAAATTGTATAAAAGAAAATCTTGAGTGATACTACTCATTCATGGAATCATGCTTCACAATGCAAGTTTTTTCTATGGAGATTGTAATATCGAAGAGTAAAGGAAATGGAATATAGTACTCCAAATGACCTATGTTTGAATCCAGCTAATGAATACCTTGTCTTGGATTCACGCAAATATCAAATAGTTCCAGGTTGGAATGGTCCAGGGATGGTGTTTCATGCTGCCGCTCGGGAGAGATTTCTTTTCTGGAGAGATAGTGAAAATCTAAGAACTAATATTGACAGTCTAAGACGAGCACCGGAGGGGAAGGCCATTCTTTTTGAAAATAATGAGAATGTTTGATAAATAAATGATTAAAGAATGAAAGAAAGGACCACAAATGATTAAAGAAATATATAGGGAAACAAAAATGGCGTGAGGGGGGGAGGCACCCCAGGTTGGCGGGTGGGAAGGGGAGGCCCCGCCCGGGATGTTGGAGGGAGGGGGTGCCTGTGGATGGCATGAGAGGGGGAGGCCTGCCTGTCTGGCGGGAGTGGGGAGTCCCTCCCGGGCTGGCGGGAGGGGGGAGGCTTGCCTGGGCTGACGGGAGGGGGGGGGGGGGGGGAGGTCCGCCCAGGCTGGTGGGAGGGGGGAGGCCCACCCTGACTGGCGGGAGGGGGGTGAGACCTTCCCGGGCTGACGGGAGAGGGTGATACCCGCCTGGGCTGGCGGTATGGGGGGGGGGGGGGGCGCTTGCCCGGGCTGGCTGGAGGGGGGGGGGAGGCCCTCCCGGGCTGGCGGGAAGCGGGCAGCCCCGCCGAGCCATCAATATAGAGTTGCTGTATCTAGCTTATTTTTAAAAAATACATTCTTTGTCTCCAGTCTCCAATATCCGAAATAGTCTTCAAAAAGTCTTCAAATAGTCTTCAACACCCTTCTCAGATGTTGATGCTTATGGAGGTGAAGACACAAATTCTATTTTTCCTTTGTTTTTTATGAGACCACAGATTTCTTAGCTCTTAAGTTGTCTGCTATTTTCTTCAAGTTATCAAATTATATATGTACAGTATATATATATATATATATATATATATATATATATATATATATATATATATATATGTGTGTGTGTGTGTGTATGTATAAATATATATGTATATATATACATGTATATTTATATATACATATACACACACACACATATATATATATATATATATATATATGTGTGTGTGTGTTGTGTTGTGTGTGTTGTGTGTATGTATATATACGGTATATTTGGTTGTATATATATATATATATATATATATTTATATATACATATATATATAAATATATATATATATATATGTGTGTTTGTGTGTTTTTGTGTGTATATAAATATGTATATATATGTGTATATATGTATATATACACACATACACACACACACACACACACATATATATATATATATATATATATATAAGGGATTTTGACGTAGGAAAAATCTATTTCTGGGCGAAGGACCTGTGCCGCCCAGTGAATAAGCTCCATTTAGCACTTATTCCTAGGTAATTTACTGCTAAATATACCAGAGAAAAAATGTAAAGGAGTGCTAGGTTAACTAGCTCGCTCACCTATGGTGTCGGTATAAAATTGGGCGTATATTCCAGAGGTCCCGCACTATTAGATTAATCCACGACAGAGAACCCCAATAGAGGAGAGCCGTTCAACCTCACTCGGTACTACTACAATGCATCCGCTCAGAACCCAACTCCTTAGCACCCAAAGTTTGGGGACTCCAAGGGAGAGGAGCTGGGAGGGTTCACTGGGCGGCACAGGTCCTTCGCCCAGAAATAGATTTTTCCTACGTCAAAATCCCTTTTCTGGCTCGAACCTGTGCCGCCAGTGAATCTATACAAGAGAAAAATGTCACCAAACTTGCAAAATAAAGGAAAAAAACATAAGCGTAAGAGAAATACAGGATGCTTTAATCAGATGAGTACCAAAAAACAATTATAAGGGTATCTTAAATATGAACATAAATCCAATAAGGTAGGTATAATAATGCCGTGAGTGATAATATATACAGATACTCAGGAGCATAAAATTTACAAATATAATAACAGTATTCAGGTGCGAGACCAACGAATACAATAGGGTATAAATGAGGCAGGTAAGAGGGAGAGATAAAGAGTCAAGGCATTAACCTGTGAGTTACTCGGGAGTAACTACGCTCCCTGCGGCTACTGTAGAAAATTTTAGGGCTTCCAAATGTTTAAGGTAGTGTTTCTTGAACACTGACGGTGATTTCCACCCTGTATACCTGGAAAGGTCTGTAAAATTCATGTGGTGAAAGAAGTTCACCGAGGTGGCAACCGCCCTGATATCATGTGCAAGAGGAAAAGAGTCAGGGTTAGCTTGTTTAATAAAATACAAAATTTGTTGCCTGATCCCTTTAATAGTAATGGTACCGCCTTGTTCTCTAACGAATAGAGGCCCCGAGGAGTTAGAGGAGGTCCGGGATAAATAAGACCTAAGAGTAGTGACAGGGCACAGCGACGGATCTTGCGTGAGGGGAACAATTTTCCAGGAGGTCCATCTGTTTTGAGGGTCTTCATTCTTAGCCAAAAAGAATTTGTTAGGAGAAAGAAGGACCTCTCCTGAAGGCAGAAAGTCAATATGACCCGGGTCTCTCGACAAGGCTGCCAATTCAGAAATTCTTGCCCCGGAAGCCAAGCTCACTAGGAAAAGTGTTTTCCTGAGAAGGGGCATGTAATCACAAGAACTGTTAATGGTATCAGAAGCCAATTTGAGTACGTCATTAAGGAACCAGGTCACCGGGGTAGGACGAGTAACCGGTTTCAGTCTGGCACAAGCTTTCGGAATTGAAGCTAACAAAGAGTCGGTTAAGTCTATGTTAAAACCCACTAGGAAGATCTTTTTCAGAGCCGATTTAATAGTGGTGATAGTATTGGCTGCCAGACCTGATTCTAATAAAGATCTAAAGAAAGTGACTGTAAGGTTCAAGTTCATACAGTTCACGTCTGAGTCTATTAAAAATTTTGCCAACTTTTTAACTGCAGAGTCATACTGGCGGATGGTGGAATCCCGTTTATCCGATTCTAGGAACAAGGTGTTTTGAGGATCAATATTGGCACCATGCATAGCCGCAAACTTCATAAAGTCCATAAAGTTAGGGCGCTCTGAATGTTTGAGAAAGCGTACACAACGCGTGTTTGTACTATCTGAGACAGAACCGGATTGGGTATCGGGTGAGGGTATAGTCTCAACTCCCGCAGGAGAGGATACCAGTTGCTCTTGGGCCAGTTGGGTGCGACCAAGGCTACTTGTCCCTTGAAGGATCTCAGTTTGTCTAGAACTTTCAGCAAAAGATTCACCGGGGGAAAGAGATAAATCTTTTCCCAGTTGTCCCAATTCTGTGACATGGCGTCTGTGGCGTAAGCCTGAGGGTCTAGATTGGGAGCCACATATACTCTCAATTTGTGGTTGGATTCCGTGGCGAAGAGGTCCACTTGGAGACCGGGAACCTGAGAGAGAATCCACCGAAATGACTTTAGATCGAGTGACCATTCCGATTCTAGAGGGGAGGTCCGGGACAGGGCGTCTGCCACTACATTCCGGACTCCCGCCAGGTGGACAGCTGAAAGATGCCAACGGTTCGAGGCTGCTAGGGAGAATATGGCTACTAGAACATGGTTCAGAGGCCCTGACTTTGACCCGCCTCTGTTGAGGCAGCGGACCACCACTTCGCTGTCGAGGACCAGACGAAGGTGTTGTTTCTTGGGAAGAGCGAGACGTTTCAGGGTTAGAAGAACTGCCATGGCCTCTAGCACATTGATGTGAAAATGGCGGAACAAGGGAGTCCAAAGACCTTGAACTTTCTTGAGCTGAGAATAGCCGCCCCAACCTGATAAGGATGCGTCTGTGTGAATGATTAATTCCGGAGGCGGAAATCGAAGGGGAACTGACTTTGACAGACTGTTTGCTCTTGTCCAAGGAAGAAGTCTTTCCCGTAGAATGGGAGGAAGGCGGACTTTCCTGTCCCGGAGCTTCCGGTTCGCCCTCGAACGCCAGACACGATTGATATCTTTCAATTTTGCCTTCAGAAGAAGATCCGTCACTGAGGCAAACTGAAGGGACCCCAGAATCTTCTCTTGGAGTCGTCTGGAACTTACTTTGTCTTTGAGAAAGCGTTTGGTGTTCCTTGCAATCTCTAACCTCTTGGGTCTGGGAAGACACAGAGTATGAGATATAAGATCCCATTGCAGGCCGAGCCATTGGAACTTCGATTTTGGAAGAAGACGGGACTTCTTGAAGTTGATCTGGAAGCCTAGAGATTGGAGATAATGGATGACTTTGTGAGTGGCTTTTAGGCAATTTTGGGAGGTGTCTGACCAAATGAGCCAGTCGTCCAGATAGGCTACTACTTGAATCCCTTGATTCCTGAGTTCCTGAACAGCGACTTCTGCTAGCTTTGTGAAGATCCTTGGGGCAATGTTGAGCCCGAAAGGCATCACCTTGAAGGAGTAACTTTTGTCCCCTAAGCGAAAGCCTAGGTACGGACGGAAGTGTCTCGCTATCGGGACGTGATAGTAGGCGTCTGTAAGATCGATAGAGGTGGTGACGGCCCCACGGGGAAGTAAGGTCCGCACCTGCGAGACGGTAAGCATTCGAAACTTGTCGCATTGAATGGACAAGTTGAGAAGGGATAAATCTAGAATCACTCTTCTCTTGTCTGAATCCTTCTTCGGGACACTGAACAGCCGACCTTGAAACTTCAGATGTTTCGTTTCTTGTATGGCGTTCTTTTGTAAGAGATCCTGGACAAATTCGACCAGGTCCGGAGTGGAATGTTGACGAAATTTGTTCGGAGGAGGAGGTCCTTGAATCCAACTCCACCCTAGTCCCTTGGAGATGATACTGAACGCCCAGGGACTGAACCTCCATTTGTTGCGGAAGGCATAGAGCCTCCCCCCTACCTGCTGCACCTCAGTATTGGTTTGAGGAGTTGCCTCCACGTCCGCCTCGGAAGTTCTTTCCTCTGCGAAAGGCTCTTCCCCTGCCTTTGTTTTGGTTAGAGCCACGGTGGTAGCCTCTACCATAACTCTGGGAAGAGCTATGAGCCTCGTAGGACTGGTTAAAGGCAGGGGAAGTGGCGGAGGCACCAGAAAGCTGGCTCTTAGGTAGCAGAACGATGACATAGTCATCCGAAGGAGCCCGAGAGGTGGAAGGCTGTGCAGGGACAACAGAAGATGGAGGAAGAGGCAGCCGGAAGTTGGATGAAGCACTCTGTTGTTGCCTGAACTGGGTGGAGGTATATGGTCTAAGCTTCTTCCTACCCCGGGCTTGATAATTTGCGGGGTCATACTTGCGTTTAGGGGTCAAACCCCAACGGGCTTTAAGGCTCTGATTAACCCTAGTGGCCTCCGCCAAGACTTCCTCTACGAGATCCTCGGGGAAGAGATTTGAACCCCAACAGGAGGACCGGATGAGTTTATTAGGTTCATGCCTAATCGTCGCCTCAGCTAGAACATGCTTGCGACATCTGCGTTTAGCAGTAGCGAAGTCATACAAGTCATAATATAAAGACTGTAACGTAGCCTTGTTGAGAGACTTAAAAATACTCTCCGTATCGTAAGTCAAGGCTATCGACTCCGTGGATGTGGCCAGGTTTAGAGTACGGCCCACACGTAGGCGGGAATCATATTCCTGTTTAATGAGGGATTCCGGGAGACGGGGAAGCTTCTCACTAAACAAGACTGAGGCACAGTCTGCTGCAAGCTTGCCGGAGGTAAAGGTGGTATGGACGTTGTCCCAACACTCAATACCTGAGGGAAGAAGGAGGGAGATTGGATCCACCTCTCGGATGGGAGGCAAGGGCTTCTCCTCCAGAGCATATTGAAAGGCAAGCTCTGCCACCTTATTGACGCATGGAGTCAAGGTGTTCTTGTCCATTAAGAACATCGTAAAGGAGCTTTTATAAGGCGTCAGCATGGTGTTAGTGCAGCCGATGTCATTCAAAAATCTGGCCCAAACAGATTGGGCTTGCTCCTTCGGGAAGATGACCGTCTCTTTGGGGACCTTGTCTAATCGGACTAAAGCTTCCTCGGTAAGTCTGGCATAACCATGAAATGGAAATGCCAGACCCGGAGGAAAGAATTCAAAGTCCTCTAGAGGACGAGTGCCAAGGCCCTCCAGAGTCAACATTCCGTCTGAGAACGGGGAATGAAGAGCCATCCGCCAGGGGTTGTTCTTGGCAAACGGCGGGAGCTTAGAGGCATCCGGGATGAGAGAGCTTTGGACTCTCTCCGGAGCTCCTTGCTCTAAAGCCCCAATTCTCTGACCGAAGTTAGAGAACATCGTGTCCATCCTCGACTGCATCTCCGAAACCAACTTTGCCTGCATCTCCGACACGAAGCGAAGCATGGCTGATTTGGAAAGGCCCGGGCTAGCAGCAGGAGGGGCGGAAGGAACTCCCGGGTCGTGAGACTTAGAGGAGGAACCAGAGGTCTTTGAAGACGGGTTCGTACTATGTTTAGAGCCATGAGAAGTCTTGTGAGGCTTGCGAGCTTTGGGTAAGGTCCTTGAAGTAGACTTATCCTTAGGGGGAACCGGGTATGAACGTTGAGACGAATCACGGTCCCCAGAAAATCCAAGAAAAGAAGAGCGATCAGAAGAAGAAGAAAGAGCGGGGCTGAGGATAGGAATCTCAGCGCCGGACACACCTGCCTCACTTACCACCCTACCTGTATCCGGCTCGTCTAGCAACATTGGTTCGACGTCCAGGTTCATGGAGGCAACATTGTCCTCCAGACCTCCGGGGGCGTCCGATGGATCTTGCTCTGGGTCGATGAGACCCGTTATAGTGGCATCAATGTGGGCAATGATGGGAGCTGCCACATGCCTAGCCACAGCAGCTGAAGACTTGGCGTTGGGGTAAACCATGGTGCAGTAGTCCTCAGATAGGACGTACGGCCGCTTAGACTTCACATTCCGGGCAAACCCACCAACCCTCACCTTCAGTGTGGCCCGAGCCGCAGACTTTTGCTCCGGGGATGCCTGAAATAATAGTGGGAATTATAAAAGGGAGACTCCCAATGGTCCTTCAAGACCATAGATATCTTACTAATAGTAAATAAAATAAGAAGGCAATATAGCCAACGGGACTCACCGAGTCAGATCCAAGGGTAGTGATGAGGTCGAAGCAAATCACACAGTTATCCGGGTGCCATACCACAACGTCTTCCAGTTGAACCCCACAAGGGGCGTGAGATCGGCAGACGGAGTGGCCACAAGGCTGGTGCAGAACAGCTGCACAGGCCGGCGTCAGACAATGCACCATCTATAAAAAGAATAGTATATGAGAAACTGTAATTCTCTTAAGTAGGGGCGGGTCTGGAGGACCCGGGCCTAACATAGGTCTAACACAAGATTAGATCTAACACAAGAATAGAGCTTAACTGTACTATTCTTTAAAGTAGGGGCGGGTCCGGAGGACCCGGGCCTAACATAGGTCTAACACAAGATTAGAGCTTAACTGTACTATTCTTTAAGTAGGGGCGGGTCCGGAGGACCCAGGCCTAACATAGGTCTAACACAAGATTAGAGCTTAACTGTACTTATTATTATTTTTATTTTATTTTTATTTATTATTATTATTTATTATATTTTTTTTTTTTTTTTTTTTTTTTTTTATGTAGGGGCGGGTCCGGAGGACCCGAGCCTAACATAGGTCTAACGCAAGGTTAGAGCTTACCTGTAATATTCTTACATAGGGGCGGGACCGGAGGTCCCGGGCCTAAACATAAGTCTAACTTGAAACTAAAGTATAGCCATCCATTCCGGTAAAGCCGGGAGCATAAAAAATGATGCAATAACAAGGAATTAAGACACATGGTGTCTGATTTCCCGGGGCGGGGTAGACCCCGGGCCGGGAAATAAAGGTATATTCAATACCAATTCCTTTAGGGACTCCGGGGTAGTGATCTGTCATATATAATCATCATAGGAAATGTTATAAAATAATAGGGGGGCGGAACTGTAGCTAAGAACTGCCAATCGAACCCGGAGGTTTCGTATAACATAAGCCAGAATGAAAAGTGAATATAAAATAGGGTGCACCGGGATCCAACTCTGTTGACCGGTGGCCAACCAGACTAGACAGAGACTAAACCGCCGGGCCACCCGGAGGACAAAGTCCATAAACACTTAACTACCCCCTCTAAAAGGAGGGAAGGCAACGGTCCCTTAGTGGAGGGGGGAGAAGCCTAGCCTCCCACCTAGCTAGAGGGGGAGCGTGGGGGAGGATCACGTGATACGAGGCAGCAGGGCTACCAACTGACGATCCCCAACCAGACAGATCAAACGGAGTAATGGCACAAATATTCATTATAATAATAATAATAGCGTTAAATATATGAATAAACACATAGAAAATTTTTGGGCAAGGCATGCAACATAAATAATTAAATCACAAAAGACACACCTGATGGCTAAAAATAACATTGCCGCCTTAGCAAGAAGGTCGGCAGCCATAGCGATACGTAAATGATATCGGCCCAAAAATTGAACCACGAGGATTCTAAACGCTAAATAATGAATATTCACAATAACAAATAATATTTAATAATAAAAATAATACACATAGTAACACCGCAAGTGAAAATTAAAAGATCTCAAAAACAGGAGTACCAACTGTAGTGAAATCAAGCAAGATCGGTATGAACGAAGAGAATAAACTCCTATAATATAAATATTAAACGATCTAGGTTGCTCAAAACACAGTAAAACCCAGCTTGGTACTTAACTTAGACGGTGTCTCCTGGGAAACCGACGAAGAAGCCATAATTCACTAGAAAATAACCAAAATTCGAGAGCACCAGAAAAATGCGGGTTACTTTACTCGTTGTGCTAAAAGGAGTCGAGTTCTGAGCGGATGCATTGTAGTAGTACCGAGTGAGGTTGAACGGCTCTCCTCTATTGGGGTTCTCTGTCGTGGATTAATCTAAATAGTGCGGGACCTCTGGAATATACGCCCAATTTTATACCGACACCAATAGGTGAGCGAGCTAGTTAACCTAGCACTCCTTTACATTTTTTCTCTGGTATATTTAGCAGTAAATTACCTAGGAATAAGTGCTAAATGGAGCTTATTCACTGGGCGGCACAGGTTCGAGCCCAGAAATATATATGTGTGTGTGTGTGTGTATGTACTTATATATGTATATATATTTTGTATATATGTAAATATATGTTTGTATATATGTATAGTATGTATATATGTGTATATATATCGATATATATTATGTGCTGTATATATATATATATATATATATATATATATATATATATATACTTATGTATATATATATATATATATATATATATATATATATATATATATTTTATCTAGTGTATATATATATATATATATATATATATATATATATATATATATGTATGTATATATATATATATATATATATATATATATATATATATATATATACATATATATATATATATATATATATATATATATATATATATATATATATAATATATGTGTGTGTGTGTGTGTGTGTGTATGTGTGTGTGGGTGGGTGTGTGTGTGTGTGTGTCTTCTATGTCTTCTTCAATTGCACACAAAATTAGCTTATTGAGAAAGCCTTTCAAGATTTTTGGTGGTCAATCTATACTGAACAATTGTTTTAACTCTCTCATTCTACCTTCTTTTGAGTATTGTTTTCCTTACTGGTCTTCAGCTGCTGATTATCATCTAAATTTGTTGGACAGAAACTTACGGTCAATTAAATTTTTTATTCCTGATGTAGAAATTAATCTTTGGCACCGTCGTTCAATTAGTTCATTATGCGTGTTGCATAAGATTTTTCCTAACTCTGACCATCTCTACATTCAGATCTTCCTGGCCAATTCCATCCTGTTCGTAATACTAGGCAGGCAGTTAATTCCAATAGCCAGGCCTTCTTTATCATGAGGCTCAATACTACATAGTATTCTAGAAGTTTTATTCCAGCTGTGACCAAGTTGTGGAATGATCTTCCTAATCGGGTGGTGGAATCAGAACTTCAAAAGCTCAAAGATGTTTTTATGTTGAACAGGCTGACATTGACATAAGTCTTTTTTTAGTGTATATAAGACATATATGTTTTGACGTTGTTATTGTTTTCACAAGGATTTATTGTTAATTTGTTCTAATCATTCATTTATTTCCTTATCTCCTTTCCTCACTGGGCTATTTTCCCTGTTGGAGCTGTTTTGCTTATAACATCCTGCTTTTCCTACTAGGGTTTTAGCTTGGCTAGTGATAATGATAACAATAATGATAATAATAATAATAATGATAATAATAATAATATATGTGTGTATACTCTATATGTGTATATGTATATAGGCTATATATATATATATATATATATATATATATATATATATATATATATATATATATTTATATATATATATATATATATATATATATATATATATATATATATATATATATATATATATATACGTATATAAATTATATATATATATATATATATATATATATATATATATATATATACATTATATATGTATATATATACATATATGTATATATATATTTATATATAAATATGTATCTATATATATATATATATATATATATATATATATATATATATATATATATCATAGTCACGGAAGGAGAAACGAGATGGTGTTTTCCTTTTTCCTTTCGGGGCTATAATACTTAATTAATTTATGCTCAGCACGTGTTAGCTTTTGTGATATTTACACATGTACATACACAGACAGACAGACACACACACATACACACACATACACACACACACACACACACACATATATATATATATATATATATATATATATATATATATATATATATATGTGTGTGTAATGATAAATATTGCACATTTAGACGTGTTTTTCATATTCATATAAGTATGTATTACACACCCTCAATATTGTATTCTCTCTATACCGCGGGATCAGAGAACCAAGGGGGAATTAACTCGGAGATTATAGCTTCTGGTCAGCCGGGTAACCAAACCCTAGGTCTAGGAGAGAAAATTGGTATCACACACTCACACACACACACGTATATATATATATATATATATATATATATATATATATATATATATATATATATATATATATATATATATATATATATATATATATATTTGTGTGTGTGTGTGTGTGTGTACATATATATATATATATATATATATATATATATATATATATATATATATATATATATATATACATATATATATATATATATATATATATATATATATATATATATATATATATATATATGTATATATTATGCCTGTTGTAGAATTGGGGAATGAGTCTGAGGTAGCTCTAGCCTGCTGATTACGGCCCAATATCCGTCACTGCCATATTATCTTATTCTTTTCAATGTGGTTGGCCTAGAAAGCAAAATTTTCGCATATGCAGATGGTGCTACTCTCCTGAATTTAGATCTCAATACACTGCACACATAACAACTAATATATCTGTTTCTAGTATACTGTAAGACAAAGGACTCAGACACGTCATTTCATGTCTGGGTTTTTCTGACTCGATATAATTAGATCATTATATTTTGTAGTCCTCCATATACCTGAAGTGCTGTGTAGAAAGATTTTCCCGTTTTTTTTTTTTTTTTTTTTTTTTTTTTTTTTTAAATCAAACAAGATATTTTCGTTAACTGGGATAGTGATAAAAGAATGAATCATAAATTGTATAAAAGAAAATCTTGAGTGAGACTACTCATTCATGGATTCATGCTTCACAATGCAAGTTTTTTCTATGGAGATTGTAATATCGAAGAGTAAAGGAAATGGAATATAGTACTCCAAATGACCTATGTTTGAATCCAGCTAATGAATACCTTTTCTTGGCTTCATTCAAATATCAAATAGTTCCGGGTTGGAATGGTCCAGGGAAGGTGTTTCATGCTGCTGCTCGGGAGAGATTTCATTTCTGGAGAGATAGTGAAAATCTAGGAACTAATATTGACGGTCTAAGACGAGCACCGGAGGGGAAGGCCATTCATTTTGAAAAAAATGAGAATGTTTGATAAATAAATGATTAAAGAATGAAAGAAAGGACCACAAATGATAAAGAAATAAATAGGGAAACAAAAATGGTGGGAGGGGGGGAGGCACCCCAGGTTAGCGGGAGCGGGGGGGAGGCCCGCCCGGTC
>NC_090735.1:110316877-110331877 GCF_036898095.1 Palaemon carinicauda
GACCTATTTGGATGAAATTTCCACAACCGATAGATCTTAGGCCATGGGCGACGCCAGTAATGTTTGGCGGAGGTCAGAAATCTCTGACTGCTCTTGTTTTACATGTCTTTGCATGTAGTCGATTGCCATGTAAAGATAACATTAATTTTTAGCATTTAGAGTCCTTTATTAGAACCCTGTAGGTAATCAACATATTAAATGTCCTGAGTCGTTTATTAGCACCTTGGACGTAATTAACATCTAAAATGTTTTGAATCCGTATCGTGATTTAGGTTTTTGTTAGTACATGTTACACAATTGCGACTTCTATAATAAGTTGTGTGGGGATGTGGAAGGAGAAAAAATAGTCCCTGCCAAGATCCATCCTTCAGTCAGTTTATATGTATTGTAATTTGAGTTCACGGTATCCCTAATTTATCATGCAAAGTACACTTTCTTCACCTTATGACCAATTCCTTTAGACTTTGCAGATAGTACGATTCTTCGTTTTTGTAAGGTCATTATGTGACAATATAACCTGTTCTTTTTACACCTTAGTTTCGACCCTCCCCGGTTGACTAATGACAGGTACGTGATTTGGTGCTTAGGTCAGCAGAAGCATGCTGAATTAATACATAATCATAATGAATTAATTGGAACAAGAACATTCGTCCATCTTTGTCTGGTTGGCGAATGAAGCCCCAGTTGCTGATTGCTTACTAGGCAAGGAGAGAGAGAGAGAGAGAGAGAGAGAGAGAGAGAGAGAGAGAGAGAGAGAGAGAGAGAGAGAGAGAGAGAGAGTGCTTTAACTTTCAGATAATTTGGAAGGTCATGAAAAGTAATAAAAATATAATACACGTTTTATTGTAAGTGAAAGTAAACTTATATTTACCAGCTAAAGATTTCTATCACTAATTGTTTGGTAAAAGGAAGAGTTTTAGAAAAAGGGAAAATTATCTTGACCTGAAGATATCAAACTGCAACATATTAGTGATAAGGAAAGTTACTCTAATTGATAGTTTACTTAAAAACTCATTTTTATTGAAAACAAAATAAGACACTTGTTGTTCATTAGATACAACTCTTAGTCTGAAGTTACAATTTGGTAAACATTTTGGCATATTAAGATTAATTTTATTAGTAAATGCTTGGAAAAATATAGTTCCTAGTTACATTTACTATATATATATATATATATATATGTGTGTATATATATATATATATATATTTTTGGGCTCAAGCCATGTCGTCCTGATGGAAGTTCCTATAGGGTAGCTTCCTAGGGTATATTACAACTACGGCGATATTCCCAGAGAATTTACCTTAAGGTACCAGAATTCTAACTCCTGGAGCGAGTATCCCTCGTGAAAGGGATATCGCGACATATCAGAGGACGTATTCTAGACACGTCACATGGCAATCTACGACCTGAATAGAGATTCGTCTCGTAGGAGGGAGATTGACGAGATACGAATTCGGGAAAGGAAAAGGGGAGCCGCTCCCAAGGCATCCCTATCCCCCGATTCGTATGCGTGCCTGGCGCCAATCCTGGCGCCATCTCCATTCCTTTTTGCGTAGCTTAACAACTCGGTGTTTTTTCCTGTTTTTCTCGCAAATCTTGGATTTATTCAGCTTTTCATGGCTTCTTCGTCTTCGTTGACCTCGGATAAGTTGAGTATAGTGTCTGTTATGTATAAATGTAGGCTCTTGGTAAAATTTGAGTGATTAATAGGATTAATCTTTGATACAAGAGCCGTAGCCTACCAGAGGTGTCCTGGACACTGTCACTCGCTAGGTATAAATTAGTTAGTCAGAGTGACATTCCTGGTTGTTTTGCTTAATAAAATTTAGCTATTTAGCTTTACATAGGATTTCCTTTCGTGCTTAGTATTATTTGGCGAAGTATTCGCCATTCTGGCCTACGCTAGGCCATGTAGCCTAGTCGTTTGGTCCTAGTACTCAATGCATGATTATGGTTTTTCCGAGTGTAATTAAAATTTTATTGAAGCTTTAGGCTATTTTATACATTTTAGACTATGTGGAATATTTCCAAGATTGTATACGTGAGAGTTTCGGTGAATTAGGTAATCGATTCTCTTGGTGCCTAGGCTAATTGCTTATGGAGCCTTAGTATACTTTATCATACTCCCCGGTTGCTTTCTTTTCTTCGGAGAAGGTATGCAATCCCTTTCCCTCTGTTTAAGCCTTGGGCTTATCCCTAAGTGGTTTTTTCCGAATTTATTTTCGATAAAACTATACTAGGGTGTTACTGTACCTTCCTGTTCCTGCTGAGTCTGGTTCAAAGAGGGACAGAACAACATAGTTTTTAGTCTGAGTCCGTGTTGTTTGGCTTGGGGCAGAGTCTCCCTCGCTGACCTAACACTTACAAAGGGAGCTGAGCTCCCTTAGGTCACTGTCGAAGGTTTCTGTAGTTATGATTCCTTCTTGTGTGATCGACCAGACTAAGTCCTGTTGCTGTTCTCGGGGAGGATAAATCTTCCCTTGGGAGTTGCAACGCCTTCCTTGCTTTGGTGCTCTGGAAGCTGGCAGGTATTATACTACTGCGCTGGCACTTTCCCTTAGATCTCCCTTAGGCTAAGACAGAGTTCTTGGCTGCGGGTGATCTGTCACTAAAGCAAGGTTGGCAGGACCCTCTTGTCCCTTCCCCCTCTATCTCCGTAATGGCCTAGCCATTACTGTACTGTACCTTGCCGGCCGGCAGAGCTGGCCGGCAGGGGTATTACTGTACCATATGTCATTTTACTTCTGGACCTAGTATAGGTTGGGATTTGGATTGACTAAGCCCATTGCCGGCCGGCAGAGACGCTGGACGGCAAGGGTCTTATGTTTTCGAGTGCTGCCCGGACCTCTCTTGGTCCCTCATCCATGCCTGCCGGCAGAGCCGGACGGCATTGGTCAAGGAAGCCTGAATTAAGTTTCTCCCCTTCCTTATATGCACTCTTTCGGTTGCCGGGCTTGGGGGGTTGTGTACACTCTTATCCCGGCATCCATTCTATTTTCTTCTAGTGCTGTACCTGTCCCGGCAGCCGGCCTATGAGGCCGGCTGCCGGCCTATGAGGCCGGCAGCCGGGCAGGGGTAGTCTTCTGGTTCTTTTGCTGCCGGCTGGCATCGGTCTTGTACCTTTGCCGGCCGGCTTATGTCAGTCCTTGTCTGCCGGTCACCAAGAGTGTGGCCGGCAGCTGGGTACTACCTTGTGTAGTTGCTGGCCGGCAATCATTGCCGGCCAACACTGGCTGTTGCCGGCCGGCAGCTGCTGCCGCCGGCACAGGCATTTGAACCAGAGGGCTGCCGCCCTATAGCTGTTAAGTAGTATACTTTAAAGCTAATTGTGGTGTGTGCCGGCCGGCAAAGGCAGGCCGGCACACATCCTCCTATACTGTACTAGTATTCTTCTGTATAGCATATACAGTAAGAAGAAAACTATAGTAAAAGTTTAGGTACAGCACTGTATCTTCTAATACTATTGTGTTTTCTTACACAGCCCTTTGCTGTTGCCCTCAGACAGGAAGCAGAGTTCTTCCCCGTCTATTATCCAGGATTTTTAAAATCATTGCCTAGGTGTGAGCTCCACCTGTTTCCTCTGGAAACCTTGCATTGGTTACTCTAGTAGAGATAAACCATTTTTGATTTTATTATCCGGAAGGCTGCAACAATGGGTTGTGAGGGAAACACAAGTGTGTGTCTTTCAATTATGAATTGTTATGCTATACTATGCATATCCAATGATACATAGTTCACTTGATACTCATGGAAATTTCTTCTCTTTACAGGAGGACCCTCTGAAGTGCGGAAATGTTTTCTGCAATGTCCGCAGCAAGAACCTCTGCGGACATGAGTGTTGTAGGAGACACGCAGCATGCGCTGTCTCCAAGGATGATCTCCAGTATTGGGACCCTCAGGTATGTACTGTATGCACTAACCTGATTACTGAGGCTTTTGATTCCCCTAGAACGGCGGAATCAAGGGATATAGCAAGGGAAAAGCTTCGTACTTGGGTAAGGGGCTTCAAGAAGAACACCTCTGGCCCTTATCTTCCAAGTGAGAAGATGAGGGCGTATCTTTTTCCCCAGGCATCAGCTGAGGCAGTGATTCCCCAGCCTCAAGAGGAGATCCTTCAAGATCAAGTCCAGGTGGACGAGGAAGTCGCAGATGCGATGCAAGACATCCAGTTGTGTGACAGGATGTCTGACCTGGACGATCGTTTGGAAGAAGACCTCCTGGCAGAAGGTCAGGATCAAGTTCAAACCCCGGATGTCGTAGAGGATGAGGTCGACGAGGTGTCGGCTGCTCCGGTTCAGATGCCGGAGCCTATCCCCTCAACATCGGCTGGCCTCCCAGTAGAACTGGGACAGGCCCTCTCTTCGATTGTTGGAATGATCCAACAAATGCAGAAGGAGAATCAGGAGAAGGCGGCTGCAATGGAACTGCGCATGCAGTCCCTGGCAGAATCACATGGGCCCCGGAAAAGGCTCAATGTGAAAGGCCTTCCCATATGCTCAGATGCTAACCCATGGAGGTATGCTGAGCACATGCCGATGACGACTGGAAAGATCGTCATTTCGGATAAGCTGGGTTCAGTTCCCCTAGAGGAGGTAGAATTCTGGCCCAGCAAGGCATCATATCCGGACTGCTATGTCCGGCTGAGAAAAGAACCAGCTTCAAGGGAGGAGACAGAGCCGAAGGAGGTCATTGTTATGGACCACGCTAAGGCTCAAGCCCTACTTTCATCCTCGATGAAAGAGAGGGGCTTCTCGAATTCGAAGGTAGCTGCATTGAGCAAGAAGCTCCCTTCGTTTGTGTCCTCTCCTGATAGAGCCTTCCCCTTTTTACAGAAAGGGTTTGCGGCTGTCCTAAAGGCAGTCGAGGCCGGCAAGCCTTGCCCCTCCCTGGAGGAGTGTAAACCCTTGTCGCTGGCTCTACCTATGGACCACAAAGACTGGAAGGATGTCCATCTAACATTCTCAGTGGGAAAGTTGGAGGCTGATATTGCCGGACGGCAATTCGGCGAGGACCTCCCCAAGCTGTCCGAATCTCTTCTACGAAGAGAGTTCGAGACAAAAGAAAGACTGGCTGCCTCAATGTCTCATCAGACTACTCTCGAGACGATGGCAAGTGACCCCAAGGTCCATGAAATGTTCATGGTAGTGGCTAAGTCTCACTTAGCCACAGTGACGAAGGACCTTTATAACTTCGTCAAGGCAAGGAGAGCTTGCAGGGAGTTCGTGTTCACCGGGGCTTCGGTGAGACACGAGCCAAGGAAGTTAATCTCCTCCAACATTTGGGGAAAAGACCTTTTCCCTACCGATGTGGTCAAAGAGGTTGTTGATAAGGCCGCCGTGGAGAATAGAAATCTTCTCCAGAAGTGGGGCCTGGCTATCAAAAGAAAATCTTCCCCGGATGAGGGTCCTCAACCAAAGAGGAAGAATATGAAGACTAGGCTACCATCTCGGCCAGCCAAGCCTTATAGACAGCATCAGCAACTGCAATTGCCTTTGCCTCCAGTGCCCCAAATGGTGGCACAAACCCCGACTGCCTTTCAGTGGGTACCCCAGGCGGTGCCAGGTCAGTCAACCACATTCGCCCCAACGTTCGAAGGACAGTCTTCTTCCTTTCGTGCAAAACCTAGAGGAGCAGCCAGAGGCTCGTCTAGGCGCCCCTCAAGGGGAAGGGGATTCAGAGGTGGTCGTGGTCAGGGAGGCAAGACCTCAGGACGGCAGTCCAAGTGAAATGATACCGGTAGGAGGGAGACTGATGAAATTTTGGGATCGCTGGACCTTCGATCCCTGGGCCCAAAGCCTACTCAAGAATGGACTGGGTTGGAGCTGGTACAGCACTCCACCCCCATGCCTTCGGTTTTTCCAACACTCCACCCCCATTTTGGAGGAGTACGTTCAAGAACTGTTGGAGAAAAATGTGATCCGAAAGGTGAAGTCCATCAAATTCCAAGGGAGGCTGTTTTGTGTTCCCAAGAAAGACTCGGAAAAGCTCAGAGTCATTCTGGACTTGTCACCACTCAACAAGTTCATAGTGAATTGCAAATTCAAGATGCTAACACTGCAACACATAAGGACCTTACTGCCCAAGAGGGCATACTCAGTCTCTATAGACTTGTCAGACGCCTATTGGCACATTCCAATCAGCCGTCGACTCTCCCCCTACCTAGGGTTCAGGCTACAACGAAAACTGTACGCCTTCAGAGCCATGCCATTCGGGCTAAACATAGCCCCAAGGATTTTCACGAAGCTTGCGAGCGCAGCTCTCAAACAATTACGCCTAAAGGGAATTCAGGTAGTAGCCTACCTGGACGACTGGCTGGTGTGGGCAGCATCCGAGACCGAATGCTTGCAAGCTTCCAGTCAGGTGATCCAGTTCCTAGAGTACCTAGGCTTCAAGATCAACAAGAAAAAGTCTCGACTTTCTCCATCCCAAAAGTTCCAGTGGCTGGGAATCCACTGGGACCTTTTGTCACACAGTTTCTCCATCCCAATGAAGAAAAGGAAGGAGATAGCGGGCTCTGTCAAGAGACTTCTAGATTCCGAAAGGATATCAAGACGCGAACAGGAGAGGGTACTAGGCTCTCTCCAGTTTGCTTCAGTGACAGACCCAGTGCTAAGAGCACAGCTAAAGGATGCAACCGGAGTTTGGAGAAGGTATGCATCAAACGCGCGAAGAGACCTGAGAAGACCAGTGCCGCCTCGGCTACGTACTCTTCTCAGACCTTGGTCCCAAGCCAGACATCTAAAGAAGTCTGTTCTTCTTCAGCCACCTCCCCCGTCGTTGACGATTCACTCAGACGCCTCAAAGGAGGGATGGGGAGGTCACTCTCATCGGAAAAAAGTCCAGGGGACTTGGTCCAAGCTATTCAGGACCTTTCATATAAACTTTCTAGAAGCTATGGCAGTGCTCCTTACCTTAAAGAAAGTCTCCCCGCGTCACTCGATCCACATAAGATTGGTGACAGACAGCGAGGTGGTTGTGAGATGCTTGAATCGACAAGGGTCGAGGTCACCACCTCTCAACCAAGTGATGTTAGCCATTTTCCGATTGGCGGAAAAGAAGAAGTGGTACCTGTCGGCAGTTCACCTTCAAGGAGTCCGCAATGTGACAGCGGACGCTCTATCCAGGTTCACACCGATAGAGTCGGAATGGTCCTTAGACGCAGGATCATTTTCCTTCATTCTGAATCAAGTCCCAGAACTGCAAATAGACCTCTTTGCGACGAAAGACAACAAGAAGTTGCCCCTGTACGTGTCCCCGTACGAGGACCCCTTAGCGGAAGCAGTGGACGCAATGTCCCTCGACTGGAACAGATGGTCCAGGATTTATCTGTTCCCTCCTCACAACCTTCTGTTGAGGGTCCTCAACAAACTGAGATCCTTCAAGGGGGTAGCGGCAATAGTGGCCCACAAGTGGGCGAACAGCATGTGGTTCCCCTTGGCGTTGGAACTACAGATGAAGTTCGTGCCGCTACCACATCCAGTTCTGACCCAGCGAGTCCAGAAGTCGACTGTCTGCGCTTCATTACAGAAAACCCAGACCCTGCAGCTCATGATTTTCTCGCCCTAGCGGTGAGAAAGCGCTTCGGGATTTCGAAAGCCAGCATAGACTTCCTAGAGGAATACAAGTGCAAATCGACTAGAAGGCAATATGAGTCATCTTGGAGAAAATGGGTGGCCTTTGTAAAGGCAAAGAATCCGCAGGAGATCTCAACAGATTTCTGCTTATCTTTCTTCATCCATCTCCATGGCCAAGGATTGGCAGCTAACACGATTTCAGTGTGTAAATCGGCTTTGATGAGACCCATTTTATTTGCCTTCCAGATCGACCTAGGTAACGAGATCTTTAATAAAGTTCCGAAAGCCTGCGCTAGGCTCAGACCTTCAGCACCTCCAAAGCCCATCTCATGGTCTTTAGACAAAGTTCTTCATTTCGCCTCCTTGTTGAGCAATGAAGAATGTGCGTTAAAGGATTTGACGCAAAAAGTTATTTTCCTATTTGCACTCGCGTCCGGGGCCAGGGTTAGTGAGATCGTAGCCCTCTCGAGAGAGGCAGGTCGTGTTCAGTTCCTGGATGGGGGGGAGCTGAACCTGTTTCCGGATCCTACGTTTCTCGCCAAGAATGAGTTACCCACCAACAGGTGGGGTCCCTGGAGAATCTGTCCTCTGAAAGAAGATGCATCTCTATGTCCAGTAGAATGCCTAAAGGTCTATCTTCGTAGAACTTTAGACTTCAAGGGTAGTCAACTATTCAGGGGAGAAACATCAGGCTCAAATTTATCTCTGAATCAACTCAGAGCGAAAATGACATATTTTATTCGCAGAGCGGATCCTGACAGTACACCCGCAGGTCACGATCCGAGGAAAGTTGCCTCATCCCTAAATTTCTTTAATTGTATGGATTTTGAACATCTCCGTTCATACACGGGCTGGAAGTCTTCCAGGGTGTTCTTTCGCCCCTATGCGAAGCAAGTAGAGGAACTTAAGAGATCTGTGGTAGCAGTGGGTCGTGTAGTTAACCCTACTGTTTAACTCTGCGAGGAACAGTGGTCTTAATTGGGACTATTAAGTCCAGGGTGAGTGTGTAGGTACATACTGTACTACAAACTAAATGAGGGCACCAAGTGCCCATATAGACTGTTCCTTCCTTCAAAGGTGAACCTTGCATAAGTTCAGACATGTGTGCCAAGCGTTTCTAACGCTAATGTGATTGATTTGTAATACAGATTTTTTATGACTTGATACCTTGGTATCTCATTAAAGTGGTGTTTAATGGTTTTTCTTTCAGATAAACAAGTTCTGTTTACTATCATACTTATGCTTAAAGTTTTGGGTTACCCTCTTTTATATAAATATATATATTTGTTGTTAACCTGTCTGTTTATTATCTGTCAATAAACTTGTTCTTGAGAACCTTGCGTCTCTTTCACCTGTGTCAATTTATTGGTATAATTGAGCATTTTAATTCTATGTATCTTATCTGGGATAATTCTGATAGAATTGTTCTGTTTTGCAAGCTATGTTGCATTGGTTTATGTAAGTCCCCTAATGGGAGGACTCCGTCCCATAAAGGGACGAGGGCGGTTTTATTAGTTTCTTCCTATGCGGATATAAACCTTTGTCCAATACAAGTATTGTGCGGATGACTGGTCAATATATTGACGCAGTGGTTCTATACAAACTATGCTTTACTTAATATAGGGCGAGACCACTATATTAGCTTGCCTGGTATTCATACATAGATATATGTACTCTTCGAGACTTTCCAGAGTCTAGTAGGACTCTTCCCTGTAGGGGGCAGGAAGCTCTAACATAGTTTATAGTTAGTTGAAAAGATGTATAACGGTAACATCTTAGGTCTCTAGGTCTAGTCGACCGGGAATAAATATCTCCGGGGAGTACGGCACGTTCTGAGAATCCACAGATACAGTAATGCTCTGGTACACTTCCATCAGGACGACATGGCTTGAGCCCAAAAAACGGATTTTGAGCGAAGCGAAAAATCTATTTTTGGGTGAGATAGCCATGTCGTCCTGATGGACCCGCCCTTGCCTTTCTAAGAAAGGGCTGTAGGACCCCTCCCTACATACAGTATCTGTAGCACCTCGTGTACGCTACAAGGAATACAGATGGCGCCAGGATTGGCGCCAGGCACGCATACGAATCGGGGGATAGGGATGCCTTGGGAGCGGCTCCCCTTTTCCTTTCCCGAATTCGTATCTCGTCAATCTCCCTCCTACGAGACGAATCTCTATTCAGGTCGTAGATTGCCATGTGACGTGTCTAGAATACGTCCTCTGATATGTCGTGATATCCCTTTCACGAGGGATACTCGCTCCAGGAGTTAGAATTCTGGTACCTTAAGGTAAATTCTCTGGGAATATCGCCGTAGTTGTAATATACCCTAGGAAGCTACCCTATAGGAACTTCCATCAGGACGACATGGCTATCTCACCCAAAAATAGATTTTTCGCTTCGCTCAAAATCCGTTATATATATATATGTGTGTATATATATATATATATATATATATATATATATATATATATATATATATATATATATATATATATATATATGTGTGTGTGTGTGTGTGTGTGTGTGTGTGTGTGTAAGTAACTATAAGAAGCAATATTTGTTGTCATGGAAAAATTCTTTAAATATCGGATCCTCTTGGAAATAGCTCTGTTTTTCAATGAATAATGTTCTTAAATCCACCATTTGTATATTTAAGTGATTATTCGAGTTAGTTCAGAGTTAATTTCGGAATGACAAAAGATAGCCTTTGCACAGGGGTGAGTTCAAGGTCCCTTGATATAAAATACAACGGAGGATTCTCTCCTTCCGTTAATTACTTTTTTATTGTGTATTATTCATTTCATTTTAGTATTTTCATATGGTGTTTATTATATAGATTCTAATTACTTTATATTTATATTAATATATTCCTAATATATTCTTGATATATTAGTTGATGGAATAATATTTTCTAATATTGCAAGATTAATATCTAACCATTTACCGTAGTAAAAAGACAACTTCGTTGTGGCAAGAATCAAATTAAAGTATGAAATGTAATTCCTGCGAAGGAAATGTTAGGATAAACTATGCCAAAGTTAGTAACATTCCAGATATAGAGCAAGCGAGATTAAATATTAGGTTACAGGTTGAATAAAAACAAATGAAGATCAGGTAGAAAGCTGGTGAGGGAAATCTTGAAAAGAGCAGCGCAATCCCGAGTTACGAAGAGTAGACATGACAAAGGGCCTATTGTCAGAGAAAAAGGAATTGAAAGACAACCTCCCGGGGCACGTAATCCGAACTGATGGTGAGAAGTGCAGTGTTATGTTTGTTTATATAAGAGAGGGGAAGGATGATAATATTTTATTGTGAAGAGAGAGAGGCAAGTTGGTTTTACTTGATTTTCAATGAAAAAAGAAAAGTGAATTTGTGGATTAAACAGGGCATTACCTTCAATGAAAAAAGAAAAGTGAATTTGTGGATTAAACAGGGCATTACCTAAGGTGCTGTGGAGTACTTTAATGTAGTATAGAAAACGTTACGTCTCTCGAAGAATTTCGTAGGACACAGTCATCTTATTCTGATAGAAACTCGTGAATTTCGTTCCTTTTTAGAATAGTAATTATATGAAGATGCTGGTGAGGCGTTGAATGTAAATGCGCTCGAGATGAATTATTTGAGAAAATTCATTAAATGAATTTTTTGCTCCTGTCAATTGACGAAGTATTATTTTTGCTTATCATAACAATTAGTGCCAGAGGTTATTAACATGGGGACTTTTCTGAACTGCTAGTAATATTATTAAATTCAGGGACAAAGCTTTTGAACAATGCTTGTCTGTTTGAGAAGATTTTTATGCGAATTAGAGATTACTTTTTTTGTAAAAGAAAATTAGAACCCAACTGAATAGGACTTTTAGCCTACGGTTGTTAGTTTAGTACAAAAGATTGGGAGGTCTGTGGCATTAAAGCTCTGCTTGTGGAACTTCAGGAGTTCAGACTTGCAGATAATGTTTTTAATGTTGATCAGATTGACATAAGTCTTTTTTATAGTTTATAGAATTATATGAAAGATATATTTTAATGATACTGTTCTGAAAGTATGTTGAATGTTCATTAGTTTTCATTTAGTTTATTTATTCTTACCTCACTGGGCTATTTTCCCCCGTTGGAACCCTTGGGCTTATAGCATCGTGCTTTTTCAACTAGGGTTGTAGCTTAGCTAAAAATAGTAATAATAATAATAATAATAATAATAATAATAATAATAATAATAATAATAATAATAATAATAATAATAATAATAGTGTATGTCCAAGGGTGTAGTAATAGAAGCGGTTGCGTTTCAACTTTCAGTTTTTCTTCCTAAGTATTACAATTACTGTCACTCTCTGTGGCGAGGCTTGACAGCTGTGTTTTGATAACAGCCAAAGCTGGTGAGAGGGATTTTGATATGTGAAAGTTTTAGATGATAGTTCGATTTTACTTTAAGGATGATAAATTGTATTTAACTGTGCTTATAAAAGTAGCCAGATGCGCCCTCGATGTTGTTTGTTTTTATTTTAAATATTTGGTTTGATGTCAATTATTTCGTAGCCTAAATTATTATTATTATTATTATTATTATCATTATTATTATTATATTATTATTATTATTATCATTATTATTATTATTATTATTATTATTATTATTATTATTAACTAAACTGGAACTCTGTGGCGGGATGTTGCAAAAACAACCCCCACACCCTTGAATCACTCTAAACAGACCAATGTCTCCTCAATACAACCTTTCCCCTTACGTTATCAGCAGCGGGACTCTTGGACAAAAGGACAAAAAACAAAACAAAACATAACCTTAAAACTATATTCTCAAAAACTTACACTTAAAACTAGAATCAACTGCATCCAAAACTTAACACTAAATATACAATAAACACCATTCAAATAAACCAAAAAAAACTATCAAAACTTAACATTAACCTCACACCACCAACACCAAAATATGTACATATATATATATATATATATATATATATATATATATATATATATATATAAATATATATATATATATATATATATATATATATATATATATATATATATATATATATATATATATATATATATTTTATGGACACTAACAGTCGTCCACACACTGCCAACTGTCTTTTATGGCAACTACCACAGCTTTGTGGTCAATAATCCACTGTGTGGCAAATTGCCACCACTGCCTCCCTAATTGGGGTCCTGGATGTCATCATCGTCATCATCATCATCATCATCATCCGAAAATTCCTTCTTACAGCCAAGTCGTTACCAATTATATCCAAATCTAAAATAGCAGTCAGTTCCAAGTCCCTTATAACAAGCCAGGTCATCAATCAAAATTCAAAATCTCTCTCTCAAAGGAGGAATCACGGCCTGCCAAAAATAAAGAAAGAAAAACACTTACGAACACTTCTAGCTAACTGAACTATCGCACTATAATCAAAGATAAATAATAAATTGTTCCTATCATTCACAATCACGACAAGCAAAGATAAACAAAACTGTACTTACTTTGAAAATCAAAAAAACACTTCCACGCTGGTCGAAAAATATATATATAATCCAGCGTTCACACAACTGACTCAGGACGCAGTCAATCAAAAAAAGCATTCGCTCCGAAACATTCCCCCCTGTCGTAACCTAACTAAAAATGTAAACAAACAATCTCATTTAAACCAACAGTCTTTCTCACCACAAACGATCGTTAACCTAACTACTTTCGTTCGCTAACACAATATCTCTCTCTCTCTCTCTCTCTCTCTCTCTCTCTCTCCTCTCTCTCTCTCTCTCTCTCTCTCTCTCTCACAGGATTTGGCAAAAACAAAAATTAAAATAAAGCAAAAATAAATCCTCCACAACTCTAGTTGGAAAAGCATGATGATATTAGCCAAAGGCCTTCAACAGGGAAAATAGCACATCGATGAAAGGAAATGAAAAAAGAAAATAGATAGAATTGCTTGCCAGAGTGTACAGCCGACCAAGAGAACTCTAACCCAAGGCAACAGAAGACCATGATACAGAGGTTATGGCACTACCCAAGACTAAAGATCATGGGTGGTTTGATTTTGGGGTACCCTCCTCCTAGAAGAGCTGCTGACCATAGCCAAGAGTCTCTTCTACCCTTACCGGAAGAAAAGTATCCACGGAACAATTAAAGTGCTGTAGTAAACCCTGAATGAAGATTATTTTTTTTTCTTATTTCACTGTCAGGTGTCTGAGAAAAAAAGGAGAATGTGTAAGGAATAGGCCAGACTATTCGTTTTATGTACAGGCAAAGGAAAAATTAACCTTAACAAGAGAGGTATCCAAAGAAGTACTATCTGACCAGTCAAAGGACTCAATAACTCTAGCAGTAGTATCTCAACGGGTTGCTGAGGTCTTTATTCAGATCGTGAACATAATAAGAAAAAAAAAATTTGCTTGAGAAGTTTTCATAAGTTTTATTAGAAGTTTTTTTTTTTTTTTAGTTTCTTCCGGATTAGATTTTGTAGAAATTTAAACTCGTATCGATTACTTTTTAAAAGTTGATTATATCTGTCAATCCAAATCTTTATATGTTAAGAATGTTTTGATTATTAGGCTGAATACTGCTCGGATTTTTATTCCATAAAATGTTGGAAAATTGCTTATAGGAATTTCTGCCTATTAAGAGAGAGAGAGAGAGAGAGAGAGAGAGAGAGAGAGAGAGAGAGAGAGAGAGAGAGAGAGAGAGAGAGAGAGAGCTAATTACCCTCATTACATTAATTGATGTGTAAAGTGTGAGCACATTTTCTGACAATGGTCCAGAGGAGTTTGCCAAGGCTTTGGCCTTACTGGATTCCTTCCATCAGTACAAATGACTGACGGAGTTGATGATCCCAAATGGAATTCCTGGCCGTCTTTCTAGCTGTTCTATATGTTTTGTGAAGGATTCATTGGTAAACGATTATTTGTTTAAGCAATTAGTTTTCAAAAACTCCTTTTTCGCATATTTTGTATTACGATCAATTTTGAGTTCAATTGTTTTTCGAAAGCTGCCTATTTGATATATTGCATTTCGATCAATTGTGTGTTCGAACAAATGGTTTTCAAAAGGAAAGGTTTTGGAAAAATTGTATTTCGAGTAATTGTTTTTCAAAAACTACTTATTCGAATATTGTGTATATCTATCAATTGTGACTGAATAATTATACAAAAGAAAAATTGTTCTCGAACAAATAGTTTTTTTTTAAGTTTTCCGAACATTTGTATTTCAAATAATTGTTTTGCTAAAACTGATTATTCGAATATTTAGCATTTTGATCGATTGACATTTCAAACAATTATACATCGAAACAGTTGTTTTCGAACAAATGATTTCAGTTACAGTCAATTGACAAGGTCTGTTGAAGTTACTTAATAAATATCTGAAACTTTTGTTACACCTGTGAATTAGAAGTCAGTGCCATGA
>NC_090735.1:110336877-110339377 GCF_036898095.1 Palaemon carinicauda
GTGTTCGCTTAGAAAAAACTTACCTTAACAAAAACATATTCATTTGATCTCTCAGAAAAGAAGGTTTCTCTAGATTCGTGGAATTACGTTTTTTTTTTTTTTTTTTTCACAGAAGTTTTTTTCTTTTGCTAATAGTGTTATCTTTTTTAATTTCTGCTCAGTCGAGTACATCAGTCATTAATCAGAGCCTGCAAGAGGCCAAGTGGAAATGGAAGCTTTGATGTGGATATAGGTGGTAGTGATGCTAATTGATTGTGCTCTCAGTTCCTTTGAGAGAGAGAGAGAGAGAGAGAGAGAGAGAGAGAGAGAGAGAGAGAGAGAGAGAGAGAGATTGTCGTAATATTTTAATGGCATCACCTCACAAATAATTATTGAGTTTTCAAGATATTATTTTTTTGGTAGTGGCTTTGTACTTTTCGTCTTTTCAATTCCGGTTATTTATGTGATTTGAAATGTCGAAATCGACTCTCTCTCTCTCTCTCTCTCTCTCTCTCTCTCTCTCTCTCTCTCTCTCTCTCTCTCTCTCTCTCTCTCTCTCTCCTTAACTAATGAAAGTAGAACTTCAGGGAATTCATCTTTGATGAAGCTCAGAAGTGTATGGGATTTTCGTAGTTGTTCAGAATTCTATTAACATCTCTCAGTTCCAACTACGTATATTTTCTTTTTCTTTTTTCTTTTTCCTTGATGTCTCTTTGATTTTAATATTCACTGAAGATACTGGAACATTAGATTTTTATGTCCTTCAAAGCATGCGAAAGACATCGCTCATGTCTGTTAACAGAGTGAGTACTCGTGAATAACATTTGGCTAGACCAAATTGAAGATCACATAGGCTAAGGTTGCAGCTTGGCTAGTAATAATGAAAGTAACGATAATGATAAGAAGAATAGTAAAGATAATGATAATATACTTCAAGAAAGGGATATGAAGATATGATTTATTGTCAGGTGTGGATTGAGTTAAGAATAAACTGTTGGACTATGCAATGTCTACCGATGACTCATCAGGTAGAACTATAGACCTATAGCTTAGGAGCGTTTGCTGATCAAGAACTCCAGTCCGACAGATTGCTAAGCAGGAACGTTTCCAATTGGAGCTCTATACATGAAGGAAATGTATGCAACTCCCTTTGAGTAGTAGAATAGGAATTGCATTGAATTTTGGTTTGGTGTAATGGAAAATGACGTAATGTTTTTTGGGTGGGAGGTCACAGAGACCTCTATGATTGGCCATTAAGTTAAAGTCTCCCTTTAGCCGCCCTTACTTTGGCTCTATTTCAATATAACATTTTATTTCTTATAATGGAATTTTATGGGTATTTATTACAGAAAAAAAAGTGCTGAGGCTTTGGTTCAGCAGCATTAAGACAACTTGAATGAAATTTCTATCTTTATTGTTGTTCACTTACTTTTTAGAAGACCCAACTTTACGCTTATCATTGTTTAGTATAGCTTGATAGGCGAGGAACACGGGAGAGAGCTATTATCGATTTAACGTTTTGAATGTTTAAGATTTCTATTTTACAATGTACCAACGAAGTGAAATTAAAGTAAGCGATCTCCCCTACAAGAACGCCTAAACAATAAAAGCAAGAAAGGTGAAGAACGGGCTATGGATATTTAGAACCAAGACATTTTTTTTTCCATCAGATAATGGGTAATCAGATCATGAATAGTCGTAGATAATATGCAGTGGATTATCTTCTCAGACGCGTTCATTGTTGACGAAATTATTCTATTTGGGACTGCTTTCAAGAGGAGACGGATATGATGAAAGAAAAGTGCGCCTTTTCTCATATATCTTTTCCTCATACAATAGCACTGCTGTTTATATAACACTTAATGAAATGTATTTTCGCTTATCTAAGAAAATCGACCTGTCTGAGGTGCCATATATACTATCGGGGAAAGCCATGCGTTATATTCTGTACTAGTGTACATGACCCGTCAAAATGACGGCTAAATATTTAGAAAGTTTTTTCATATGTATTCAAGTAAGCAAGTGGTTAAGAAATTGTTCGCTCAGAATTAATATATATTATCTCTTATTCAGTTATAATGATACAAAAGTTAAATTGAAATAGCAGAGATTGGACCATTTAAGCTTTTATCCCAAGTGCTTTTTTTCTTGGAAAAATAAAACAATGTTAGAGAACGTCTGTAAGCCTTTCATGTTTTTTGTTTTCGAAAATGTTTGTATATTTTCCTTCGTTTTCCAAGATTTTATTTTAAAACTCCTTTTCTGATCAGTTTACCGATAGTTTCCATTAGTGACCCACAACTTTCTCTCGCCTTTTCTTCCTTTCATTTTCTCTGACGAAAACAAGCCCATAATATATATTTTCATTTTAGGGAAATGAGGTGAAACGGTGGGGGGGGGGGGGGGAATTGGAGGCTTTTTCAATTCAGTGATCACATCCGTCTTTGCATTATTTATTAGCTCCCAAAAAGTAGCTTCATGGAAACACTCTTGAAGGATGGTGTCTTGTGTCGAGATAGAA
>NC_090735.1:110346877-110349377 GCF_036898095.1 Palaemon carinicauda
AGATTGTGTTCCCTCCCAGCCTCGTAGGAACACCCCCAACAAATATCAATTATTCGTTTAAAATTGAAAAGAAAAATAGTATTGAAAAAGAATGAAATAGTTTTTACATCAAAGGGCAATTCTTCGCTTATTTATATAATAGGGCAATATAGCGTCTGTTAACGTCAAATAGGAATTTACATGATTTTGCTTAACAGAGACGCGCACGCACACACACACACACACACACACACACACACACACATATATATATATATATATATATATATATATATATATATATATATATATATATATATATATATATATTATCGTATATCTTTTCATCAACTGCAGAACAAAAGCGTCAGACTTATTTATACCCTTTCTGCTTGTGGTCTTTCATTGGTAATTATAACTGCAAATTTTCTTAGTTCGCCAATCCCTTACCTTCTTTTTCTTCCCCAGTTACTTTGCAATCATTTGAGACCTCTTTTGTTATTCATAATGTCCATGTATTATCTGTCCTTCTCATTACATGTCCTGCCTGTGTCCATTGTCACAAATCATAGATATCAAATCAGGTGATTTGGATAATGAAAATGTTACTTCTCTTGACTGAAGTGTTTATTTAACAATTAATCATAGACTTATGTGATTTAATGAAATCTTGAGCTTATTAACAGAGGTGTTTACAAAACAATTCTTTTCTGATTCACTTCGAGAAAAGAGGAACACATCTCAACCTCAAGTTAATGGATCATGTCTCTTCATAGGTCTCGCAAGAGAGAGAGAGAGAGAGAGGGGGGCGAGGGCGGGCAGCAACTCACAAAAGTTCATGAATGTTCTTATACGAAATAAATTCAAAGATATATCCCGGTGTCATAAGTCACGTCTCTATCCAGACTCTCGGTCATGAATCTCTCCCGACGACAACTCTCTCGGGCCTAAATGGAGCCTAAAGACAACTCTTGGGCATAAATGGAGCCTGAAGACAACTCTAGGGCCTAAATGGAGCCTGAAGACAACTCTCGGTCATTAATGATGCCTTAAGAAAACTCTCTCGGGCCTAAATGGAGCCTAAAGACAACTCTCATGGCCATAAATGGAGCCTAAAGACAACTCTCTTGGCCATAAATGGAGCACAAAGACAACTCTCTCTCGGGCATAAATTGAGCCTAAAGACAACTTTCGGGCATAAATGGAGCCTAAAGATAGCTCTCTTGGGCATAAATTGAGCCTAAAGACAACACTCGGGCATGAATGGAACCTAAAGATAGCTCTCTTGTGCATAAATTGAGCCTAAAGACAACTTTCGGGCATAAATGGAGCCTAAAGACAACTCTCTTGGCCATAAAGGAAGCCTAAAGATAGCTCTCTTGGGCATAAATGGAGCCCAAAGACAGCTCGTGCTCGACAACCCAAGCTGCCCTTCGAGAAGTGAGATTTTTCCACATGCTCTTTGAATATCCTCTACTTCTATTCAAATTGTCTATCATCTTTTGCAATTCCTTCCATGATTTACAAATAAGAATTATGTTAGCTTCAAATCTGTTGAGGTATTCCCAATAAATATCAATTCCTACATTTTTCCAACCTAATTTCTTGAAAACCTCTTCTAGGCAATCTCTGAATAATTTAGGAAAGCACCCTTTTACATTTGCACCCAAAAACACACACACACACACACACACACACACACACACACACACATATATATATATATATATATATATATATATTATTATTATTATTATTACTATCCAAGCTACAACCCTAGTTGGAAAAGCGTGATGCTATAGCCCAAGGGCTCCAACAGGGATAATTAGCCAGTGAGGAAAGGAAATAAGGAAATAAATAAATGAAGAGAACAAATTAACAACAAATCATTCTAAAAAAAGTAACAACGTCAAAACAGACATGTCACATATAAACTATTAACAACATCAAAAACAAATATGTCATAAATAAACTATAAAAAGACTCATGTCCGCCTGGTCAACAAAAAAGCATTTGCTCCAACTTTGAACTTTTGAAGTTCTACTGATTCAACTACCCGATTAAGAAGATCATTCCACAACTTAGTAACAGCTGGAATAAAACTTCTAGAGTACTGCGTAGTATTAAGCCTCATGATGGAGAGGGCCTGGCTATTAGAATTAACTGCCTGCCTAGTATTTCGAACAGGATAGAATTGACCAGGGAGATCTAAATGTAAAGGATGGTCAGAGTTATGAAAAATCTTATGCAACATGCATAATGAACTAATTGAACGACGGTGCCAGATATTAATATCTAGATCAAGAATAAGAAATTTAATAGACCGTAAGTTTCTGTCCAAAAAATTAAGATGAGAATCAGCAGCTGAAGACCAGACAGGAGAACAATACTCAAAACAAGGTAGAATGAAAGAATTAAAACAATTGTTCAGTATAGATTGATCACCGAAAATCTTGAAAGACTTTCTCAATAAGCCTATTTTTTTTTTGTGCAACTGTAGAAGACACAGACCTTATATGTT
>NC_090735.1:110354377-110356877 GCF_036898095.1 Palaemon carinicauda
CATTACAAGAAGCTATCGAGCTTGAGCAGGTCTTGAACTCCAGTCCAGCAGATCACCAGGCAGGGACGTTTCCAATAGACCACCAACAATCCCTGAGTGAATAATTAATACATTCATATTTGACTACAGGAGGTAGAGAGCTAATGCATAAATCTATATTAATTACTGTAAAATGCTCTTTGTGCATAAAGGAAAATGCTATCTCAATTACTTTATTATTATTATTATTATTATTATTATTATTATTATTATTATTATTATTACTGCAACCACAGTTGCAAAGGCAGGATGCCAAAAGCCCAAGGGCTCCAACAGGGAAAATTGCTCAGAGAGGAAAGAAAATAAGGAAGTAAACTAAGAGAGAGGTTTAAGGACAATAAAAACATTAAAATAAATCTTTCATATATAAACTATAAAAACATCAAAATATTATTATTATTATTATTATTATTATTATTATTATTATTATTATTATTATTATTATTGGCCAAGTTACAACAGCCATTATTCCAAATGAAACAAATAAAACATTGGTCATGGTACCAACGAAGCAAATCGTAGAGTTACTAATATGAAAAGGACACATCCCAATGCCTTTGTAATCTATTGAGTTATCACACGTGATATGGCAGAGTCGTATTCCCCTACAAGTATGCTCCGATTAATACTCCCGGAAGTGTTTACTGTTCCTGAACAATACCGCTCGAGGCATTGATCAGCGGTGTGGTGTGGTTCAGATGGCCTGGGCACCTACCATCCGTTGAGACACTACCGCTAGAGCGTCATTTGGGTCCTTTGAATGGCCAAACGGTACTACATTGGATCTTTCTTTCTGGTTACGGCTCATTTTCCCTTTCGCTTCATAATACACTGAATAGTCTGGCCCATTCTTTACATATTCTTCTGTCCTCATACACCTGACAACTCGATTACCAAACAGTTCTTACCTCAAGGGGTTACTACTGCACTGTAATTTTTCAGTGATTACTTCCCTCTTGGTTAGGGTAGAAGAGACTCTTTAGCTATGGTAAGCAGCTCTTCCAGGAAAAACACTCCAAAATAAAACCATTGTTCTCTAGTCTTGTGTAGTGCCATAGCCTCTGTACCATGGTCTTCCACTGTCTTGGGTTAGTTCTCTTGCTTGAGGGTACACTCGGGCACACTATTGTATCATATTTTTCTTTCTCATGTTTTCTTTTTCTTTCTTTTTTTTGAAGTTTTAATAGTTTATATGTGAAATTTCTATTTCAGTATTGTTACTGTTCTTAAGTTTTTCATTTTAATTGTTAATTATTTCTCTTGTAGTTTATTCTTCTCCTTATTTCCTATCCTCACTGGGCTATTTTTCTATCGGGTGAACTAAGATTACGGCATCGAGGTTTTACGGCTACGTGACCTAAGAGGTTTAAAGGCCACTGATGAAAGGCAGAGGCAAGGGACAGTGACATTGCCCTAGCAAGCTGGATAATGCCCTAGAGACTGACCATATATACATATGATCAGCTCCCAGGCCCCCTCTCCATGCAAGCTAGGACCACAGAGGGCCAGGCAATGGCTGCTGATGACTCACCAGATAGACCTATAGGCTCCCACAAACCAGCCATGCTTACCTCACAAAGATGGTGAGGTTACAGCGACCAAAGCAATAAACGAGTTTGAGCGGGACTCGAACCTCAGTCTGGCAATCACAAGACAGGGACGTTACCACATCGGTCACCACAACCAAGAGATGCGTTACCCATTTTCGTTAGGGGCATCATCAAAAATGTTCTCTACAATATAGTCTTTATATTAAAGTGTGATTCCATCACTCAACCAAATATAGTCCTCAAGAAGAGTTACGATGTGATTCGAAATACGTCTTGACACCAACTAATAAATGAAGAAATGTAAATGCTGTTTTACTGTTATTTTCAAAACCATCTGGAGGACAGTATGTTCACAGAGAAACTATCTTCGATTTTTGGACGCCACTATGACATTGTCTATTAATTGCAAGCGTAAATTAACATGCCTAAGGACGGGGAAGCCAGTCCAGAGCCGTCTGGGGGGAGCGGGGAAGACGTGGGGGGGGGGGGGGCGGGTAAACCAGCCCAGCGCCAGCGGGGGGGGACTGGTACAGAGCCAGCGGGGGGGTGGGGAAGGCTGGTCCAGCGTCAGCGGGGGTGGGGGGGGGAAGCCACACAGCGCCGGCGAGGAGGGGAAATCCGCAGAGCACCGGCGGTTAGGAGGGGGGGGAAAACTGGTGGGGGGGGTGGAAGCTGGTCCAGCGGCGGGGGGGGGGGGGGGGGGGAAGCCGGCACAGCGCTGGCGCGTGGGGGAAGCCGTCACAGCGCTGGCGCGTGGGGGAAGCCGTCACAGCGCTGGCGCGTGGGGGAAGCCGGACCAGTGCCAGGCCGGGGGGAGGGGGGGCAGGGTAGCCGGACCAGAGCCGGCAGCGGGGTGGGGGAAGCCAGCCTAGCGCCAGCCCGGTGGGGGGGGGAGTCGGCCCAGCGCCGGT
>NC_090735.1:110361877-110369377 GCF_036898095.1 Palaemon carinicauda
ATTATTATTATTATTATTATTATTATTATTATTATTATTATTATTATTATTATTATTATTATTATTATTATTATACCACAGTCATTACTCCAAATGAAAGAAATAAAACATTGTTTATAGTACAAACGAAGTAAAACGTTCGACAACCCGTAGACTCTCTAATATGAAAACGTCACATCCCTATGCATTAGTAATCTATGGGGTTATCACTCGTAATATGGCAGAGTCGTATTCCCCTACAAGTATGCTCCGATTGATGCTCCCGGAAGTGTTTACTGAACCCGAATAATACCGCTCGAGGTATTGATCAGCGGTGTGGTGTGGTTCAGATGGCCAGGAAACCAGTGACCCGTTGAGACACTACCGCTAGAGAGTCATTTTGGGTCCTTTGAGTGGCCAAACAGTACTACATTGAATGCTGCTCTCTGGTTACGGCTCATTTCCCCTTTGCCTACACAGACACCGAATAGTCTGACCTATTCTTCACACATTCCTCATACTTTACTTTGATGGCTGCTTTTCCGGTCCCATACATCAGGGGAACCCCACTCTCTACGGGACCTCCACTGTCGTTTTATCTTATTCGTTCAGAGTATTTAACGTTTTATGTCTCATATTCTTCATTTATTGTTAAATTGTCACTGTCAAAAGAATCATGAAATAAGAAAGTCTTCAGTTTCCTCCTGAAAGCCTTAATGTCTTCAATAATGCGAATGTTTCGTGGGAGCTTATTATATAGTCTAGGGGCTGCATATTTAAAGGCTCTAGAGCCTACAATAGACATTTATCTAGGTTCCAATAGTTTGAAGCCATCTGTAACTATTCTCGTGTCGATACGATTTGTAGTCTGGGCGATATGTAGCAATTCTCTTAAGTATTTTGGACGACCGGTTCTGATAACTTGGTGGTTATTATACATATTTTAAATTCAGTTCTCGCTTTAATCAGAAGCCAGTGTAAATCGATTTGTATAGGGGTGATCCATTATCTAGGTGGTACACCTTTTGTCAGTCTTGCTCCTCTGTCTATTATGTTTTGTAATTTCTTAAGTTACACTTTTGGTAAATTGTAGTAGATAGAGTTGCAGTAGTCAATCCTGGTAATAACACAGTTTATCACAAGTTTCTTTACGGAATTTTCGTCTAGGTACTTTTTTTATTAACGCAATATTTCTTAGATGATAACCAGCAGTTTTTATTACATTATCTATTTGGGCATTCAGAGACAGGTTACAGTCAAGAAATACACCTAAATCTCGAACTTTACTAGATATCGGCACCGAGTCATTATTTATGTTCATTTGAATATCACCTAAGTTTCTCACGCTGTTTCTCTTGCCCACCACCATGAATTCAGTTTTGTTCTCATTTAATTTTAGTTGTTTAAATGTCATCCATTCTCTAACACTATCAAGGATTAGGTTTAGAGTTTCAGTAGTGTCATGCATATCATTAATGGAGAAGTAAAATTGTGTGTCATCTGCAAATAGTTTAAACTTCACGCCCTGCCTTTGTAGTATTTTTGATAGACCAATAGTATAGATGCAGAATAAGATTGGGCCAAGTACACTCCCCTGGGATACCCCTCTGTTTAAGGGTTCATATGATGAATAAGAGTTTCCAACTTGTACACAGTAATTTCTACCAACCAAGTAGTCTTTTAGGTATTCAAAAGCTTCATCTTCAACGCCGATGAACCGTAGATCATTTAGTAGCAGTTCATGCATAACTGTATCAAAAGCAGCACCGAGATCGAGCAATATTAAAATACATTTATTTTCCTCCATCATTTTTAGCATATCATTTACAACACAGCAGATGGCTGTCTCCGTAGAGAATAGTTTTCTGTAAGCAGATTGGTTGTCAGGCAAAGCTTCTATCACTTTTAAGTGGCTGACTAGTTGTTCAAGAATTACATATTCAAGCACTTTTGAGACAAAGGATAGATTTGAAATAGGTCTATATGAGCTTAATTCTGGTGGTCCAGTGCATTCTTCAAAACTGGTGTGATTATAGCCATTTTCTCAGATTTAGAAAACTCACATTCATCAATGATTGCATTTGCTATTCTTATTATTATTTCGGCTAGACTAGAAAAGTCTCTCTCTCCAATTACTTCAGATATTGGCATAGGATCGATCGCGCAGTTTGTTTTCTTTGCTCTCTTGATAATTCTGGTGATGTCCTCTTGTGTTATGTTGTTAAATCGTATTAATTTTGTCCGTGTGCCTGGTGTCTTATTAATCTGATGTTGAGTATTTACAAATGACCTGGTTATGTTTTCAATTTTCTTTTTAAAGAATACTAGAAAATTATTTGCTAGTTCCTGGTCACTGTATCCATTAGGTAGCTTCTTTTCTTTTATACTTCCCATTATACCATTCAGGAGACGATATAACTTATTTATGTCTGTTGCTGCTTCAAGGATCTTTCTCTTATAGTATTCCCTTTTTTCCTTCTTAGTAGGTAGTTATATTTACATGCAGAAGTTTTGTATTCTGCACAAGTACTTTCAGTTTTTAACCTATTCCACTGTCTTTCTTTGTCTTTTTTCCCTCTTTTTTAACAAAGTCTCTATATCAAACCAAGGAGATTGGTCTTTTACGGTTATATTTTTTTTTTCATTGGTAAGCACATGGTATCATATTCACTTTTACTCACTTCATTGTAAGTGGTCATAAGACAGTTAGCACACTTATCTCCTAACAGACGTTGGTCATCATGATCACAGGGAACGTTGATAGCATCATTTATTTTCTTTGTAACTTCTTCAATAAATACGGTAGGAGAAAAAATTTGATTTATGTCTAAAGTTTATTTTCTTTACTAATGCATGTTTTTGTAGAGGTAGACTAAACGTAATAAGTTTGTGTACTGGGGAGATAGTTCATTTCTCTTCGACTTTTATATCAGATACAATATTATTCATATCATCACTTAGAACTAAGTCTAGCGTATACCCAGTTAAAGTAGTTGTGCTGTCGACATTATTCACTGGTCGATATGATTCTAGTAACTCACTAAATGCCAAAGCGTCAGGATTTGATGCGTCATCCTTCCAAAAATTGAAGTCTCCACAGATAACTAATTCGTTTTTCTCCATGATAATCATCTCAATGAGAGCACCGAATTCTTCAAAAAAGATACTAGTGTTTGTTCTAGGAAGTTGGTAGATTGTTACAAAGGATATTCTTCTATTTTCTAGCGTAAATTTTATTTCTATATATTCAAAGCTTGTTGCACTAATTCTTTTCAACGTTTTGAGATTTGAGTGACTTTTATGAATAAAGAGTCCGACACCCCCACCAGACCTACCTTCTCTCAGTATGTGAAAGAAGGCAAGTGTGGGGGGACGTCATTTCACTGATCTTTGCCTTGTCCAAGTTATTTAGCCATGTTTCAGATAATGCTAGCATATCCAAATATTTCTCGTTTATCAATTCTCGAATTTGAACAGTCTTATTATCTACAGATTGTATATTTACATAGCCACAGTTTATGACATCCCTAGTAACCATGATCTGTATTTTCCGCTAGTCTTTTCAAATCCAGGTCAAAAGCATTGCAGTCTCTAGAATTTAGTGTGTGGTCACTTGGTCTGTTTAACTTTAAGCAGTTCATACACTTTGACACTTGTGAATTACACTCCCTGGTGGAGTGTCTCCCCTGAACATTTCCAGCAGACTTTATCTTCATTCTTAGACTTGCAATCTTTTTCAAAATGTCCATACCTCTGACAGTGGTAGCAGGTGATCACGTGGTACCTATCACGTCTGTTATAGATACCCCATCGTAACGAAACTCTGTCCCCATTATCATGAATAGCCCTCCGAACTTCAGGATCACATTTCTGCACATGGTGGGTGGTTTCCCCCCAACCCCCACCCCCCCCCCCACCCCCCGAGGCATTTTTCTTGAGGACTACACTTATCTTATCTTATATATTTTGGATTTGGTCCAGGAAGCGATTTCTTTGAATCAAAGCATTTACTACATCATCTTCTTCATTTCCATTCGTAGTTGACTTGGTGTTAAGTATAGGAATGTCTCTAAGTGCTTGTTCAACCTCACATTTTCTTTCAGTAATTTTTGTTGTTGTATTAGTTGATTTAATTATCAACAGATTTTTTTTCCTTAACTTTGTCAGCAAATGTCGGTTTCTCCGGTTTTGGGTCTATCAATGTTTGAAGTGTTGCTTTCATTGATTTCATATTCATGGCAAGAATGTTAACTTTCTCAGTGAGGTCGGTGATGTGGGTGGAATTTGCTCCGTCTGCACTAAGATTCGCAAGTTTGTTTTCCAAGTCATCTATTTTCCCATCTTGTTCGTTCAGGGCCAGATTACTCATGTTTACATCTTCCTTTAATTTTGATATTACTAAATTGTTTCATCTGGCATCACGTACGCAGTAAGGGCATAACCAATCTAGGTTATTCTGGTCAATCTCACTGATGGTTGTCACTATATGCACACATCTCTTATGGTAGAGTCATTTGTATTCACATACTCTCCATTTTTTCCTCTCTCGATCCGTTTCATTACATTTGAAGCAGATGTAGTTAGGAGCAGACAGAGTGTACTGTTTCTTAGCACTTAGATTTCTCCATAAGACTAACTAATATCTTTTCAATGATATTCTAAGCGAGAAACACAAAGCTAAAACATGACTCAGGGCATCAATAGCAGAGCTGCTCGACACAACACGTCCACACTCTTTCACTGCCACTTACTGTCTCCTAACAACACTGAGATTACCAGAGTTCTTAGCTCAAGGGGTTACTACGACACTGTAATTGTTCAGTGGCTACTTTCCTCTTGGTTAGGGTAGAAGAGACTCTTTAGCTATGTTAAGCAGCTCTTCTAGGAAAAACACTCCAAAATCAAACCATTGTTCTCTAGTCTTGTGTAGTGCCATAGCCTCTGTACCATGGTCTTCCACTGTCTTGGGTTAGTTCTCTTGCTTGAGGGTACACTCGGGCACACCATTGAATCTTATTTTTCTTTCTCATGTTTTTTCTTTTTCTTTTTTTTTGCTTTTTTAATAGTTTATATATGAAATTTCTATTTCAATATTGTTACTATTCTCAGTTTTACATTCTAATTGTTAATTACTTCTCTTGTAGTTTATTCATCTCATTATTTCCTTTCCTCACTGGGCTATTTTTCTATCGGGTGAACTAAGGTTACGGCATCGAGGTTTTACGGGCCACCTGACCTAAGAGGTTTAAAGGCCACTGATGAACGGCAGAGGCAAGGGACAGTGACATGGCCCTAGCAAGCTGGATAATGCCCTAGAGACTGACTATATATACATATGATCAGCTCCAGGCCCCCTCTCCATGCAAGCTAGGACCACAGAGGGCCAGGCAATGGCTGCTGATGACTCACCAGATAGACCTATAGGCTCCCACAAACCAGCCATGCTTACCTCACAAAGATGGTGAGGTTGCAGCGACCAAAGCAATTAACGTGTTTGAGCGGGACTCGAACCTCAGTCTGGCAATCACCAATCAGGGACGTTACCACATCGGTCACCACAACCAAGAGATGCATTACCCATTTTCGTTAGGGGCATCATCAAAAATGTTCTCTACAATATAGTCTTTATATTAAAGTGTGATTCCATCACTCAACCAAATATAGTCCTCAAGAAGAGTCACGATGTGATTCGAAATACGTCTTGACACCAACTAATAAATGAAGAAATGTAAATGCTGTTTTACTGTTATTTTCAAAACCATCTGGAGGACAGTCTGTTCAGAGAGAAACTATCTTCGACTTTTGGACGCCACTATGACATTGTCTATTAATTGCAAGCGTAAATTAACATGCCAAAGGACCATATATATATATATATATATATATACATATGTATGTGTATGTGGTCTGTGTCCTTGTCTTAAATATATTTTCCCATCCTGAGTCCAATTTAATAAGCGTCATGAATTTGACTAATTTGCCGAATGTACCTTACCAGCGATTCATTTAATTATTCCGATGAATTGAATCTCCCATTCAAGACAGTGGCCTCCGATAAAGAGAAATTGGTTTCCTTCTCGAAGATATGTTTGATTGGCAATTATGTCACATTGCTTTAATGAATGCAATCACGGTATTGAACAGGAAGTGTCCTGAAATCTATAGGGGTTTTACAAAACATACACAAACACACACACATTATATATATATATATATATATATACATATATATATATATACATATATATATACAGTATATATATATATTATATATTTATATATATATATATATATTTCTCAAAAGGGATACCTTAACGTGGTCAAAGGGCTTGTGTGTCGCCATGATCTGCAAAGTTGTAATAGTTAGGGGCCACCCATACTAGGTTGTATTTTTTGTGAGCGATTAGACAAAAATCTCCCACCATCATCCATCTACACTGGCCAGCGTGGTGATGAAAATGACCACTCCCCATATATGACAGTAATTGTTTTACATTATATATCATGCCAGTAGCCCCCCCCCCCCCTCTCTCTCTATCTCTCTCTCTCTCTCTCTCTCTCTCTCTCTCTCTCTCTCCCCGAAGAACGTCTCTGCGTATCACTTCCAATAACTCATATATCTTATTCATAATTTCAACATTAATTCGGCATCGGAGCGTCCATTGCTACCAAGAGGTAACTTCTATCCCTTCCCTAAGGCTGCCCCCCCCCCCCCCCCTTCTCCATCCAGCACCCCCTCTCCTCTCCCGAACTCCCTCTTTAGGAAGTCATCATCTCCAGTCGAAGTCAATCCCTTATGACGAGAAAATCCGTCTGAGATTTAGCATATCTTAATTGGGAATTTCGGAATTTATACTCCTATTATTTTTTTTTATTTTCCATGTGTAAAGTTTATTTTTTCATTTTATTTTTTTTTTTTTGAGCGGTTTGATCGAGTTGGTTTTTATTGTCTGAAAGTTTGGAATACCTAACTTTATCTTTGCCTTCAGGTTTGTTTTATATTTGTCTATTTTTATTTTGAGTGATTTCATTAATTTGGTATTCACTGTGTGTAAGTTTGGAATACCTCACTTACGACATTTCTGTAGTTTTTATTTTTCTACTTTTCGTGTGTAAAGTTTGGGGTTGGCTTTATTTCTGTTTATTTTTATCATGAGTGATTTTTAGTGTCTGTAAGTTGGAATACATTACTTTCGAGATTTCTGTTGTTTGTTTTTTACAAATCATGTGTAAAGTTTGAGGTTAGTTTTATTGGCATCTTTTGAGGGTTTAATCTAGGTAGTTCTTAACTCAGAAATTTTAGAATATCTTACTTTCGGAATTCCCGCCGGCGGGGGGGGGGTGGGGGGGGAACCTGCCCAGCGCAAGTGGAGGGGGGTAGCCGGCCAAGCGCCAGCAGGGGGCGGAGGGGGGTGGGAGGGGGAAGCCAGCCCAGCGCCGGCGGGGGTGAGCGGGGAAGCCGGTGGGTGGGGGGACCGGCCCAGCGGGGGGGGGGGGGGGGGGGGCAGGGAAGGCCGGACC
>NC_090735.1:110374377-110377206 GCF_036898095.1 Palaemon carinicauda
GTGGAATTGGAACTGGTGGGTTGGGCTGAATGTAGGGGTGGGAGCGGGGGGGGGGGGGGGGGTTCACTAGGAACTTTGCCCAGGGGCGGCAGTCAGGTATGTGAGGGTCGTGTATATATATATATATATATATATTCAAATAAGCCATATTTATTTTTTGATACATTAATGTCTGGATTCTCTTAACGACCTCGGGATCAGAGCCCCAGGTGAAATCACACAAAGACGAGTTAGTGACCGGCCGGGGATCGAACCCTGGTCGGCAAGCTTGTATAGACAGTGACTAAACCAACTGGCCACGAAGAAAGATAAAAGTCAATGACAATTCTTCTGTACTTATACCTGTCAAATTCAGGTGTTTTGTACTTAGAATTGAAATCAACCTATCTTCACCATCGTAGCTAATTGGTAGTTTGTTACTTGGCATTCGATCAATGATAAATTTTGCAAATTTAGACGTGTTTTTCATATTCAAATAAGCCATATATATTTTTTTGATACATTAATGTCTGAATTATCTTAACGACCTCGGGATTAGAGCCCCAGGTGAAATCACACAAAGACAAGAGCTTGTGACCGGCCGGGAATCGAACCCTGGTCGGCAAGCTTGTATAGACAGTGACTAAACCATTTGGCATGAGGAAATAGTCATTTTCGACTACATTTACCTGATTCAGAAATCTAACATTGATGGTTATTGGTCTCTTGTTGTTAAGATTCTTTTCTTCAATAAAGACCAATCACAACTATGACGCATTTCCCTTTATTTACGCCAAATCATTTACTTTCCGATGCGTATGTTACGGCATGTTCAATACACGCATGAAGAACTCATTAATTTGAACGCGTCATAAATGATATGACCTATATGGCACCTCTGGCAACTCTCTCTCTCTCTCTCTCTCTCTCTCTCTCCTATATATATATACTATATATATATATCTATATACCGATATATATATATATTATAGTTATATATATATATATATACAATATATATATATATATATATATTATATATATCTATTTATATTTATATATATATACAATATATAAATATAATATATATATGTATATATATATATACATATATATATATATATATATTGTATATACACATATATATTTTTATATATGTATATACATTATATATATATATATATATATATAAATTCAAAAAATATGTATATAATCTGTCTGTGTTATCCCATAGAAACAGAAAAAGAACAACATGGAAACGAGAGCAAACTAAAGTGGAGGATATTCTAACATGTAAGAAAGAGAAATGCACATGGATAGGACATGTAATGAGAATGACAGTCATAGATGGACATTAAGAATGATAGATTGGGTCCCTAGAGATTGTAAAGGAAGCAGGGGGAGGAAGACAAGACGATGGATTGATGATCTAATGGAAGTTTGCCGACATGGACTGGCACAGAAAAACCATAAATATACGCAAGTGGAGGAACATTTCTGAGTCCTCTGTTTTGCATTGGAATAGTAACGGCTGATGATATATATATATATATATATATGTGTGTATATATATACATCTATATATATATATATATAAATTTATGTATATATATATACATACATACCTATATATATAATATATATATATTTATGTATACATATATATATATATATATATATTTATGTGTATACATATATATATATATATATATATAAATATATATTTATGTATATATATATATATATATATATATTTATTTATGTGTATACATATATATATATATATATATTTATGTATATATATATATATATATATATGCATGTATATATAAGTAGGAGGGTATATGTCTCCGATATTCACTTTTTGGGGGGCCCTTGCCTCAGAGACTCAGTTTGACTCATTTACACAGTTTGGCACGTTTGCTAAGCTGGTCCCGTTTGCTCAGTCCGTCTGGTATGTGGTCTGCCGGAGCGGCTTAGTTTGGGTTATGTTATGGTTATGTTTACAAACAAACGTATATATATGTATATATGTATATATATATATATATAATATATACAGTATATATATATATATATATAATTTATTATATATATATAAATTTATATATATATATATATATATACATATATATATATATGTGTGTGTGTGTGTATATATTGTATATATATATATATATATATGTGTATGTATATGGTATATATATGTATATATATGCGTATATGTATATATATGTATATATATATATATATATATGTGTGTGTATATGTATATATATGTATATATATATATATGTCTGTGTATAAATATGTATATATGTATATATATGTATATATATACTATATATATATGTGTGTGTGTGTGTGTGTATGTGTATATATATGTGTATATATGCGTATATATGTATGTATATATATGAGTATATATATACATATATATGTATATATATACATATATATACATATATATATATATATATATATAATTACAGTGTATATCTATAGATATGAATTTCTTTACACGCATGCACATCAACAAACAATAAATGTAGCTGTTTTCAGCCCACTACAGGATAAAGGTCTCAAACTTGTCTGGGGTTTGTTTCATTTTCCCCACCCTGATGGCCACTGCGGATTGGTCATGGTGGCAGACTTTAATATGATCGCTCACCTGCAAACCAACATAGCATTGGTGACCTTCACTAGTACAGCTTTGTTGATCATGGCATTACACAAACTCCCACGTTAAAGTTTCCCTACTCAGAAAGAGTATGTAAAATATACTATATTTTTATATTTATATTTATTTGTATACATATAGCTAAAACGTCTGTAGATGCACACCCCCCG
>NC_090735.1:110385206-110392706 GCF_036898095.1 Palaemon carinicauda
TACAACTACGGCGATATTCCCAGAGAATTTACCTTAAGGTACCAGAATTCTAACTCCTGGAGCGAGTATCCCTCGTGAAAGGGATATCGCGACATATCAGAGGACGTATTCTAGACACGTCACATGGCAATCTACGACCTGAACAGAGATTCGTCTCGTAGGAGGGAGATTGACGAGATACGAATTCGGGAAAGAAAAAGGGGAGCCGCTCCCAAGGCTTCCCTATCCCCCGATTCGTATGCGTGCCTGGCGCCAATCCTGGCGCCATCTGTATTCCTTGTAGCGTACACGAGGTGCTACAGATACTGTATGTAGGGAGGGGTCCTACAGCCCTTTCTTAGAAAGGCAAGGGCGGGTCCATCAGGACGACATGGCTATCTCACCCAAAAATAGATTTTTCGCTTCGCTCAAAATCCGTTTTTTGGGCTCAAGCCATGTCGTCCTGATGGAAGTGTACCAGAGCATTACTGTATCTGTGGATTCTCAGAACGTGCCGTACTCCCCGGAGATATTTATTCCCGGTCGACTAGACCTAGAGACCTAAGATGTTACCGTTATACATCTTTTCAACTAACTATAAACTATGTTAGAGCTTCCTGCCCCCTACAGGGAAGAGTCCTACTAGACTCTGGAAAGTCTCGAAGAGTACATATATCTATGTATGAATACCAGGCAAGCTAATATAGTGGTCTCGCCCTATATTAAGTAAAGCATAGTTTGTATAGAACCACTGCGTCAATATATTGACCAGTAATCCGCACAATACTTGTATTGGACAAAGGTTTATATCCGCATAGGAAGAAACTAATAAAACCGCCCTCGTCCCTTTATGGGACGGAGTCCTCCCATCAGGGGACTTACATAAACCAATGCAACATAGCTTGCAAAACAGAACAATTCTATCAGAATTATCCCGATAAGATACATAGAATTAAAATGCTCAATTATACCAATAAATTGACACAGGTGAAAGAGACGCAAGGTTCTCAAGAACAAGTTTATTGACAGATAATAAACAGACAGGTTAACAACAAATATATATATTTATATAAAAGAGGGTAACCCAAAACTTTAAGCATAAGTATGATAGTAAACAGAACTTGTTTATCTGAAAGAAAAACCATTAAACACCACTTTAATGAGATACCAAGGTATCAAGTCATAAAAAATCTGTATTACAAATCAATCACATTAGCGTTAGAAACGCTTGGCACACATGTCTGAACTTATGCAAGGTTCACCTTTGAAAGAAGGAACAGTCTATATGGGCACTTGGTGCCCTTATTTAGTTTGTAGTACAGTATGTACCTACACACTCACCCTGGACTTAATCGTCCCAATTAAGACCACTGTTCCTCGCAGAGTTAAACAGTAGGGTTAACTACACGACCCACTGCTACCACAGATCTCTTAAGTTCCTCTACTTGCTTCGCATAGTGGCGAAAGAACACCCTGGAAGACTTCCAGCCCGTGTATGAACGGAGATGTTCAAAATCCATACAATTAAAGAAATTTAGGGATGAGGCAACTTTCCTCGGATCGTGACCTGCGGGTGTACTGTCAGGATCCGCTCTGCGAATAAAATATGTCATTTTCGCTCTGAGTTGATTCAGAGATAAATTTGAGCCTGATGTTTCTCCCCTGAATAGTTGACTACCCTTGAAGTCTGAAGTTCTACGAAGATAGACCTTTAGGCATTCTACTGGACATAGAGATGCATCTTCTTTCAGAGGGCAGATTCTCCAGGGACCCCACCTGTTGGTGGGTAACTCATTCTTGGCGAGAAACGTAGGATCCGGAAACAGGTTCAGCTCCCCCCCATCCAGGAACTGAACACGACCTGCCTCTCTCGAGAGGGCTACGATTTCACTAACCCTGGCCCCGGACGCGAGTGCAAATAGGAAAATAACTTTTTGCGTCAAATCCTTTAACGCACATTCTTCATTGCTCAACAAGGAGGCGAAATGAAGAACTTTGTCTAAAGACCATGAGATGGGCTTTGGAGGTGCTGAAGGTCTGAGCCTAGCGCAGGCTTTCGGAACTTTATTAAAGATCTCGTTACCTAGGTCGATCTGGAAGGCAAATAAAATGGGTCTCATCAAAGCCGATTTACACACTGAAATCGTGTTAGCTGCCAATCCTTGGCCATGGAGGTGGATGAAGAAAGATAAGCAGAAATCTGTTGAGATCTCCTGCGGATTCTTTGCCTTTACAAAGGCCACCCATTTTCTCCAAGATGACTCATATTGCCTTCTAGTCGATTTGCACTTGTATTCCTCTAGGAAGTCTATGCTGGCTTTCGAAATCCCGAAGCGCTTTCTCACCGCTAGGGCGAGAAAATCATGAGCTGCAGGGTCTGGGTTTTCTGTAATGAAGCGCAGACAGTCGACTTCTGGACTCGCTGGGTCAGAACTGGATGTGGTAGCGGCACGAACTTCATCTGTAGTTCCAACGCCAAGGGGAACCACATACTGTTCGCCCACTTGTGGGCCACTATTGCCGCTACCCCCTTGAAGGATCTCAGTTTGTTGAGGACCCTCAACAGAAGGTTGTGAGGAGGGAACAGATAAATCCTGGACCATCTGTTCCAGTCGAGGGACATTGCGTCCACTGCTTCCGCTAAGGGGTCCTCGTACGGGGACACGTACAGGGGCAACTTCTTGTTGTCTTTCGTCGCAAAGAGGTCTATTTGCAGTTCTGGGACTTGATTCAGAATGAAGGAAAATGATCCTGCGTCTAAGGACCATTCCGACTCTATCGGTGTGAACCTGGATAGAGCGTCCGCTGTCACATTGCGGACTCCTTGAAGGTGAACTGCCGACAGGTACCACTTCTTCTTTTCCGCCAATCGGAAAATGGCTAACATCACTTGGTTGAGAGGTGGTGACCTCGACCCTTGTCGATTCAAGCATCTCACAACCACCTCGCTGTCTGTCACCAATCTTATATGGATCGAGTGACGCGGGGAGACTTTCTTTAAGGTAAGGAGCACTGCCATAGCTTCTAGAAAGTTTATATGAAAGGTCCTGAATAGCTTGGACCAAGTCCCCTGGACTTTTTTCCGATGAGAGTGACCTCCCCATCCCTCCTTTGAGGCGTCTGAGTGAATCGTCATCGACGGGGGAGGTGGCTGAAGAAGAACCGACTTCTTTAGATGTCTGGCTTGGGACCAAGGTCTGAGAAGAGTACGTAGCCGAGGCGGCACTGGTCTTCTCAGGTCTCTTCGCGCGTTTGATGCATACCTTCTCCAAACTCCGGTTGCATCCTTTAGCTGTGCTCTTAGCACTGGGTCTGTCACTGAAGCAAACTGGAGAGAGCCTAGTACCCTCTCCTGTTCGCGTCTTGATATCCTTTCGGAATCTAGAAGTCTCTTGACAGAACCCGCTATCTCCTTCCTTTTCTTCATTGGGATGGAGAAACTGTGTGACAAAAGGTCCCAGTGGATTCCTAGCCACTGGAACTTTTGGGATGGAGAAAGTCGAGACTTTTTCTTGTTGATCTTGAAGCCTAGGTACTCTAGGAACTGGATCACCTGACTGGAAGCTTGCAAGCATTCGGTCTCGGATGCTGCCCACACCAGCCAGTCGTCCAGGTAGGCTACTACCTGAATTCCCTTTAGGCGTAATTGTTTGAGAGCTGCGCTCGCAAGCTTCGTGAAAATCCTTGGGGCTATGTTTAGCCCGAATGGCATGGCTCTGAAGGCGTACAGTTTCCGTTGTAGCCTGAACCCTAGGTAGGGGGAGAGTCGACGGCTGATTGGAATGTGCCAATAGGCGTCTGACAAGTCTATAGAGACTGAGTATGCCCTCTTGGGCAGTAAGGTCCTTATGTGTTGCAGTGTTAGCATCTTGAATTTGCAATTCACTATGAACTTGTTGAGTGGTGACAAGTCCAGAATGACTCTGAGCTTTTCCGAGTCTTTCTTGGGAACACAAAACAGCCTCCCTTGGAATTTGATGGACTTCACCTTTCGGATCACATTTTTCTCCAACAGTTCTTGAACGTACTCCTCCAAAATGGGGGTGGAGTGTTGGAAAAACCGAAGGCATGGGGGTGGAGTGCTGTACCAGCTCCAACCCAGTCCATTCTTGAGTAGGCTTTGGGCCCAGGGATCGAAGGTCCAGCGATCCCAAAATTTCATCAGTCTCCCTCCTACTGGTATCATTTCACTTGGACTGCCGTCCTGAGGTCTTGCCTCCCTGACCACGACCACCTCTGAATCCCCTTCCCCTTGAGGGGCGCCTAGACGAGCCTCTGGCTGCTCCTCTAGGTTTTGCACGAAAGGAAGAAGACTGTCCTTCGAACTTTGGGGCGAATGTGGTTGACTGACCTGGCACAGCCTGGGGTACCCACTGAAAGGCAGTCGGGGTTTGTGCCACCATCTGGGGCACTGGAGGCAAAGGCAATTGCAGTTGCTGTTGCTGTCTATAAGGCTTGGCTGGCCGAAATGGTAGCCTAGTCTTCATATTCTTCCTCTTTGGTTGAGGACCCTCATCCGGGGAAGATTTTCTTTTGATAGCCAGGCCCCACTTCTGGAGAAGATTTCTATTCTCCACGGCAGCCTTATCAACAACCTCTTTGACCACATCGGTAGGGAAAAGGTCTTTTCCCCAAATGTTGGAGGAGATTAACTTCCTTGGCTCGTGTCTCACCGAAGCCCCGGTGAACACGAACTCCCTGCAAGCTCTCCTTGCCTTGACGAAGCTATAAAGGTCCTTCGTCACTGTGGCTAAGTGAGACTTAGCCACTACCATGAACATTTCATGGACCTTGGGGTCACTTGCCATCGTCTCGAGAGTAGTCTGATGAGACATTGAGGCAGCCAGTCTTTCTTTTGTCTCGAACTCTCTTCGTAAAAGAGATTCGGACAGCTTGGGGAGGTCCTCGCCGAATTGCCGTCCGGCAATATCAGCCTCCAACTTTCCCACTGAGAATGTCAGATGGACATCCTTCCAGTCTTTGTGGTCCATAGGTAGAGCCAGCGACAAGGGTTTACACTCCTCCAGGGAGGGTCAAGGCTTGCCGGCCTCGACTGCCTTTAGGACAGCCGCAAACCCTTTCTGTAAAAAGGGGAAGGCTCTATCAGGAGAGGACACAAACGAAGGGAGCTTCTTGCTCAATGCAGCTACCTTCGAATTCGAGAAGCCCCTCTCTTTCATCGAGGATGAAAGTAGGGCTTGAGCCTTAGCGTGGTCCATAACAATGACCTCCTTCGGCTCTGTCTCCTCCCTTGAAGCTGGTTCTTTTCTCAGCCGGACATAGCAGTCCGGATATGATGCCTTGCTGGGCCAGAATTCTACCTCCTCTAGGGGAACTGAACCCAGCTTATCCGAGATGACGATCTTTCCAGTCGTCATCGGCATGTGCTCAGCATACCTCCATGGGTTAGCATCTGAGCATATGGGAAGGTCTTTCACATTGAGCCTTTTCCGGGGCCCATGTGATTCTGCCAGGGACTGCATACGCAGTTCCATTGCAGCCGCCTTCTCCTGATTCTCCTTCTGCATTTGTTGGATCATTCCAACAATCGAAGAGAGGGCCTGTCCCAGTTCTACTGGGAGGCCAGCCGATGTTGAGGGGATAGGCTCCGGCATCTGAACCGGAGTAGCCGACACCTCGTCGACCTCATCCTCTACGACATCCGGGGTTTGAACTTGATCCTGACCTTCTGCCAGGAGGTCTTCTTCCAAACGTTCGTCCAGGTCAGACATCCTGTCACACAACTGGATGTCTTGCATCGCATCTGCGACTTCCTCGTCCACCTGGACTTGATCTTGAAGGATCTCCTCTTGAGGCTGGGGAATCACTGCCTCAGCTGATGCCTGGGGAAAAAGATACGCCCTCATCTTCTCACTTGGAAGATAAGGGCCAGAGGTGTTCTTCTTGAAGCCCCTTACCCAAGTACGAAGCTTTTCCCTAGCTATATCCCTTGATTCCGCCGTTCTAGGGGAATCAAAAGCCTCAGTAATCAGGTTAGTGCATACAGTACATACCTGAGGGTCCCAATACTGGAGATCATCCTTGGAGACAGCGCATGCTGCGTGTCTCCTACAACACTCATGTCCGCAGAGGTTCTTGCTGCGGACATTGCAGAAAACATTTCCGCACTTCGGAGGGTCCTCCTGTAAAGAGAAGAAATTTCCATGAGTATCAAGTGAACTATGTATCACTGGATATGCATAGTATAGCATAACAATTCATAAATGAAAGACACACACTTGTGTTTCCCTCACAACCCATTGTTGCAGCCTTCCAGATAATAAAATCAAAATGGTTTATCTCTACTAGAGTAACCAATGCAAGGTTTCCAGAGGAAACAGGTGGAGCTCACACCTAGGCAATGATTTTAAAAATCCTGGATAATAGACGGGGAAGAACTCTGCTTCCTGTCTGAGGGCAACAGCAAAGGGCTGTGTAAGAAAACACAATAGTGTTAGAAGATACAGTGCTGTACCTAAACCTTTACTATAGTTTTCTTCTTACTGTATATGCTATACAGAAGAATACTAGTACAGTATAGGAGGATGTGTGCCGGCCTGCCTTTGCCGGCCGGCACACACCACAATTAGCTTTAAAGTATACTACTTAACAGCTATAGGGCGGCAGCCCTCTGGTTCAAATGTCTGTGCCGGCGGCAGCAGCTGCCGGCCAGCAACAGCCAGTGTTGGCCGGCAATGATTGCCGGCCAGCAACTACACAAGGTAGTACCCAGCTGCCGGCCACACTCTTGGTGACCGGCAGACAAGGACTGACATAAGCCGGCCGGCAAAGGTACAAGACCGATGCCAGCCGGCAGCAAAAGAACCAGAAGACTACACCTGCCCGGCTGCCGGCCTCATAGGCCGGCAGCCGGGACAGGTACAGCACTAGAAGAAAATAGAATGGATGCCGGGATAAGAGTGTACACAACCCCCCAAGCCCGGCAACCGAAAGAGTGCATATAAGGAAGGGGAGAAACTTAATTCAGGCTTCCTTGACCAATGCCGTCCGGCTCAGCCGGCAGGCATGGATGAGGGACCAAGAGAGGTCCGGGCAGCACTCGAAAACATAAGACCCTTGCCGTCCAGCATCTCTGCCAGCCGGCAATGGGCTTAGTCAATCCATATCCCAACCTATACTAGGTCCAGAAGTAGAATGACATACGGTACAGTAATACCCCTGCCGGCCAGCTCTGCCGGCCGGCAAGGTACAGTACAGTAATGGCTAGGCCATTACGGAGATAGAGGGGGAAGGGACAAGAGGGTCCTGCCAACCTTGCTTTAGTGACAGATCACCCGCAGCCAAGAACTTTGTCTTAGCCTAAGGGAGATCTAAGGGAAAGGGCCAGCGCAGTAGTATAATACCTGCCAGCTTCCAGAGCACCAAAGCAAGGAAGGCGTTGCTACTCCCAAGGGAAGATTTATCCTTCCCGAGAACAGCAACAGGACTTAGTCTGGTCGATCACACAAGAAGGAATCATAACTACAGAAACCTTCGATAGTGACCTAAGGGAGCTCAGCT
>NC_090735.1:110397706-110402706 GCF_036898095.1 Palaemon carinicauda
AATCCTGTCCTGCTATTTAACTCCTAATATATAACGAACTATAAAAACGGGAATTCCGGAAGTAAGATATTCTAAAATTTCTGAGTTAAAAACTACCTAGATTAAACCCTTCAAAAGATGCTAATAAAACTAACCTCAAACTTTACACACGATTTGTAAAAACAAACAACAACAGAAATCTCGAAAGTGAGGTATTCCAACTTACAGACACTAAAAATCACTCATGATAAAAATAAACAGAAATAAAGCCAACCTCAAACTCTACACACGAAAAGTAGAAAAATAAAAACTACAGAAATGTCGTAAGTGAGGTATTCCAAACTTACAGACAGTGAATACCAAATTAATGAAATCACTCAAAATAAAAATATACAAATATAAAACCAACCTGAAGGCAAAAATAAAAGTTAGGTATTCCAAACTTTCAGACAATAAAAACCAACCCGATCAAACCGCTCAAAAAAAATAAATAAATAAATAAAAATAAAAAGATAAATTTTACACATGGAAAATAAAAAAAAATAATACGAGTATCAATTCCCAAATTCCCAATTAAGATATGCAAAATATCAGACGGATTTTCTCGTCATAAGGGATTGACTTCGACTGGAGATGATGACTTCCCAAAGAGGGAGTTCGGGGACAGGACTGGGGGTATTGGATGGAGAAGGGGGGGGGGGGAGACTAAGGGAAGGGATAGTAGTTACCTCTTGGTAGCAATGGACGCTCCGATGCCGAATTAATGTTGAAATTATGAATAAGATATATGAGTTATTGGAAGTGATACGCAGAGACGTTCTTGGGGAGAGAGAGAGAGAGAGAGAGAGAGAGAGAGAGAGAGAGAGAGAGAGAGAGAGAGAGGAGGGGGGGGGGCTACTGGCATGATATATAATGTAAAACAATTACTGTCATATATGGGGTTTGGTCATTTTCACCACCACGCTGGCCAGTGCAGATGGATGATGGTGGGAGATTTTTGTCTAATCGCTCACAAAAAAAAACAACCTAGCATGGGTGGCTCTAACTATTACAACTTTGCGGATCATGGCGACACACAAGCCCTTTCACCACGTTAAGGTATCCCTTTTGAGAAATATATATATATATATATATATATATATATATATATATATATATATATATATATATATATATACTGTATATATATATATATATATATATATATATATATATATATATATATATATATATATAATGTGTGTGTGTTTGTGTATGTTTGTAAAACCCCTATAGATTTCAGGACACTTCCTGTTCAATACCGTGATTGCCTTCATTAAAGCAATATGACAATAATTGCCAATCAAACATTTCTTTGTGAAGGGAAACCAATTTCTCTTTATCGGAGGCCACTGTCTTGAATGGGAGATTCAATTCACCGGAATAACTAAATGAATCGCTGGTAAGGTATATTCGGCAAATTAGTCAAATTCATGACGGTTATTAAATTGGACTCAGGATGGGAAAATATATTTAAGACAAGGACACAGACACATACACATACATATGTATATATATATATATATATATATATATATATATATATATATATATATATATATATATATATATATATATATATATGGTCCTTTGGCATGTTAATTTACGCTTGCAATTAATAAACAATGTCATAGTTGCGTCCAAAAGTCGAAGATAGTTTCTCTCTGAACAGACTGCCCTCCAGATGGTTTTGAAAATAACAGTAAAACAGCATTTACATTTCTTCAATTATTAGTTGGTGTCAAGACGTTTTTCGAATCACATCGTGACTCTTCTTCAGGACTATATTTGGTTGAGTGATGGAATCATACTTTAATATAAAGACTATATTGTGGAGAAAATTTTTGATGATGCCCCTAACGAAAATGGGTAATGCATCTCTTGGTTGTGGTGACCGATGTGGTAACGTCCCTGACTGGTGATTGCCAGACTGAGGTTCGAGTCCCGCTCAAACTCGTTAATTGCTTTGGTCGCTGCAACCTCACCATCTTTGTGAGGGAAGCATGGCTGGTTTGTGGGAGCCTATAGGTCTATCTGCTGAATCATCAGCAGCCATTGCCTGGCCCTCTGTGGTCCTTAGCTTGCATGGAGAGGGGGCCTAGGAGCTGATCATATGTATATATGGTCAGTCTCTAGGGCATTATCCAGCTTGCTAGGGCAATGTCACTGTCCCTTGCCTCTGCCTTTCATCAGTGGCCTTTAAACTTCTTAGGTCACGTGGCCGTAAAACCTCGATGCCGTAATCTTAGTTCACCCGATAGAAAAATAGCCCAGTGAGGAAAGGAAATAAGGAGACGAATAAACTACAAGAGAAATAATTAACAATTAAAATGAAAAACTTAAGAACAGTAACAATGCTGAAATAGAAATTTCACATATAAACTAGTAAAACTTCAAAAAAAAGAAAGAAAAAGAAAACATGAGAAAGAAAAATATGATACAATAGTGTGCCCGAGTGTACCCTCAAGCAAGAGAACTAACCCAAGACAGTGGAAGACCATGGTGCAGAGGCTATGGCACTACACAAGACTAGAGAACAATGGTTTAATTTTGGAGTGTTTTTCCTGGAAGAGCTGCTTACCATAGCTAAAGAGTCTCTTCTACCCTAACCAAGAGGGAAGTAATCACTGAAAAATTACAGTGCAGTAGTAACCCCTTGAGGTAAGTACTGTTTGGTAATCTCAGAGTTGTCAGGTGTATGAGGACAGAAGAATATGTAAAGAATGGGCCAGACTATTCAGTGTCTGTGTAGCTAAAGGGAAAATGAGCCGTAACCAGAAAGAAAGATCCAATGTAGTACCGTTTGGCCATTCAAAGGACCCAAATGACGCTCTAGCGGTAGTGTCTCAACGGTTGGTAGGTGCCCAGGCCATCTGAACCACACCACACCGCTGATCAATGCCTCGAGCGGTATTGTTCAGGAACAGTAAACACTTCCGGGAGTATTAATCGGAGCATACTTGTAGGGGAATACGACTCTGCCATATCACGTGTGATAACTCAATAGATTACAAAGGCATTGGGATGTGTCCTTTTCATATTAGTAACTCTACGGGTTGTCGAACGATTTGCTTCGTTGGTACCATGACCAATGTTTTATTTGTTTCATTTGGAATAATGGCTGTTGTAACTTGGCCAATAATAATAATAATAATATTATTATTATTTTGATGTTTTTATAGTTTATATATGAAAGATTTATTTTAATGTTTTTATTGTCCTTAAACCTCTCTCTTAGTTTACTTCCTTATTTTCTTTCCTCTCTGAGCAATTTTCCCTGTTGGAGCCCTTGGGCTTTTGGCATCCTGCTTTTGCAACTGTGGTTGCAGTAATAATAATAATAATAATAATAATAATAATAATAATAATAATAAAAATAATAATAATAATAATAATAATAAAGTAATTGAGATAGCATTTTCCTTTATGCACAAAGAGCATTTTACAGTAATTAATATAGATTTATGCATTAGCTCTCTACCTCCTGTAGTCAAATATGAATGTATTAATTATTCACTCAGGGATTGTTGGTGGTGTATTGGAAACGTCCCTGCCTGGTGATCTGCTGGACTGGAGTTCAAGACCTGCTCAAGCTCGATAGCTTCTTGTAATGTCTGCAACTTCACCATCCTTGTGATTAAGGATGTAGGGTTTGGGGAACATATAAGCCTACCTCCTGAGTCATCAACAGCCATTGCCTGAACGTCCTTGGTCCTAGCTTAGGTAGAGAAGGGCTTGGTTGCTGGTCATATGTATATGGTCAGTTTCTGGGCAATCATTGTCCTGCTAGAGCAATGTCACTGGCCCTTGCTTCTGCCATTCATGAGCAACCTTTAAGATTTAGTTGGGTAAAAGGCGCTAAATACCAGTCGGAATGATTACTTGTTTCTAAAATCAGTAAAAACATAAAGGGCCAAATGATTAACGCAGCGCTTTTTAATGTCTAAGATAACTTACCTTAAGGAAATTTACTATAAACAATAACAAATTGATAAAAAATAAAAATAAAATAAATGATAACGCGTTCTATAACGAATGATGAGTAAAAAGGAGAATGAATTACAATGGCATAATAGTACTTGGTATGTTGAGGAAGGAAGTACAGTAAAATGCATAAGAGAAAAAGAAAATGTGTTCAGACACTCTTCTCATGACAAGTCAACTTAGGAATTGTCCTAAAGTATCAAACAGTGAATCATAAGAATCTAGACGGAATCTATATAATGTAATACGACTTTATTGCTAAAATCCAAATCACCCTTCGTCAAATCACGTGTAATATGAAGCCTTTTACACTTAAAAATAAACCGTAATTTAAATCGGAAATTCTCCGTCAAAATATTCTGCTCTCAGTCGTATTCCAGTAATACGTGTGACCGTAATTTTTACTCTACTTTCTTATTATCTTTTACGGGTCGGTGACCGTAATATCACTCCTTTACGTAAATATATCCGTTTTTAAGAACGGTAAATGTGTGGCAAAGGTAATTCCATGATTTATACCGTTTTTTCAGTTTGAGTTAATACTACAGCAATAATAATGTAAATCCCGTACAGTGATTGTATATTCGTTTACATATTAAAAATGTATGCCAAGAGAAATCAAGCAATAAGAACCAATGATTAGATATTTCTTTAAGTTATGGAGTGCAGCTATGCTTATGAAAATACTACAAAATTGTTAGATATAAATACTATAGATTCAAATTAACTAAAATCAGATGTACGTTAATACTTTGAAATTATAAGCATATACGTATACATATGTATATACTGTAAGTATGTGAGCATATATATATATATATATATATATATATATATATATATATATATATATGTATACATACTGTATATATATACATATACATATACATATACATACACACACATATATATATACAAATATATATATATATATATATATATATATATATATATATATATATATATATATATATATATATATATATATATATATATAT
>NC_090735.1:110407706-110412706 GCF_036898095.1 Palaemon carinicauda
GCTAAGAGTCGAAGAACGAGAATCGTTTCGTAATGAAGACTTGGAATACTAACTTTCCTACCTGTAGGCTACATTACATTTTCTTTAAAAGAAAAAAAAAATTAACACTCACCTAAATGCGATGACTCTTTCGTTGTTTCCTATGGAGGGAATGAAATAAATGTGATTAGAATGAGGTAATGTGATTCAAGAGAAAATGTATGAAATTTTTGGTAAATTGAAATATTAAAAAATATAATACAGATTATTATCAACAGAAGAAGAATATAAACTAATTGAGCCATATTTGTATAGAAACTTGCACACATACCCACTTATTATATATATATATATATATATATATATATATATATATATATATATATATATATATATATATATATATATATATATACATATATATATATATATATATATATATATATATATATATATATATATATATATATATATATATATACACACACACACACACACGCATATATATATATATATATATATATATATATATATATGTGTGTGTGTGTGTGTGTTTGTGTGTGTTTGTGTGTGTGTATCTGTTTGGTCATGAATAAAACAGATAAGAAGTTCAGACTTTCATCAAGTGGGGATAATCCCTATATTTGGCAATGCTGATTGAAATATTGCTGCCACTAATTCATAAGTTTTATTTTATTTAAATTTTACCGTAACCATATTAAGCACTAGATCTTGGTAAGAACTAGTACTTTCAAAGATATTAAGTGGTCCAAGAACACCTAATGCTGACAGCAACCACGTCAGTAAAGGATATGACCAATATCTTTATTATGGTTTTTCAGATAGGAATATTCTATGTAATATTTTCCTAATATAACTAATTAATCATAAAGTTTTATAGATATCTTTGAATAGAATTGACAAGGTATTATTGTCAATATTCATTTGAAGGAAATTATGAAAATAGATTTATTCAAGTAAATTTAGTTTCAAAAGAGATCCAATCAGAGAGAAGCTCAAATCCTTCGAGTCTGCGGGTTTTGAAGGCAACTGATGGAAGACCGTTCTATGCCTCAATATGGCACATCTCCCAAGAATGACTTTTGTTCTAAAATTATTCTAAAGCTCTCATTATGCTATAATTTTGGTTGAATAATCAAAATATTATCTAAATCAAAGTCAAAAGTAATAATTGTCTACAAATATCAACATTGCAAATGACATTAATGCAATACTTCATTAAAATTAACATAATACTTTCTAATTTCTTATCTGCAAACTATGAATTCTAAGATACCCTGCAATTTCCTTCTAGTCGTCATTACGGGCTGCCAACGGTAGAGCCCGTGTCTTGCATAAGGCAAGGTAATCTTATACATACATTCTAGTCATATTATTCCCTCGGTGGACTCTTCTCTGTACTCATTCCCGGCCATCATCTTGTCAATATACACAAGGATGAGATTCTACCAGATTGTGAGGTTATTATATCAAGAGAATGTGTGAGAGGGAATGTTCATCTAAATCTACAAACTGCTGCAAAGCGGAACTTTTCAACGCTATTCCCATTCTAGATTTGGCAGGAGGTTTGATCTTGAATTTTTACAACAAAAATGTCTTTAAAGTAATGAAGAAGAAAAAAAATATCAAAATGTTAATGGAGAAGAAAATATCTAAACAAAAAACAAGTAGAACAAGCAACAAGTAGACAGTTTCTTGTCCAGTGCAGGACAAAAGCCTCATAAATAACAATATTTATAGTGAGCTGTGTCCTAGCTTAAATTCCTTCAGTTACCCTCATGAAGGAACACAAGTTAAAGATAAACTAAATCATAGTTGCCTTTTATGTAGATCTCTGGTGGGGGGAGGGTAGATAGAATGTGAATGCTGTAAAAGGTTATACAACAAGAAGTGTCTTTATAGGCCCCAAAATCAGAGATAGTTATAAAAAAAAATTGAAATGACTTTGCCCTAATTGTAGATGAAGCCAAGTAAAAAAAGCCACGACAATTATGCCAAAAAAGGATAATTCAAATGCAAGAAATATGTCAACTCATAATAAAGTTCAAAGTTTACCTAATGCTAGAGGTATGACACTAAAAAATAAAGGTAAAAAAGGCTCTAATGCTAAAGGTAAGGAACCTCAATATTGACGTCAATGAGCTTTTAATACTAGAGATATGGCACCTCAAAATAGAGGTCAAAGAACTTCTAATGGTAAAAGTATGGAACTTCAACGTTAGATGTCAAAGTCGCTCCAATGCTAGAAATAAAAATCTACTAAAAAGAGGACAAAGAACCTTTAATACTAGAGGTAAGGAATTTCAATATAGAGGTCGAAGAGCATCTAATACTAGAAGTATGGCACCTTCAACCAGAGGTCGAAGCAAAGCCTCCGATACTTAAAGTATGGCACCTGTAAATGGATGTCAAGGAACCTCTAATGCTGGAAGTAGGGTACTTCAAAAATAGATATCATAGACCCTCTAATACTGGAAGTATGCAGCTTCCATATAGAAGTCAAGGAGCATCTAATACTAGAGGAATGGCACCTCAAAATAGAAGTCAAAGAACCTCTAATGCTAAAAGTGTGGCACTTCGAAAATAGATGTCAAAGACCCTCTAATGCTAAAGGTAAAGATATAATAAATGAAGGTCAAAAGGCCTCTATTACTAGGAGTAAATAACTTCAATATAGAGGCCAAAGAGCCTCTAATACTAGAAGTATGGCATCTGAAAATAGATGTCAAAGAACCTCTAATGCTAGACGTATGTCACTTCAAAAATAGATATAAGAGGTCCTCTAATGCTAGTGGTAATGAGCTACTAAATACAGGTTAAAGAGCCTTTAATACTAGAAGAAAAGAACCTCTATATAGAGGTCAAAGAACCTCTAATGCTAGAAGTATGGCACCTTGAAATAGAGGTTAAGGAGGCTCTAATGCTAAAAGTATGGCACCTCAAAAAGATGTTAGAGCCTCTAATACTAAAGGTAAAGTGACTCGAAATAAGAGGTCAAAATGCCTCTAATGATAAAAGAAACTCTAATGCTAGATGTAAGTCACCTCAAAATAGAGGTCAAGGAACCTCTAATGCTAAAACTATTGTACCACAAAATATTGGTTAAAGAATTTCAAACTAGAGGTCAGAGAGACCTTAATGCTAGAGGTAAGTGCCAGAAAATAGAGGCCAAAGAGGCCTTAATACTATAGGTAATTCGAATCAAAACAGAGATAAGGTGCCTCATAATACATGTCAAAGAACCTATAATGCTAAAAGTGAGGAACTACTAAATAGAAGCCAAAAAGCCTCTTTTCATAAGGTAAGGTGTCTCAAAACAGGGGGTCAAAGAGTCTTTAATGCTAAAATTAAGGCACTTCAAAATAGACGTTAAAGAGCCTCTGATGCTGGAGGTAATGTTCATTAAAATAGAGGCTAGAGAATTTCTGAGGCTAGATATTAAGCATCTGAAGATAATAGTGTGTGCGTGAGACAGTCACACACCTACATAAACACGAACACACACACACATATATATAAATTTATATATATATATATATATATATATATATATACATATATATCACTAACAATTGTGATTTTAATCAATGTAAACATCTACCACAATGGCATTTACTGCCAAATTTACCTATGGGAATGTATATCCACTGGAAATTCATTTGAAATTAATGCTTCTGGATGGGCAAAGATTCGAACCTATGCCTTTAGCCGGAAATATGCTTCTACTAACAACATTACCAACAATAGAGTGATAACGTCAGTCCTGCAGGCATTGCTTCAGCCCATGGCATAGGTTCGAATCTTTGTCCAGCCAGAACAATTTATTATGAATGTATTTCCAGTTGATATGCATTTCCAAAAGTAGAATTCGGTATTAAATGCCACAATGGTTTATATATATATATATATATATATATATATATATATATATATATATATATATATATATATATATATATATATATATAACAATTAGCTTATTGTTGCTCGTCCACCGAACAACGTTAAAAACATTCAATAGTAGACACATAAGTAAATACTCTCATCAAAAGCTTCGCTAATACAGTGGTAACGTATTTGCCAAACATTCGCCTGGCAACATATCGATCCCCGCCAGGGACCGTGAGTTTAAGCTGTTTACTGGGGAGGCCACTGCTGTGGTAGGGCACCACGGTGGGGGGTTGGGGTTGGGGTTACCCGGCTTCGTTTTTGTGAGTATCTATTCTGATGGAACTGGAACTAAAACCAGACACCTTTATATATTCTTTATAATATTTTTCGGAGTTGAGAAATAATCAGAGTACCTTATAGACATCTTTGATAAAATATCGATAAGGTATTAATTTCGATATTTATTCAAAGGAGATAACGAAAATATACTAATTCAAGCAAATTTAAGTGTTTAGAACAAAAGTGAGGGATTATCATAGGTCTTGTGCATATACAAGTGAAAAAGAATTCCTTCATAGAGCACAAAATACAGTATGCTTTATCCCTCAACATCTCTTCGCTTTCGACGGATTCTGTACAGCTTCCGTTCTGTAAAAATCACGATAAATTCCTACATCAACGAGTACGTAATAAATAATATACTGTTATGTATTAATTATAATATGAACTACTTCTCGCTTTAAACCTCTCGATCACTCCCTTCAACCCTTGCTGGTTGACAACTATCCTGGCCTTTTCCTGGTCGTCCAATTCGAATGTTGCTATCCTTACCCTTTCCATTAATTCTCTCTATTCAAAGTCCCTCAAAGAATGTGAACAAACAAAAGTCTAAAGCTTCTTCATCGCATCTTCCTTAAATTTCTAAAATTCTATTCGCGACTTCTCTGCCGGAACCGGTAACAGTTAGAAGGTTGGTTATAGAGGCTGACATAATGTAGGGACTCCTGCAATAAAAGAGCGATATTCCGTATACAGAGAAAAGGTCTGAATACAGTGATGGGATTGGCGGGAATTTAGCTTCATCTGGATTCTTTGGCTGAACTAACGGC
>NC_090735.1:110417706-110432706 GCF_036898095.1 Palaemon carinicauda
CACTTTAGATAGTATACCGATTAAGGAAATCTAATCTAGTCAACAGTAACAATAATCTATCTGAGAAAATTGGGAAAATATAATTCATGACTTACTCTCCAAATGTATATGGAAGGAATGATAATGTAATAATAATAATAAGTATTTACTTTCACGCAATATCTCGAATAGGATTCATATGCTTTAGTAACACAGTGAATAGTTAAATACTTATAACATGTTCAATTACCTTCTCTGTTTTCTGCCATTGCCAAAAAATTCTTACAGCTGTTCGTGTTCTTATTAGATGACCTAAAACAAGTCCGAGAGGAAAATGCATTAGAGTCATCTCTATTACATAAGTGAGAAATCCATAAAAAGTAACATTTGCGATAAGTACTTTTGATATCATATTCCTTCAAACTAGGAACTATAGAGCAAAGAACAGACCCTTGTCAGTACAACAAAGATTAATCAAACATTACGTATATTATACGTATAAATACAGACATAAACTATTCTCGGCAAGTCATTGGAATTCAGTATGTTACCCATTACTGGCTGGGCGAACTTATAGAAAATTTATATATATATATATATATATATATATATATATATATATATATATATATATATATATATATATATATATATATATATATACATATATATATATATATACACATATATGCAGCATATAGCCTACAAAATATGCATATGCATATATATATATATATATATATATATATATATATATATATATATATATTTATATTTATATATATGTATGTATATATATATATATATATATATATATATATATATATACTGTATATATATATATACATTTATATTAACATATACACACACATACTTTGTACCCTGAAGAAGTGTACGTAATACATGAAGCGCTTTGTACCTGGTCTTTTACTTTCCTGTTTCCTGTGGATTTTGTATTTATATATATATATATATATATATATATATATATATATATATATATATATATATATATATATATATATATATATATATATATATACATACATATATATGTATATATATATATATATATATATATATATATATATATACATGCATGCATATATATGGATATATATGTGTGTATATATATATATATATATATATATATATATATATATATATGTGTGTGTGTGTGTGTGTATATATGTGTGTATGTGTATGTATATATGCATGTACGGACATGTGTATGCTTTTTGTGTTGAATCTGATTAATATTTAGATCTATTAAAAGTCACATACGATGAAATAAACTCAGCCAGAAGCATTTATCATAAATGAATTTCCAATAAATATATATTCACAAAGTTGAATTCTGTATTAGATGCTATTTATGGTTGATATGTACACAAACAAGTATATATATATGATATATATATATATATATATATATATATATCTATATATATATACATATATATATATATATATATATATATATATATATATATATATATATATATATATATATATATATATATATATATACTTAAGATTTGCAGATGACATAAAATTTCAATAGGACACAAAAAGAATATAATTAAACTAAGATAATGTTCAATTAATATGGAGAGAGAAATATAAATCAAGGGTTATGGACGAGCCTCTATAGACTACTAATGAATATACGTACTTAGAGGAGATTTCAAGTGTTTCACCAGGACATGAGACCGAAATTAAAAGGATAACTTCACCCAAAATACCGTCGGAATCCTGTCTGTCAATTGAGAAATTCCTTATTGTTCGTCCCCGTTCCTTGAGGGCCTGACATATTACATACATAGCGTCATTGCATTTCATGTGGCATCATTCAAGTCTTACTGGTGCCACCCTTCCATCTCAATCATCCCAGTCGTTTTTTACCTTCAAGAATCCATTCCACAATTCCGTGTACATCCCGATTATATCAGGCATTCGATACATGTGGCCCAACTATCTCATCAGGCATCTTTCCATTTGTAAAATAACTTTTTCTACTCCCAAGGCTTCCCTTATGGTGGTATTTCACAGCTATCTCGTCGTTGCTCTAAAGATTAGACGTAGGACACGCATTTCAGCAGTCTGAATTTTAGACCTGAATTTTTCTGTCAGGACCTATGTCTCACAATCATACCGGAACACAGGATTCAGGATTGGGCAAACCTTTAATAGTTCAGAATGGTTACAAAACAAGCAGAAACAATGGGGCTAAGTATAGAATTGAAACAAGTGGGTATAATCCCTTTATTTGGCAATGCTGATTGAAATATTGCTGCCACTAATTTATTAGTTTTTTTTCTTTTAATTGTACCGTAACCATATTAAGCACTAGCTCTCGGTAAGAACTAGTACTCTCAAAGATATTAAGTGGTCAAATAACACCTAATGCTGACAACAACCACGTTAGTAAGGGATCTGACCAATATCTTGATTATGATTCTTCAGATAGGAATATTTTATGTAATATTTTCCCAATATAAAAAATTAAGCATACGATTTTATAGATATCATTGAATAGTATTGATACAAGTATAATTTTCAATATTCATATAAAGGAAATAATGAAAATAGATTTATTATAAGAAATAAAATATATCAAATTAATTTTCTTATTCCTGATCTAGACATTAATCGCTGGCACCGTCATTCATTTACTTATTATGAATGTTGAGAAAGATTTTTTATAACTCTGACCATCCTTTTAATTTAAATAATTAAAGACGGTACCATACTGCTCGATTTCAATATTCCTTCTCATGAGATAATGAAAATGGATAAATTTAGCTCCAAAAGAGAGATCCAATCAGAGAGAAGATCAAATTCTTCGAGTCTCCGGCTTTTGCGAGCAACTGATGGAAGACCATCCTATGCCTCAATATGGCATATCTCCCAAGAATGACGTTTGTTCTAAAATAATTTTAAAGCTCTCACGATACTATAATATTGGTTGAATGATAAAAAATTTATCTAGATCAAAATGAAAAGTAATGATTGTTTACAAATATAATCATTATAAACAAAATAAATGCAATACTTTAATAGAATTTGCATAATACTTCCTGATTTTTTATCCGCAAAATATGAATTCAATGATACCCTGCAATTTTCTCCTACTCAAACTTACGGACTGCCAACGCAAGAGGCCGTGTCTTACACAAGGTAAGGCAATCTATACAGACAGGTAATCCTAGTAATATTATGCTCTGGTTAGACTCTTCTCTTTCATCTGTATCTATCAATTGGTGCAAAGCTGGACTTTTCATGGGCGTTCCCAGTCTTCTTTTGGCAGGAGGTTTGGTCTTTAATATTTACAACAAAAATGGATTAATAGCAATAAAGGGGAACGAAAAAATATTAAAATGGTAATGGAGAAAAAATAAGTAGAACAAGTAAGAAATAAACGTTTTATTGTGCAGTGTAAGACAAAGGCCTCATACATGACAATATTTATATTGAGCTGTGTTCTAGCTTAAATTCTTTCAGCTAAAGGTAAAGATAAAACTACACCATGACAGATAGATGCCTTTCCTGTGGATCTTTGATGTTGGGGGGAAGTGAATGGGATGTGAATGCTGTGGAAGAAGTGAGTCTTTATAGATTTAAAAATCAGTTGTAGCCAAGTTAAAATAGCCATGACAAATATATCGAAAGAGTATAATTTAAATGCAAGAAGTAGGGCACCTCATAATGAAGTTCAAAGTTTACCTAATGCTAGAGGTATGGCACTTCAAAACAGAGGTCAAAAAGGCTCTAATGCTTGAAATATGGCACTTTAAAAATAGATATCAAAGACCTTCTAATGCTAGAGGTAAATAGCTACTAAATAGAGGTCAAGGAGCTTCTAATACTAGAAGAATAGCACCTCAAAATAAAGGTAAAAGAACCAACAATGCAAGACGTATGGCACTTCAAAAATAGATGTCAAAGACCGTCAAATGCTAGAGGTAAAAAGCTACTAAATAGAGGTAAAAAAACCTCCAATATTAGAGGTAAAGAACCTCAATATAGAGGTCAAAGAGCCTCTAACACTAGAAGTAAGGAATATCAATATAGAGGTCACAGAGCCTTCAATACTAGAAGTATGGCACCTCAAAATATAGGCCAAAAAACCTCTAAGGCCAGATGTATGACACTTCAGAAAAAGATGTCAAAGACCCTCTAATGCTATAGGTAAAGAGCTACTAAATAGAGGTCAAACAACCTTTAATACTTGAGGTGAGAATCCTCAATATAGAGGTCAAAGTGCCTCTAATACTAGAGGTGAGGAGCATCAATATAGAGGTCAAAATGCCTCTAATTACTGGAGGTGAGGAGCGTATATATGGAAGGCAAACTACCTCTAATACTAAAGGTAAGGAATATCAATATAGAGGTCATAGGGCCTCTAACACTGAAAGTATGGCACCTCGAAATAGAGGCCAAAGAACCTCTAATGCCATATGTATGGCACTTCAAAAATATATGTCAAAGACCCTCTGATGCTATAGGAAAAGAGATACTAAATAGAGGCCAAATAAACTCTTATGCTAGAGCTAAGGAACCTCAATATAGAGGTCAAAAGAGCGTCTAATACTAGAAGTATGGAGCCTCAAAATAAAGGTAAAAAAAAACCTTAATGCTAGTATGGCACTTCAAAAGTAGATGCCAAAGACCTTCTAATGCTAGATGTAAAGAGCTACTAAAAGAAGTCAAAGAACCTCGTATAATAGAGGAATAGAACCTCAATATAGAGATCAAAGAGCCTCTAATATTAGATGTATGGCACCTCAAAATAAAGGACAAAGAACCTCTAATGCTACAAATATGGCAGTTTAAAAGTGGATGTCAAAGGCCATCTAATGCTACATATAAAGAGATACTAAATAGAGGTCAAAGAACCTCTAATACTAGAGGTGAGGAACCTCAATATAGAAGTGAAAGAGCGTATAATAGAAGAGGTAAAGAACCTCAATATAGGTATCAAAGAGCCTCTAATACTACAAGTATGGCACCTTAAATCAAAGGTCAAAGAACCTCTAATTCCAATAGTAAGGCATTTCATGAATAGAAGTCAAAGACCTAATGATATGGCAAAATGTTGATAAAAGCTCTTTATAAATGGCTTCCAACTGAAATGTGTCGAAGACAGTCGCTTTTTAGTCCTCCTGACAATATTGCGTAACAAAATAACTTTTAAAGAAAAAGCAGTATTATTATAAGCCTAATGCAACAATACATAAATATAAACGATATGATTATAATGATTTCTTAGCCTGTTTCTGTTATATCTTTTTCCCAAAAGTTTTCCTCCATTCAAGGTAATAAATGGTCACTTTTATTCTCGTTAATTGAGATAAATATCCATTATTTTTGCCTTTAATTGAAACCGATTAAAAGAACTAAATTCAGTATCGATTCGGAATTGTTTATGATGAAAACATCCTAATGTTTACTGATGGATATTTCTTTCCGACTGAGACTGCTTGCCTTATGCCATCCGGGTCTTGGTACATTCAGGTCTCGCTTGGAGAAGAGAAATGAGGATGTTTGCACTGATCGAATGATAAAAATATTGGAGTATTCTATGAACAAAGTGTGAGGATAAACATAATCTATTTACGAAGGAAAGAATTTCATCGTGTTAAATGCTATATCCAAAATTATTTTCCATAGGTTTTGGCAATATTTGGTTATTATAAAATATGGGTTTTGCCCATGAATTTCACTTACTTTTGCTTTGCTTTTGTCAGATTAGTTCTCATTTACGGGCTGCCAATACAAGAACACATGTTTTACATAAGGTAGGGTAATCTAAAACGAACGAACAGCCGATCAATATTCTTTTTCAATCATAGTATAAACTTTATTCATGGTTATTAATTCACTTAACATATCAGTCATGTATAGTTCGTTATAGCTTGTGAAAGAACGTAGGTGTAATGTACATATGAAAAGAAATCTTTAGAAACATAAGTTACCACTACACACATATATAAGATAAGTATTAAACTAACTTGTATTATTTTCTAAATTTGTCTCTCTTCAGCTTCTAAAGAATCCCAATTCTCTGTTGTGTGATCTGCCTCTGGATAACTCAGATAACATCATCATCTTTATTCCTATCAATTTCTTTAAAACCTGAAATGTTCAAACTTGTCTTCTTCTTTTGTTGCTGATAAATCTATCAATGAGTGGATATATCCTTATTTATATATCACAGGATGTCCGTGGAACGATTAAATCTGGTGCATTCTCTGTGCAGTGGAAGAACCAAAAAAGCAGCAATTGTATATTAGTTTACCATAGAGAAAATACGTTCACCGTCCTCGTTTGATATGGGAATGGTGATCAAGGCTCGAACGAACTTAAAAGAAATAGCAACCGTCTCACTCTGATACACCTGAGCCAAAATTAACTAGATATTTCCAGAAAGAAAACTGTCAATATTGTCACTTTAAAGGGAATGCCCTGCAGCATCCAAGTCTAGTTGTTCATAATCAAAGGTAATACGATACAATTTCAAGTATATCACCTCAGTCCTAACAAATATTAGGGTCAAGAATGGATCACATCCATCAGAATTTGATAATTGAACGGGAGACGTTTCTTTGATTTTGCTCAAATGTGGTTTTCTAATCTGTTTCTCTGTTGTATTAGCTCAAGATATAAATAAAAGTGCTTTCTACTAAAAAGCAATTTTTTATCTAGAGTAGGCCGCAGGAACAAAAAAGCGACTGTTCTTAAAATATTTCAGTCAAATTACTCATTACTTCTCATATAGTTTATCTATTTGCTTATTTCTTTTCCTCACAGGGATATTTTGCCTTGTTTGAGACCTTGGCCTTATAACATCCTGCTTTTCAAGGTAAGATTGTAGCTTAGAAAATAATAACAATAATGATAATAATAATAATAATAATAATAATAATAATAATAATAATAATAATAATAATAATAATAATAACCAATTTCAAATATCAATGTAGTATACAGTAGGAACATTTACAAGGATTAAAAACCTTCACATATAAAAATTATAATCTCGAGTTGTGTTTCCAAAGACCAAATTCAAAATATCGACATTTGTATCCATAAAATACATATGATGGTCAACAAGTGGCCCGAAGACCAGTGGAGTAAAACCTAGACCTATAAAGTCCTTTGGGTTAAAAGTGAAATTTCACTAGGTGTTAAATTAGACAAACAAAAGCACAAATTTTGAATGGAATTAAGCTTATGATATTACGACTTCACTAATGTTTAAAAAAAAAAAAAAAAATTCAAATAGAAACTAAGCCATGCTAATCCCTGCTTCTCTCTATATATACAAGAGGTCTTTCTATATGTAGGCCATATTGTCACCAGCTGTAACAAACCCTCTACGAAACTTGAACCGATAGACGAGTCGAGTGTTAGCTATCATTTCCTAGAGGACATTAGATAAGAGAGGAGAAAGGGGGAAAAGATGGAGATAACGATAGACATCATAAAAGTAAGAAAAAAGGAAAGGATAAAGATAATGAAAAGGGAAAGTCTGGGCAACCTCTGATACCCAGAAAGACAGAGAGGGCTTTTAAGTCAGATGTAATCCTCTTAAGCCTTTTATCACACAATGAAATATTTTGTTTCCGATATCTTTTATTCTTTATTCTTTTCAACTTTACATTATTTCTCCATTCTGGCTTCCTTTCCTCCATTTTGCTTCCTAAACTCTTCACTTTGATGTAGCACGTAAAGAAATAAGAGCTTCTTTGGTTTACGAGAATCGTACTATGTTTTCAGTTGAAGTTAAATGGAAAATACCCCCAATATTTACAGCAGGAATATTAGTATTAAAAAACTTTTCTTTAATAAAATACAATTTTAATTAGGTTGTGTGTCCAAAAAATTCTATACAAAACATCATCATTTGTATCCATAATCAATATTTGGTGTTACAACTACTCCAAATGGATTAAGAAAAACAGTTTGTTTGGGTGGAGTCGAGTAGGCCTACACTTGATAGTGGAGTTTGTGATCTCAAGCTCCGTATCACTTATTTCTCTTTTTCTTAATCTTAATCAGTTGTAAATAATGGAATACATTTCCTCTTAAGAATTCTTAACATCGAAATCATCATAATGTTTTGGTACGTGTATTTCTTTGGGAATAGGATTTTTGGCCCGATGACACCCCAGGCTTCTTGATTAACACTACTGAATTATTTGATACAAAAAAAAAAAATCCTTTGAAATTCCTACGTAAATGTGATATTAAGAGCATCTAAATTCATAATCATTAACGTATGCCAAATACAATTAATCTACGAAATAAATTAATAAACTTTGCATAAAATAATAAAACTTGTTGATATGGAACTCAATTGTAGGAACTCGGGACTTGGGCAAGCAGACGTTGCTACTAGATGTACGATGTTTTGAAGACGCCAAAATAGCATAATTTTAAACGCTAGTTAAATAAATAAATAGATAAATAAATAAATAAATAAATAAATATATATATATATATATATATATATATATATATATATATATACATATATATATATATATATATATATATATATATATATATATATATATATATATATATATATATATATATATATATATATAAATATATTACGTAAACTGAATAACTATGACCAAAATTTAGAAGTTATCTGATTTAGCGATTTATTCGCCAACATAAAAACTCACCAAATTTCCCACCGACATTAAAGTAATACTACCGATTTGCCTATTATATTTATATGTTCATAATTCTCTTTTCATACTAATTTATTTTCAGAATAGATCGTAGGACGAGTGAGAACGTATTTCTAGTATTTAGGAAGAGAAAGAAGAAGAAGAAAAAGAAGAAGAAGAAGAAGAATTCTAAAGAGATTTGCCGGGAATAAACGGAAATGAAATATGACGAGAATGCTCTCTCTCTCTCTCTCTCTCTCTCTCTCTCTCTCTCTCTCTCTCTCTCTCTCTCTCTCTCTCTCTCTCTCTCTCTAAGTTACATCGGCCATTAGACCAAATTGTCCTGTTTTTCTCCGGAGACACTGAAGATTTCTGTCGAACAAACACATATTTTGAATCTATCTCTCTCTCTCTCTCTCTCTCTCTCTCTCTCTCTCTCTCTCTCTCTCTCTCTCTCTCTCTCTCTATTACACCGGCCATTAGAATATGATGGAATTTTCCATAATTGCACTGAAAACGAACGAAGAATTAAGAAATGAAAACCTTGGAAAAGAACAGAAAATTCGTCTTCTGTGTAAAATTTCTCCTGTTTTCCTCCGGAGACACTTTGAAGATTCCTGAGAGAGAGAGAGAGAGAGAGAGAGAGAGAGAGAGAGAGAGAGAGAGAGAGAGAGAGAGAGAATTCATTAACATTTCGATGATTTCCATATTTGTTACCACGAATACAAAGGAAATTGATAGGGAAGGCGAACATTATATTCTGGGAATGAATGAAGATGAAACAAGAACGCTTCCAGAATGTCTTCAGAGAGTTAGATTTGCCTCAGAAACGTTTTAGGAGATAAATGTTACGATTTGCACAGAAAGAAATCTATGAATAAATCTTTCCTTTTGTTATGGTTTTTTAATTCCTTTCAGTATTTCTTAATCTTGTGGACTCTCTCTCTCTCTCTCTCTCTCTCTCTCTCTCTCTCTCTCTCTCTCTCTCTATCTCTCTCTCTCTCTCTCCTTCATACCTGAAGACATTTGGACTCCAGTTGAAGCCAAAAGAAGAATTTCTTGGATACTGATACACACACTCTCTCTCTCTCTCTCTCTCTCTCTCTCTCTCTCTCTCTCTCTCTCTCTCTCTCTTCCTTCATACCTGAAGACATTTGGACTCCAGTTGAAGCCAAAAGAGGAATTTCTTGGATATTAATAGACTCTTATTTTTCTTTATTCTTTTCAGCCTCACACTTTCTTCACTCTGTCTTCCTTTCCTCAATTTTGAATTCAGTTAAAGTTGTTGCATGGAAAATACCAACGATGTTTATAGAAGGAATATCATTATTAAGAAACTTCTCTTTTACAAAATACAACAAATCGGGATATTTCCTGCAATGCTGATTGAAATATTGCGGCCACTAATAATATAGGGTTTTATTTTTAACTGCACCGTAGTCATATTAAGCACTAGCTCTTTTTCAGAGCTAGTACTCTCAAAAATATTAAGTGGTCAAAGAGCACCTAATGCTGACATCAACCTAGTCAGTAAACATATTGACCAATATCTTGATTATGGTTCTTGAAATAAGATTATTTTATGTAATATTTTCCACATATAACATAAAAATCATAAGATTTTACGGATATCTGTAAATATTATTTATAAGGTATTATTTTCAATATTTATTTTTAAAGGAAATAATGAAAATAGATTTATTAAAGCAATGCAAGTGTTCAAATTAATTTTCTTATTCCTGATCTAGATATCAATCTCCGGTACCGTCGTTCAGTTAGTTGTTATGAATGTTGCATAAGATTTTTCATAACTGGCCATCCTTTGCATTTAAATCTTCAAAGACAGTACCATCCTGCTCGTAATCCTAGGTATGCAGTTATTAGTAATATTCATACAGTCTCCTTCAAAGTATTATTCATACAGTCTCCTTCAAAAGGCTAAATACTAAACAGTATTCTAAAAGTTTTATTCCAGCTATTGCAGATTGTGGAACGATCTCTTTAATCAGGGAATGTCATCGAATGTTTATATGTTGAGCAGGCTGACACAATGGTCTCTCATGGTTTATCTATGAAAGTATTTTAATGTTGTTACTGTTCATAAAATATTTAATTTCAATTATTCATTATTTCTCTTGTATTTTATTATTTTCTATCCGCACTGAGATATTTTTCCTTACTGCAGCCTTTGGGCTTAAAGCATCCTGCTCTCTCCAATTAGGTTTGCGGCGCAGCTAATAATAATAATGATAATAATAATAATAATAATAATAATAATTATAATAATAATAATAATAATGATAATAATAATAATGATAATTATGATTATGATAATAAGATAATAAAAATGAATATAATAAAATAATAGAATGATAAAATAAAAAAATAATAATAAAGAAATAATAAAAACAATAATCATATAATAAAAAAACAATAATAATAAATAATAGAATAATAATAATATAATAAAATATCAATGATAATAAAATAATGAAATAGCGATAAATAAATAATAACAATAATAAATAAATAACAACAATAATAAATAACAAATGAGAATAACAATAGATAAAAAAAATTATATAAATAAAATTAATAAAAAATAAATAATAAAACTAAGTAATAATAAATAATAATATAAAATAATTAATAATAATATAAAATAATTAATAATAATAATAATAATAATAATAATAATAATAATAATAATAATAATAATAATAATAATAATAATAATAATAACCAATTTCAAATCTCACAGTAGTTTACATCAAGAATTTATATGGGTTGAAAACCTTCACAATTAAAATATATATTCTCGAGTTGTGATTTTGAAAACACAATTCAAAATATCGACATTTGTATCCATAAATTATGTATGATGATAATAAAAAAAAAAAAAAAAAGAGAGGGAAACACCCTAAACCTATAAAGTCCTTTGGGTAAAAAGTGAACTTTCACTAAGTGTTTAATTAGACAAACAAAGCTGTGTAGATGGAAAGGATAATTTTGAATGGAATTTAAGTTTACGATATCAGGACTTCACTAATGAAAAAAAAAAAAAGAAAAAAAAAATTGAAATAGAACTTAAGCCATGCTAATCCCTTCTTTTCTCTCTTCATATACAAGAGGTTTTTTATATGTGGACCTACATATTGTCGCCAACAGTAACAAACCCTTTACGAATCTTTTGACCGATAAACGAGTGCTAGCTATTGTTCCCTCAAGGACTTTGGATAGAGATGATAAAAGTAAGGAAAAGGAAATGATAAAGATAATGAAAAGGGAAAGTCTGGACAACCTGCGAAACACAGAAAGACAAATCCTCTCATTTACAAAATACAATAAGTCGGGATATTTCCTACATTTGGCAATGCTGATTGAAATATTGCGGCCACTAATAATGTAGGGTTTTATTTTTAACTGCACCGTAGACATATTAAGCACTAGCTCTTTTTCAGAGCTAGTACTCTCAAAAATATTAAGTGGTCAAAGAGCACCCAATGCTGACAGCAACCTAGTCAGTAAACATTGTGACCAATATCTTGATTATGGTTCTTGAAATAAGAATATTTTATGTAATATTTTCCACATATAACAAAAAAATCATAAGATTTTATAGATATCTTTGAATATTATTTATAAGGTATTATTTTCAATATTTATTTTTTAAAGGAAATAATGAAAATAGATTTATTAAAGCAATGCAAGTGTTCAAATTAATTTTCTTATTCCTGATCTAGATATCAATCTCCGGTACCGTCGTTCAGTTAGTTGTTATGAATGTTGCATAAGATTTTTCATAACTGGCCATCCTTTGCATTTAAATCTTCAAAGACAGTACCATCCTGCTCGTAATCCTAGGTATGCAGTTATGAGTAATATTCATACAGTCTCCTTCAAAAGGCTAAATACTAAACAGTATTCTAAAAGTTTTATTCCAGCTATGGCAGATTGTGGAATGATCTCTTTAATCAGGGAATGTCATTGAATGTTCATATGTTGAAGAGGCTGACACAATGGTCTCTCATGGTTTATCTATGAAAGTATTTTAATGTTACTATTCTTAAAATATTTTATTTCAATTATTCATTATTTCTCTTGTATTTTATTATTTTCTATCCTCACTGGGATATTTTTCCTTACTGCAGCCTTTGGGCTTAAAGCATCCTGCTCTCTCCAATTAGGTTTGCGGTGCAGCTAATAATAATAATAATAATAAAAATAATAATAATAATGATAATAATAATAATAATAATAATAATAATAACAATGATAATCATGATAATGATAATAAAATAATAAAAATAAATATAATAAAATAATAGAATAATAAAATAAAAAAAAATAATAAAGAAATAATAAAAACGATAACTATATAATAAAAAAACAATAATAATAAAATAATAAAAAAATAATAATAAAATAATAAAATATCAATGATAATAAAATAATGAAATAACGACAAATAAATAATAACAATAATAAATAAATAACAACAATAATAAATAATAAATGAAAATAACTATAAATAAAAACAAAATTATATAAATGAAAATAATAAAAAATATATAATAAAACTAAGTAATAATAAATAATAATATATAATAAATAATAATAATAATAATAATAATAATAATAATAATAATAATAATAATAATAAAAATAATAATAATAATCAATTTCAAATCTCACAGTAGTTTACAGCAAGAATTTATATGGGTTGAAAACCTTCACAATTAAAATATATATTCTCGAGTTGTGATTTCAAAGACACAATTCAAAATATCGACATTTGTATCCATAAGATATGTATGATATAAAAAAAAAAAAAAAAAAAAGGAGGGAAAACACCCTAAACCTATACAGTCCTTTGGGTCACAAGTGAACTTTCACTAAGTGTTTAATTAGACGAACAAAACTTAGCAGATGGAAAGGATAATTTTGAATGGAATTTAAGCTTACGATATCGGGACTTCACTAAAAAAAAAAAAAAAAAAAAAAAAACTCAAGCCATGCTAATCCCTTCTTCTCTCTTTATATACAAGAGGTCTTTTTATATGTGGATCTACATATTGTCGCCAACTGTAACAAACCTTCTGCGAATCTTTTGACCGATAGACGAGTGCTAGCTATCATTCCCTCGAGGACTTTGGATAGAGATGATAAAAGTAAGGAAAAAGGAAATGATGAAGATAATGAAAGGGGAAAGTCTGGACAACCTGTGAAACCCAGAAAGACAAATCCTCTCAAGCCTTTTATCCCACAGTGAAATATTTTATTTGCGATATTACTTTTATTTATTCTTTTCAGCCTTACACTTTCTCCACTCTGTCTTCGTTTCCTCAATTTTGTATTCAGTTAAAGTTGTTGCATGGAAAATACCAACGATGTTTATAGCAGGAATATCATTATTAAGAAACTTCTCTTTTACAAAATACAACAAGTCGGGATATTCCCTACATTTGGCAATGCTGATTGAAATATTGCGGCCACTAATAATGTAGGGTTTTATTTTTAACTGCACCGTAGTCATATTAAGCACTAGCTCTTTTTCAGAGCTAGTACTCTCAAAAATATTAAGTGATCAAAGAGCACTTAATGCTGACAGCAACCTAGTCAGTAAACATTGTGACCAATATCTTGATTATGGTTCTTGAAATAAGAATATTTTATGTAATATTTTCCACATATAACATAAAAATCATAAGATTTTATAGATATCTTTGAATATCATTTATAAGGTATTATTTTCAATATTCATTTTTTAAAGGAAATAATGAAAATAGATTTATTAAAGCAATGCAAATATTTCAAATTAATTTTCTTTTTCCTGATCTAGATATTAATCTCCGGCACCGTCGTTCAATTAGTTGTTATGAATGTTGCATAAGATTTTTCATAACTGGCCATCCTTTGATTTAAATCTTCAAAGACAGTACCATTCTACTCATAATTCTAAGTATGCAATTATTAGTAATATTCATACAGTCTCCTTCAAAAGGCTAAATACTAAACAGTATTCTAAAAGTTTTATTCCAGCTATGCAGATTGTGGAATGATCTCTTTAATCAGGGAATGTCATCGAATGTTTATATGTTGAACAGGCTGACACAATGGTCTCTCATGGTTTATCTATGAAAGTATTTTAATGTTACTGTTCTTAAAAATATTTATTTTAATTATTCATTATTTCTCTTGTTTTTTATTATTTTCTATCCTCACTGGGATATTTTTCCTTACTGCAGCCTTTGGGCTTAAAGCATCCTGCTCTCTCCAAATAGGTTTGCGACGCAGCTAATAATAATAATAATAATAATAATAATAATAATAA
>NC_090735.1:110437706-110442125 GCF_036898095.1 Palaemon carinicauda
GATTTTAGAACTCGCAAGACAATCCTTACAATTTCCGTATTAAAGTAATAGCTATTCTCTCTCTCTCTCTCTCTCTCTCTCTCTCTCTCTCTCTCTCTCTCTCTCTCTCTCTCTCTCTCTCTCTCTCTCTCTCTCTCTCTCTCTTAGATTTTAGAACTCCCAATATTATCCTTTACATTTTCCGTATTACAGTAATGATGTTCTCTCTCTCTCTCTCTCTCTCCTCTCTCTCTCTCTCTCTCTCTCTCTCTCTCTCTCTCTCTCTCTCTCTCTCTCTGTGTGCTGAAAGATTTCCCTGGAACCCCCACTTATCCCTCTTAACCAATTCCTATGATATTTTCTCCCCATAAAAAGGATAAGAAAGGCTGAGGCGGTTATGAGGACTTATCAGACGACCATTGGGTGCTATTGCAAGTTCATCTAGCCGCTAAGTAGGACATCAGCATCTGTATTCTTTAAAAACAGTTCAAGTGGTATTTATCATCAATCCCTGATTCACTGCGATTTTACGAAAGGTATATAGACATCCTTATCTATTTAGTTAATTTATTTGTTTGTGAGCAACTTTCACAAAAACTACAGTACCGATTTTGACCAAAATTGGTATTCATATTGGGTGTGACCCAAAATGAATCTGTAACAGTTTGGATAAAGTGCATCAAAGTACAAGTGTCCATTGGTACTTTAAAAGTATTCGCAATGTTAAGTAATTGGCAAATATTGTTATCGTTTATTTTTTGATTGTGAACAACATTACGCAAAAAATACAGACTTGTGGGATATGACCCAAGGACAAATCCATTAGATTTTGAAAAAAATACATCGAAGTACAAGTACGCAATAGAGTTAAGAGCAAAAGAATACTGCTTTGCGTGACGAAGGAATGCTCTCTACTGAGTGGCCCTCTAGTTCTTGATAGGCACTCAGTAGAAAGCATGCCTTCGCCAAGTCGAGCAGTCTTTATTTGATCTTAATTCTTCTGCGTAGTTGTACTTCGATATATTTTCTTCAAAACCTACAGGATTTGTCCTTGGGTCAGACTCCACATGTTAGATTCATGGATGTAAATCGAATAATGATGTGAATACCCTAGCATATAAAAAGGTTCGCTTTCTGTCTCATGAAAATTACATTCATCGGTTCATCACTTTAATCTTTCGTTCAACATTTGTATACTCATTCCTTTTTAGGAAACTTTCCTCCAAATCAGGAAAGTAATACAAATTTAAGGAGATTACCCTATAATTTAATAAAGAAAATTAAATATATTAAGACCAATAACACAGTAATCTCTTTATACCAACTGACGTGACCCTTTCTCTCGACATTTTGTGAATGCGTGAGCTGCCTTTCAAGTTAACAATGAACCATGAAAATCATTTTCACCAACAACTTCCTTCCCAATTATCTCATATCTCAGAAAATGAAAGAAGCAGATAACGTGTAAGCTTCGCTTTCAAATAAACTATCTCGTACTACATTTACGATAATTTGTAGTATGAATCATATTAGAAATATCAATTCATGAAATTGCAAGTGTGTACTGAGATACAGAAAGCGGAGAAAAATTAGGAAGATTTGGTTGATTACTTAGCAATTAATTTGCAATAAAAAATGACAAAAGGTATCCTAAATCAATCATTTATTCTAAAAGTAAACAAGATTGTGTAAAAATTTCAACTACAAAGCTAAGGTCCTTATATTTACATGCTAGAATATCAAAGGAATTGCAATTAGACGCTACCGAAGTTTCAAAAACTTTTTTAAAGAAAAAGGGTAAGAATAAGGTTTTGAAAGTTGGGATTAGAGAGAGAGAGAGAGAGAGAGAGAGAGAGAGAGAGAGAGAGAGAGAGAGGGGAGAGACCAGGATAATAATGCAATGATTCTAAGTAGCTTTTCTTGAATTCCTAACGTATACTTCTCTCTCTTAAAGCTGCGAAAACTTATCCATAACATACCTCTCACAGGTATTTACCATTACAAAATATATATGAATAAATTCTTTTCTCTGCAATTGAGTTATAGTCACCTACCTGTTAACTATATCCTGAGACGATGAGACATGTTATAGACCTAAGATATTGTTTATACGAGAACATTTTACACCGCTATTTATGCTAATATGTTCACTGAACCATAATGTACCACAGCTTCTAAAAACATGCCATTCATTTTATTAATACAGCAATAAATAACAAGATTGATAAAACTCTTCATAAGGTAATGTAATCAACACATTAAAATGAGTGTGTAGAAAGCAAAAGTACTACATTCTCTTATGCCTATTCTTGTTAGCATAAAGCCTTATTTAACAAAAGAGAAAAGAGGTGTGACCCCAGCCTTTTTTCTTTAAACTAATCCTTTTCTAATTGGAATTCCATTAAAATAGTCACTACTTAAGGACAGACAGACAAAAAATTCTGGTCAAAAACACAAAAGCCTTCACCTGACGATTTGCCAGACTGGGGTTCGAGTCTCGTTGAAGCTCGATAGTTTCTTGCAGAGTCTGTAACCTCACCATCCTTGTGAGCTAAGGAGTTGGGGGTTTTGGGGGAGCCTATAGATATACTTTTTGTGTCATCACCAGCCAATGATTGGCCTCTCCCTGGTCTTAACTTGATGAAGAGGGGGGTTGGGTGGTGATCATATGTATATATTGGTCAATATCTTGAGCAATGTCAGTCTCTTGCCTCCACCATTCATGAGCGACCGACCTTTAAACAAAAAATTTACTTCGTTTCTTGTTCCTCTTCGTTACCCTTGTCTGTCTGGATGACCTTAATGGTTCCCCCGACTGAGCCCGTTATCCTGCGTTCCTTCCCCATCCAATTATCCGTCATTATTTTCCTCTCACGAAGCTTTCCCAGAAAAGATGTCGTCAATTTTATCGAGATTTTCCCTGTGTTTTCTCTTACCCATCTCATTGGCATCTCTCTTCAACCAGTGCCCTGGTGTAGCCATCTTTACAATATATTTTCTCTTTTAATATAAAATTCCTTTCTGCGATAATCATAAAGATAACTGTTCATATATTACTATATAAGTATAGCAAACTGCAAATATATTATGCAATCTTAAGCCTCCCACCCATCCTATCTAAACAAAAAAGAAGGCCTATCTAGCCGGTAAATTCAAATTCCTCTCCAAAGTCAAGATTATTTACACCTTTTTCGTAATTTATAGCTAAACTACCCCAATTTGGATAAAAAAAAAAAAATTCTAAAAGGTGCTATAATTTTATTATAACTTCTTGGTCTTTTCGATTGAATATCAATTAGATTAAAAGAAAAATGGCCTAAAACCAGAAAAACTTCATGCCACACTTTCCACGTTATTGGTGGGAAATTACGCAAATGAATTCAATAAACGAAATAGACGGATATCTTTAAAACAACAGCATGAGCTTCAAATAAATGGCATAATCATTCCAGCAAAATACTTCATATATCTATAAATTTTATTAGCATAAAACCCGTTGAAGGATCTTGTCTGCCGCTCCAATATCTCCTGTGTTTGATAATCACTCTAAGGAAATAACCAACTGTTTAAATCGGAATTCATAGGTTGTTTAAGCTTCAAGGCTGAGATGAAAAATATTCAAAGGAGTTTTTGAGAATAGGAAATAGATAGGATACAACTTTTGTTCATGTAATTTATTTATATTTATATAGAGAGAGAGAGAGAGAGAGAGAGAGAGAGAGAGAGAGAGAGAGAGAGAGAGAGAGAGAGAGAGGAGAGAGAGAGAATATCGGGTACCATTGCGCAGGGGACAGCTCATTATTCAACAAAAGATAACCATAAAAGAAGAACATTATTCCTGTCTTAAAACATCATAAAACTTCACCTGATGGAAAAGAACAAAATCTTTTGTAGTTACAAATATCTTTTCGATAATCCAATTTGTACCAGTATTGACAGAGGTAATGAGCCCACCTATTTCTATTATCATACTAAAAATGGAATACCTATATTTTTCTAAACGAAAGAAGTACAAAAAATATTATGTAGATATAACAAGGCACAAGCTGTCGATTCACAAGATACAGTTCATTGAATTTTCGTTCAACTAAAATACGTAAAAACACAATATTGATTACTTTTGAATATCATCGCTCATTTAAAGGCTTAAAGACGCCTCACGAGTGGCAGAGGTAAGGGACACTGACAATGTCATAGCAGGACAACACCCCCAGAGAGTCTAAGATTTGATCAGCACCCAAGCCACCTCTCCACCCAAGCAAGGTCCAGGGAGCACCAGCCAATGGCTACTGATGACTCAGCAGGCAGACCTAAAGGCTCCCCTAAACCCATCCTCCTTAGCTCATAAGAATGGTGAGGTTGCATACAAAACATAATATCATAAAAAGGAATCATAATAAAGAATCAATAACTTATCAAAAACATAAGAGAATTATGAAT
>NC_090735.1:110442625-110455125 GCF_036898095.1 Palaemon carinicauda
TTTACTCAAGGCCAAAGACAACAAGACACGGCAAATCCTGTCCCTCGAACTTAATCCTTCTCGAAAACGCAACAATTGCTCTAAATGTTTTTGAAGAGTTGAAATATCCTTCAATGATAGTAAACGAGTGTGAGTCTGAACTTGACGAAATCCGGTGATGTTGAATTTGACCTTACAAGATTATAGAAGGTCAAAGGTCATGGTATTACTTTAAAGCTCAAAGGTGGTTTTCTGTCTGTCATATTAATCAATTGCATATCTAATCGTTCAAGACTTTTGGTCCTCTAAATTCGGTGACATTGAAAATTTCAAACCCTTGAACTTTGACCTTACCAATCTTCAAAGGTAAGCTTTTTCACTATTTTCATATAAAGAATTACATTTTCGGCGCCGAAAAATTCAGATTTTGGTCTAGGTTTGAAATAATCGGGTAATATTTAACGGAGCTTCAGTCAAAAGTCTACAAAGATCTTTCGAGTCACCGTGACTTTGATCTTGACCAAATATTAATCGGGTCCACGGTGTGTCATAGTGCACCCCCCCCCCCAAAAAAAAATCAAGTAAATCGGACAAGTAGTTTTTTCCATAGTTAGAAATAAACACAAAGAATTCTACCAAAAACAATAACTCATAACCGGTGGGGATGAGGTAATAAAACTAAGTAATCTTCTATCAAATAGTAATAAATAGTAAAAACATTTCCGCCTATATCGGATACTATTTTTTCCTAGTTACTCCGACATCTTATGCAAATCAGGCCTCGTTTTTAATAAGATGAATATTCAACTTAATCCTTCCTTAATCTACTTCAGCCCTTTCCCAGACGATGTGCCAGACAGACTCTTAATGAAATACTCCTATAATACTTTGGATATGATTTATTACGGCGTTGAAAATTATGTAAACAAAAAAGAAGGAATATTTACATAACAGATTCATAACGGCTATGATAAAGTGTAACAAGTTTTGTGTGCACACTGACATATCCATACACACACATATATACATACCATATGCACACATTTTTTATATATATATATATATATATATATATACATATATATATACACACACATATATATATATATATATATAAATATATATATATATATATATATATACATACATATATATATATATATATATATATACATGTACATATACATATACATATATATATATATATATATATATATATATATGATTACCGCAACCTTTCCTGAATTCAGCATTTAAAGAAGAAAAAAGTGAGTTGAGGAGAGAGAGAGAGAGAGAGAGAGAGAGAGAGAGAGAGAGCATTCTTTTCATATTTCATTTCCGTTTATTCACAGAAGAGATGGATGAACGTTACTGTCTGTGAATAAACGGAAATGAAATATGAAAAGAATGCTCTCTCTCTCTCTCTCTCTCTCTCTCTCTCTCTCTCTCTCTCTCTCTCTATTACACCGTCCATTAGAATATGATAGAGTTTTCCATAATTGGAATGAAAACGATCGAAGAATTAAGGTATGAAATTATTGGAAAAGAAGAAAATCGTCTTCAGCGTAAAATTTCTCCTACTTTCCTCCGGAAACGCTTTGAAGATTCCTACGAGAGAGAGAGAGAGAGAGAGAGAGAGAGAGAGAGAGATTTGAGATTCCTTATTCTTCCGAATATTTCCATAATTGTTAACACGAATACAAAGGAAATTCTTACGGAAGCGAACATTACATTCTGGGAATGAACGAAGATGAAATAAGAATGCTTCCAGAACGGTCTTCAGAGGGTGAGATTTGCCTTAGAAGCGTCTTAGCTGATATATGTTACGATTCGCACAGAAAGAAAACTATGAATAAATCTTTCCTTTTGTTGCGTTTTTTTTTTTTATTCCTTACTGTATATCTTTATCTTGTGGATTCTCTCTCTCTCTCTCTCTCTCTCTCTCTCTCTCTCTCTCTCTCTCTCTCTCTCTCTCTCCTTCATACCTGAAGACATTTAGACTTCAATTGAAGCCAAAAGAAGAATTTGTTGAATTCTACCGTCTCTTCTCTCTCTCTCTCTTCCTCTCTCTCTCTCTCTCTCTCTCTCTCTCTCTCTCTATTACACCGGCCATTAGAATATGATAGAATTTTCCATAATTGGAGTGAAAACGAACGAAAAATAAGGAAATGAAAACCTTGGAAAAGAAGAGAAAATTCGTCTTCTGTGTAAAATTTCTCCCGTTTTCCTCCGGAGACACTTTGAAGATTCCTACGAGAGAGAGAGAGAGAGAGAGAGAGAGAGAGAGAGAGAGAGAGAGAGAGATTTGAGATTCCTTATTCTTCCGATTATTTCCTTAATTGTTAACACAATAAAAAGGAAATTTATACATTCTGGGAATGAACGAAGATGAAATAAGAACACTTCCGGAACGGTCTTCAGAGGGTGAGATCTGCCTCCGAAACGTCTTAGCTGATAAATGGTATGATTCGCCCAGAAAGAAAACTATGAATAAATCTTTCCTTTTGTTATTGTTTTTCAATTCCTCTCTGTATTTCTTTATCTTGTGGATTCTCTCTCTCTCTCTCTCTGTCTTTGAAGATTCAAATGCAAAGGATGGCCAGTTATGAAAAATCTTATGCAACATTCATAAAAACTAACTGAACGACGGTGCCGGAGATTGATATCTAGATCAGGAATAAGAAAATTAATTTGAACACTTGCATTGCTTTAATAAATCTATTTTCATCATTTCCTTTAAAAAATAAATATTGAAAATAATACCTTATAAATAATATTTACAGATATCCGTAAAATCTTATGATTTTTTTGTTATATGTGGAAAATATTACATAAAATATTCTTATTTCAAGAACCATAATCAAGATATTGGTCACAATGTTTACTGACTAGGTTGCTGTCAGCATTAGGTGCTCTTTGACCACTTAATATTTTTGAGAGTACTAGCTCTGAAAAAGAGCTAGTGCTTAATATGACTACGGTGCAGTTAAAAATAAAATCCTACATTATTAGTGGCCGCAATATTTCAATCAGCATTGCCAAATGTAGGGAATATCCCGACTTGTTGTATTTTGTAAAAGAGAATTTTCTTGATAATGATATTTCTGCTATAAACATCGTTGGTATTTTCCATGCAACAACTTTAACTGAATACAAAATCGAGGAAAGGAAGACAGAGTGGAGAAAGTGTAAGGCTGAAAAGAATAAAGAAAAATAATATCGCAAACAAAATATTTCACTTTGGGATGAAAGGCTTGAGAGGATTTGTCTTTCTGGGTTTCACAGGTTGTCCAGACTTTCCCTTTTCATTATCTTCATCATTTCCTTTTTCTTTACTTTTATCATCTCTATCCAAAGTCCTCGAGGGAATAATAGCTAGCACTCGTCTATCGGTCAAAAGATCCGTAAAGGGTTTGTTACAGCTGGCGACAATATGTAGGTCCACATATAAAAAGACCTCTTGTATATAAAGAGAGAGGAAGGGATTAGCATGCCTTAAGTTCTATTTCAATTTTTTTTTTTTTTTTTTTTTTTTTTTTTTTTTTTTCCATTAGTGAAGTCCTGATATCGTAAGCTTAAATTCCATTCAAAATTATCCTTTCCATCTGCAAAGTTTGATTTGTCTAGTTAAACACTTAGTGAAAGTTCACTATTTACCCAAAGGACTTTATAGGTTTAGGGTGTTTGCCTCTTTTTTTTTTTTTTTTTTTTTTTTTTTTTTTTTGACCATCATACATATTTCATGGATACAAATGTCGATATTTTGAATTGTGTTTTTGAAATCACAACTCGAGAATATATATTTTAATTGTGAAGGTTTTCAACCCATACAAGTTCCTGCTGTAAACTTCTGTGAGATTTGAAATTGGTTATTATTATTATTATTATTATTATTATTATTATTATTATTATTATTATATATAATTATTTATTATTACTTAATTTTATTATTTATTTTTTATTATTTTTTATTTATATAATTTTGTTTTTATTTATTGTTTTTTTCATTTGTTATTTATTATTTTTGTTATTTATTTACTATTGTTATTATTTATTTATCGTTATTTCATTATTTTATTATCATTGATATTTTATTTTTTTATTATTATTATTTTATTATTTTATTATTAATTTTTATTATATAATTATTGTTTTTATTATTTCTTTATTATTATGTTTTTATTCTATTATTCTATTATTGTATTATATTTATTTTCATTATTTATTATCATTATCATAATTATTATTATTATTATTATTATTATTATTATTATTATTATTATTATTATTATTATTATTAGCTGCGTCGCAAACCTATTTGGAGAGAGCAGGATGCTTTAAGCCCAAAGGCTGCAGTAAGGAAAAATATCCCAGTGAGGATAGAAAATAATAAAATACAAGAGAAATAATGAATAATTAAAATAAATATTTTAAGAACAGTAACATTAAAATACTTTCATAGATAAACCATGAGAGACCATTGTGTCAGCCTGTTCAACATATAAACATTCGATGACATTCCCTGATTAAAGAGATCATTCCACAATCTGCCATAGCTGGAATAAAACTTTTAGAATACTGTTTAGTATTTAGCCTTTTGAAGGAGACTGTATGAATATTACTCATAACTGCATACCTAGGATTACGAGCAGGATGGTACTGTCTTTGAAGATTTAAATGCAAAGGATGGCCAGTTATGAAAAATCTCATGCAACATTCATAACAACTAACTGAACGACGGTGCTGGAGATTGATATCTAGATCAGGAATAAGAAAATTAATTTGAACACTTGCATTGCTTTAATAAATCTATTTTCATTATTTCCTTTAAAAAATAAATATTGAAAAATAATACCTTAAAAATAATATTCAAAGATATCTATAAAATCTTATGATTTTTTTGTTATATGTGGAAAATATTACATAAAATATTCTTATTTCAAAAACCATAATCAAGATATTGGTCACAATGTTTACTGACTAGGTTGCTGTCAGCATTAGGTGCTCTTTGACCACTTATATTTTTGAGAGTACTAGCTCTGAAAAAGAGCTAGTGCTTAATATGACTACGGTGCAGTTAAAAATAAAACCCTACATTATTAGTGGCCGCAATATTTCAATCAGCATTGCCAAATGTAGGAAATATCCCGACTTATTGTATTTTGTAAATGAGAGGATTTGTCTTTCTGTGTTTCGCAGGTTGTCCAGACTTTCCCTTTTCATTATCTTTATCATTTCCTTTTCCTTACTTTTATCATCTCTATCCAAAGTCCTTGAGGGAACAATAGCTAGCACTCGTTTATCGGTCAAAAGATTCGTAAAGGGTTTGTTACTGTTGGCGACAATATGTAGGTCCACATATAAAAAACCTCTTGTATATGAAGAGAGAAAGAAGGGATTAGCATGGCTTAAGTTCTATTTCAATTTTTTTTTTCTTTTTTTTTTTTTCATTAGTGAAGTCCTGATATCGTAAACTTAAATTCCATTCAAAATTATCCTTTCCATCTACACAGCTTTGTTTGTCTAATTAAACACTTAGTGAAAGTTCACTTTTTACCCAAAGGACTTTATAGGTTTAGGGTGTTTCCCTCTCTTTTTTTTTTTTTTTTTATTATCATCATACATAATTTATGGATACAAATGTCGATATTTTGAATTGTGTTTTCAAAATCACAACTCGAGAATATATATTTTAATTGTGAAGGTTTTCAACCCATATAAATTCTTGATGTAAACTACTGTGAGATTTGAAATTGGTATTATTATTATTATTATTATTATTATTATTATTATTATTATTAATTATTTTTATATTATTATTAATTATTTTATATTATTATTTATTATTACTTAGTTTTATTATTTATTTTTATTAATTTTATTTATATAATTTTTTTTATCTATTGTTATTCTCATTTGTTATTTATTATTGTTGTTATTTATTTATTATTGTTATTATTTATTTATCGCTATTTCATTATTTTATTATCATTGATATTTTATTATATTATTATTATTCTATTATTTATTATTATTGTTTTTTTATTATATGATTATTGTTTTTATTATTTCTTTATTATTATTTTTTTATTTTATCATTCTATTATTTTATTATATTCATTTTTATTATCTTATTATCATAATCATAATTATCATTATTATTATTATCATTATTATTATTATTATTATAATTATTATTATTATTATTATTATTATTATCATTATTATTATTAGCTGCGCCGCAAACCTAATTGGAGAGAGCAGGATGCTTTAAGCCCAAAGGCTGCAGTAAGGAAAAATATCTCAGTGCGGATAGAAAATAATAAAATACAAGAGAAATAATGAATAATTGAAATTAAATATTTTATGAACAGTAACAACATTAAAATACTTTCATAGATAAAACCATGAGAGACCATTGTGTCAGCCTGCTCAACATATAAACATTCGATGACATTCCCTGATTAAAGAGATCGTTCCACAATCTGCAATAGCTGGAATAAAACTTTTAGAATACTGTTTAGTATTTAGCCTTTTGAAGGAGACTGTATGAATAATACTTTGAAGGAGACTGTATGAATATTACTAATAACTGCATACCTAGGATTACGAGCAGGATGGTACTGTCTTTGAAGATTTAAATGCAAAGGATGGCCAGTTATGAAAAATCTTATGCAACATTCATAACAACTAACTGAACGACGGTACCGGAGATTGATATCTAGATCAGGAATAAGAAAATTAATTTGAACACTTGCATTGCTTTAATAAATCTATTTTCATTATTTCCTTTAAAAATAAATATTGAAAATAATACCTTATAAATAATATTTACAGATATCCGTAAAATCTTATGATTTTATGTTATATGTGGAAAATATTACATAAAATAATCTTATTTCAAGAACCATAATCAAGATATTGGTCAATATGTTTACTGACTAGGTTGATGTCAGCATTAGGTGCTCTTTGACCACTTAATATTTTTGAGAGTACTAGCTCTGAAAAAGAGCTAGTGCTTAATATGACTACGGTGCAGTTAAAAATAAAACCCTATATTATTAGTGGCCGCAATATTTCAATCAGCATTGCAGGAAATATCCCGATTTGTTGTATTTTGTAAAAGAGAAGTTTCTTAATAATGATATTCCTTCTATAAACATCGTTGGTATTTTCCATGCAACAACTTTAACTGTAATTAACTGAAATTGAGGCTGAAAAGAATTGAGGAAAGGAAGACAAAGAGTGAAGAAAGGTGTGAGGCTGAAAAGAATAAAGAAAAATAAGAGTCTATTAATATCCAAGAAATTCCTCTTTTGGCTTCAACTGGAGTCCAAATGTCTTCAGGTATGAAGGAAAGAGAGAGAGAGAGAGAGAGAGAGAGAGAGAGAGAGAGAGAGAGAGAGAGAGAGTGTGTGTATCAGTATCCAAGAAATTCTTCTTTTGGCTTCAACTGGAGTCCAAATGTCTTCAGGTATGAAGGAGAGAGAGAGAGAGAGATAGAGAGAGAGAGAGAGAGAGAGAGAGAGAGAGAGAGAGAGAGAGAGAGAGAGTCCACAAGATTAAGAAATACTGAAAGGAATTAAAAAAACCATAACAAAAGGAAAGATTTATTCATAGATTTCTTTCTGTGCAAATCGTAACATTTATCTCCTAAAACGTTTCTGAGGCAAATCTAACTCTCTGAAGACATTCTGGAAGCGTTCTTGTTTCATCTTCATTCATTCCCAGAATATAATGTTCGCCTTCCCTATCAATTTCCTTTGTATTCGTGGTAACAAATATGGAAATCATCGAAATGTTAATGAATTCTTCTCTCTCTCTCTCTCTCTCTCTCTCTCTCTCTCTCTCTCTCTCTCTCTCTCTCTCTCAGGAATCTTCAAAGTGTCTCCGGAGGAAAACAGGAGAAATTTTACACAGAAGACGAATTTTCTGTTCTTTTCCAAGGTTTTCATTTCTTAATTCTTCGTTCGTTTTCAGTGCAATTATGGAAAATTCCATCATATTCTAATGGCCGGTGTAATAGAGAGAGAGAGAGAGAGAGAGAGAGAGAGAGAGAGAGAGAGAGAGAGAGAGAGAGAGAGAGATAGATTCAAAATATGTGTTTGTTCGACAGAAATCTTCAGTGTCTCCGGAGAAAAACAGGACAATTTGGTCTAATGGCCGATGTAACTTAGAGAGAGAGAGAGAGAGAGAGAGAGAGAGAGAGAGAGAGAGAGAGAGAGAGAGAGAGAGAGAGAGAGAGAGCATTCTCGTCATATTTCATTTCCGTTTATTCCCGGCAAATCTCTTTAGAATTCTTCTTCTTCTTCTTCTTTTTCTTCTTCTTCTTTCTCTTCCTAAATACTAGAAATACGTTCTCACTCGTCCTACGATCTATTCTGAAAATAAATTAGTATGAAAAGAGAATTATGAACATATAAATATAATAGGCAAATCGGTAGTATTACTTTAATGTCGGTGGGAAATTTGGTGAGTTTTTATGTTGGCGAATAAATCGCTAAATCAGATAACTTCTAAATTTTGGTCATAGTTATTCAGTTTACGTAATATATATATATATATATATATATATATATATATATATATATATATATATATATATATATATATAAATGTATATATATATATATATATATATACATATATATTTATTTATTTATCTATTTATTTATTTAACTAGCGTTTAAAATTATGCTATTTTGGCGTCTTGCAAAACATCGTACATCTAGTAGCAACGTCTGCTTGCCCAAGTCCCGAGTTCCTACAATTGAGTTCCATATCAACAAGTTTTATTATTTTATGCAAAGTTTATTAATTTATTTTGTAGATTAATTGTATTTGGCATACGTTAATGATTATGAATTTAGATGCTCTTAATATCACATTTACGTAGGAATTTCAAAGGATCTTTTTTTTATCAAATAATTCAGTAGTGTTAATCAAGAAGCCTGGGGTGTCATCGGGCCAAAAATCCTATTCCCAAAGAAATACACGTACCAAAACATTACGATGATTTCGATGTTAAGAATTCTTAAGAGGAAATGTATTCCGTTATTTACAACTGATTAAGATTAAGAAAAAGAGAAATAAGTGATATGGGACTTGAGATCACAAACTCCACTATCAAGTGTAGGCCTACTCGACTCCACCCAAACAAACTGTTTTTCTTAATCCTTTTGGAATAGTTGTAACACCAAATATTGATTATGGATACAAATGATGATGTTTTCTATAGAAATGTTTGGACACACAACCTAATTAAAATTGTATTTTATTAAAGAAAAGTTTTTTAATACTAATATTCCTGCTGTAAACATTGGTGGTATTTTCCATTCAACAACTTCAACTGAAAACATGGTACGATTCTCGTAAACCAAAGAAGCTCTTATTTCTTTACTTGCTACGTCAAAGTGAAGAGTTTGGGAAGCAAAATGGAGGAAAGGAAGCCAGAATGGAGAAATAATGTAAAGTTGAAAAGAATAAAGAATAAAAGATATCGGAAACAAAATATTTCATTGTGTGATAAAAGGCTTAAGAGGATTACATCTGACTTAAAAGCCCTCTCTGTCTTTCTGGGTATCAGAGGTTGCCCAGACTTTCCCTTTTCATTATCTTTATCCTTTCCTTTTTTCTTACTTTTATGATGTCTATCGTTATCTCCATCTTTTCCCCCTTTCTCCTCTCTTATCTAATGTCCTCTAGGAAATGATAGCTAACACTCGACTCGTCTATCGGTTCAAGTTTCGTAGAGGGTTTGTTACAGCTGGTGACAATATGGCCTACATATAGAAAGACCTCTTGTATATATAGAGAGAAGCAGGGATTAGCATGGCTTAGTTTCTATTTGAATTTTTTTTTTTTAAACATTAGTGAAGTCGTAATATCATAAGCTTAATTCCATTCAAAATTTGTGCTTTTGTTTGTCTAATTTAACACCTAGTGAAATTTCACTTTTAACCCAAAGGACTTTATAGGTCTAGGTTTTACTCCACTAGTCTTCGGGCCACTTGTTGATCATCATATGTATTTTATGGATACAAATGTCGATATTTTGAATTTGGTCTTTGGAAACACAACTCGAGATTATAATTTTTATATGTGAAGGTTTTTAATCCTTGTAAATGTTCCTACTGTATACTACATTGATATTTGAAATTGGTTATTATTATTATTATTATTATTATTATTATTATTATTATTATTATCATTATTATTATTATTATTATTATTATTATTATTATTATTATTATTATTATCATTATTATTATTATTATTATTATTTTCTAAGCTACAATCTTACCTTGAAAAGCAGGATGTTATAAGGCCAAGGTCTCAAACAAGGCAAAATATCCCTGTGAGGAAAAGAAATAAGCAAATAGATAAACTATATGAGAAGTAATGAGTAATTTGACTGAAATATTTTAAGAACAGTCGCTTTTTTGTTCCTGCGGCCTACTCTAGATAAAAAATTGCTTTTTAGTAGAAAGCACTTTTATTTATATCTTGAGCTAATACAATAGAGAAACAGATTAGAAAACCACATTTGAGCAAAATCAAAGAAACGTCTCCCGTTCAATTATCAAATTCTGATGGATGTGATCCATTCTTGACCCTAATATTTGTTAGGACTGAGGTGATATACTTGAAATTGTATCGTATTACCTTTGATTATGAACAACTAGACTTGGATGCTACAGGGCATTCCCTTTAAAGTGACAATATTGACAGTTTTCTTTCTGGAAATATCTAGTTAATTTTGGCTCAGGTGTATCAGAGTGAGACGGTTGCTATTTCTTTTAAGTTCGTTCGAGCCTTGATCACCATTCCCATATCAAACGAGGACGGTGAATGTATTTTCTCTATGGTAAACTAATATACAATTGCTGCTTTTTTGGTTCTTTCACTGCACAGAGAATGCACCAGATTTAATCGTTCCACGGACATCCTGTGATATATAAATAAGGATATATCCAGTCATTGATAGATTTATCAGCAACAAAAGAAGAAGACAAGTTTGAACATTTCAGGTTTTAAAGAAATTAATAGGAATAAAGATGATGATGTTATCTGAGTTATCCAGAGGCAGATCACACAACAGAGAATTGGGATTCTTTAGAAGCTGAAGAGAGACAAATTTAGAAAATAATACAAGTTAGTTTAATACTTATCTTATATATGTGTGTAGTGGTAACTTATGTTTCTAAAGATTTCTTTTCATATGTACATTACACCTACGTTCTTTCACAAGCTATAGCGAACCATACATGACTGATATGTTAAGTGAATTAATAACCATGAATAAAGTTTATACTATGATTGAAAAAGAATATTGATCGGCTGTTCGTTCGTTTTAGATTACCCTACCTTATGTAAAACATGTGTTCTTGTATTGGCAGCCCGTAAATGAGAACTAATCTGGCAAAAGCAAAGCAAAAGTAAGTGAAATTCGTGGGCAAAACCCATATTTTATAATAACCAAATATTGCCAAAACCTATGGAAAATAATTTTGGATATAGCATTTAACACGATGAAATTCTTTCCTTCGTAAATAAATTATTTTTATCCTCACACTTTGTTCATAGAACACTCCAATATTTTTATCATTCGATCAGTGCAAACATCCTCATTTCTCTTCTCCAAGCGAGACCTGAATGTACCAAGACCCGGATGGCATAAGGCAAGCAGTCTCAGTCGGAAAGAAATATCCATCAGTAAACATTAGGATGTTTTCATCATTAACAATTCCGAGTCGATACTGAATTTAGTTCTTTTAATCGGTTTCAATTAAAGGCAAAAATAATGGATATTTGTCTCAATTAACGAGAATAAAAGTGACCATTTGTTACCTTGAATGGAGGAAAACTTTTGGGAAAAAGATATAACAGAAACAGGCTAAGAAATCATTATAATCATATCGTTTATATTTATGTATTGTTGCATTAGGCTTATAATAATACTACTTTTTCTTTAAAAGTTATTATGTTATGCAATATTGTCAGGAGGACTAAAAAGCGACTGTCTTCGACACATTTCAGTTGGAAGCCATTTATAAAGAGCTTTTATCAACATTTTGCCATATCATTAGGTCTTTGACTTCTATTCATGAAATGCCTTACTATTGGAATTAGAGGTTCTTTGACCTTTGATTTAAGGTGCCATACTTGTAGTATTAGAGGCTCTTTGATACCTATATTGAGGTTCTTTACCTCTTCTATTATACGCTCTTTCACTTCTATATTGAGGTTCCTCACCTCTAGTATTAAAGGTTCTTTGACCTCTATTTAGTATCTCTTTATATGTAGCATTAGATGGCCTTTGACATCCACTTTTAAACTGCCATACTTGTAGCATTAGAGGTTCTTTGTCCTTTATTTTGAGGTGCCATACATCTAATATTAGAGGCTCTTTGATCTCTATATTGAGGTTCTATTCCTCTATTATACGAGGTTCTTTGACTTCTTTTTAGTAGCTCTTTACATCTAGCATTAGAAGGTCTTTGGCATCTACTTTTGAAGTG
>NC_090735.1:110465125-110472625 GCF_036898095.1 Palaemon carinicauda
AGTATATTTTCGTTATCTCCTTTGAATAAATATCGAAATTAATACCTTATCGATATTTTATCAAAGATGTCTATAAGGTACTCTGATTATTTCTCAACTCCGAAAAATATTATAAAGAATATATAAAGGTGTCTGGTTTTAGTTCCAGTTCCATCAGAATAGATACTCACAAAAACGAAGCCGGGCAACCCCAACCCCAACCCCCCACCGTGGTGCCCTACCACAGCAGTGGCCTCCCCAGTAAACAGCTTAAACTCACGGTCCCTGGCGGGGATCGATATGTTGCCAGGCGAATGTTTGGCAAATACGTTACCACTGTATTAGCGAAGCTTTTGATGAGAGTATTTACTTATGTGTCTACTATTGAATGTTTTTAACGTTGTTCGGTGGACAAGCAACAATAAGCTAATTGTATATATATATATATATATATATATATATATATATATATATATATATATATATATATATATATATATATATAAACCATTGTGGCATTTAATACCGAATTCTACTTTTGGAAATGCATATCAACTGGAAATACATTCATAATAAATTGTTCTGGCTGGACAAAGATTCGAACCTATGCCATAGGCTGAAGCAATGCCTGCAGGAACGACGTTATCACTCGATTGTTGGTAATGTTGTTAGTAGAACCATATTTCCGGCTAAAGGCATAGGTTCGAATCTTTGCCCATCCAGAAGCATTAATTTCAAATGAATTTCCAGTGGATATACATTCCCATAGGTAAATTTGGCAGTAAATGCCATTGTGGTAGATGTTTACATTGATTAAAATCACAATTGTTAGTGATATATATATATATATATATATATATATATATATATATATATATATATATATATATATATAAATTTATATATGTGTGTGTGTGTGTTCGTGTTTATGTAGGTGTGTGACTGTCTCACGCACACACTATTATCTTCAGATGCTTAATATCTAGCCTCAGAGATTCTCTAACCTCTATTTTAATGAACATTACCTCCAGCATCAGAGGCTCTTTAACGTCTATTTTGAAGTGCCTTAATTTTAGCATTAAAGACTCTTTGACCCCCTGTTTTGAGACACCTTACCTTATGAAAAGAGGCTTTTTGGCTTCTATTTAGTAGTTCCTCACTTTTAGCATTATAGGTTCTTTGACATGTATTATGAGGCACCTTATCTCTGTTTTGATTCGAATTACCTATAGTATTAAGGCCTCTTTGGCCTCTATTTTCTGGCACTTACCTCTAGCATTAAGGTCTCTCTGACCTCTAGTTTGAGATTCTTTAACCAATATTTTGTGGTACTATAGTTTTAGCATTAGAGGTTCCTTCACCTCTATTTTGAGGTGACTTACATCTAGCATTAGAGTTTCTTTTATCATTAGAGGCATTTTGACCTCTTATTTCGAGTCACTTTACCTTTAGTATTAGAGGCTCTAACATCTTTTTGAGGTGCCATACTTTTAGCATTAGAGCCTCCTTAACCTCTATTTCAAGGTGCCATACTTCTAGCATTAGAGGTTCTTTGACCTCTATATAGAGGTTCTTTTCTTCTAGTATTAAAGGCTCTTTAACCTGTATTTAGTAGCTCATTACCACTAGCATTAGAGGACCTCTTATATCTATTTTTGAAGTGACATACGTCTAGCATTAGAGGTTCTTTGACATCTATTTTCAGATGCCATACTTCTAGTATTAGAGGCTCTTTGGCCTCTATATTGAAGTTATTTACTCCTAGTAATAGAGGCCTTTTGACCTTCATTTATTATATCTTTACCTTTAGCATTAGAGGGTCTTTGACATCTATTTTCGAAGTGCCACACTTTTAGCATTAGAGGTTCTTTGACTTCTATTTTGAGGTGCCATTCCTCTAGTATTAGATGCTCCTTGACTTCTATATGGAAGCTGCATACTTCCAGTATTAGAGGGTCTATGATATCTATTTTTGAAGTACCCTACTTCCAGCATTAGAGGTTCCTTGACATCCATTTACAGGTGCCATACTTTAAGTATCGGAGGCTTTGCTTCGACCTCTGGTTGAAGGTGCCATACTTCTAGTATTAGATGCTCTTCGACCTCTATATTAAAATTCCTTACCTCTAGTATTAAAGGTTCTTTGTCCTCTTTTTAGTAGATTTTTATTTCTAGCATTGGAGCGACTTTGACATCTAACGTTGAAGTTCCATACTTTTACCATTAGAAGTTCTTTGACCTCTATTTTGAGGTGCCATATCTCTAGTATTAAAAGCTCATTGACGTCAATATTGAGGTTCCTTACCTTTAGCATTAGAGCCTTTTTTACCTTTATTTTTTAGTGTCATACCTCTAGCATTAGGTAAACTTTGAACTTTATTATGAGTTGACATATTTCTTGCATTTGAATTATCCTTTTTTGGCATAATTGTCGTGGCTTTTTTTACTTGGCTTCATCTACAATTAGGGCAAAGTCATTTCAATTTTTTTTATAACTATCTCTGATTTTGGGGCCTATAAAGACACTTCTTGTTGTATAACCTTTTACAGCATTCACATTCTATCTACCCTCCCCCCACCAGAGATCTACATAAAAGGCAACTATGATTTAGTTTATCTTTAACTTGTGTTCCTTCATGAGGGTAACTGAAGGAATTTAAGCTAGGACACAGCTCACTATAAATATTGTCATTTATGAGGCTTTTGTCCTGCACTGGACAAGAAACTGTCTACTTGTTGCTTGTTCTACTTGTTTTTTGTTTAGATATTTTCTTCTCCATTAACATTTTGATATTTTTTTTCTTCTTCATTACTTTAAAGACATTTTTGTTGTAAAAATTCAAGATCAAACCTCCTGCCAAATCTAGAATGGGAATAGCGTTGAAAAGTCCCGCTTTGCAGCAGTTTGTAGATTTAGATGAACATTCCCTCTCACACATTCTCTTGATATAATAACCTCACAATCTGGTAGAATCTCATCCTTGTGTATATTGACAAGATGATGGCCGGGAATGAGTACAGAGAAGAGTCCACCGAGGGAATAATATGACTAGAATGTATGTATAAGATTACCTTGCCTTATGCAAGACACGGGCTCTACCGTTGGCAGCCCGTAATGACGACTAGAAGGAAATTGCAGGGTATCTTAGAATTCATAGTTTGCAGATAAGAAATTAGAAAGTATTATGTTAATTTTAATGAAGTATTGCATTAATGTCATTTGCAATGTTGATATTTGTAGACAATTATTACTTTTGACTTTGATTTAGATAATATTTTGATTATTCAACCAAAATTATAGCATAATGAGAGCTTTAGAATAATTTTAGAACAAAAGTCATTCTTGGGAGATGTGCCATATTGAGGCATAGAACGTTCTTCCATCAGTTGCCTTCAAAACCAGCAGACTCGAAGGATTTGAGCTTCTCTCTGATTGGATCTCTTTTGAAACTAAATTTACTTTAATAAATCTATTTTCATAATTTCCTTCAAATGAATATTGACAATAATACCTTGTCAATACTATTCAAAGATATCTATAAAACTTTATGATTAATTAGTTATATTAGGAAAATATTACATAGAATATTCCTATCTGAAAAACCATAATAAAGATATTGGTCATATCCTTTACTGACGTGGTTGCTGTCAGCATTAGGTGTTCTTGGACCACTTAATATTTGATAGTACTAGTTCTTACCGAGAGCTAGTGCTTAATATGGTTACGGTAAAATTAAAATAAAATAAAACTTATGAATTAGTGGCAGCAATATTTCAATCAGCATTGCCAAATATAGGGATTATCCCCACTTGATGAAAGTCTGAACTTCTTATCTGTTTTATTCATGACCAAACAGATACACACACACAAACACACACAAACACACACACACACACACACACTATATATATATATATATATATATATATATATATATGTGTGTGTGTGTGTGTATATATATATATATATATATATATATATATATATATATATATATGTATATATATATATATATATATATATATATATATAATAAGTGGGTATGTGTGCAAGTTTCTATACAAATATGGCTCAATTAGTTTATATTCTTTTTCTGTTGATAATAATCTGTATTATATTTTTTAATATTTCAATTTACTAAAACTTTCCTACATTTTCTCGAATCACATTACCTCATTCTAATCCCATTTATTTTATTCCCTCCATAGGAAACAAGGAAAGAGTCATCGCATTTAGGTGAGTGTTAATTTTTTTTTCTTTTAAAGAAAATGTAATGTAGCCTACAGGTAGGAAAGTTAGTATTCCAAGTCTTCATTACGAAACGATTCTCGTTCTTTGACTCTTAGCAATTAATAACTTATCTGGAGTTAATTATTAGTTAAAGACTAGGTATTCTTAACATTGTTTATCCTCTTCATCACTTAACCTCATTTCCTAGTTTTAAACACCTACTATGCATTTCTGGCACACACAAAAACACAAAAGGGGTTACTAGAGAGATAGGGGAAGGTTCAAGACAGGGAGGGAAGGAGAGGGGAGGACCGAGGGAGTGTAAGTATCTGAATTGCTTTACCTACTTACCCTATTCACTTGGCTTAGGCTTTCTTAGGTCAGAAATAAACACCTTAATTAACGAGATTTGAGAATGCATTATACTATGAAAAATTAGGGGAGGTCTATAGAGTGCTGTGTCAAAGTACCATTCTGATCAAGTAATTAGTATGGGAGATAATATAGAAAACCACACTACTTTTTGCCAGAAATGCATAGTAGTGAGGAGATTAGGCTGTTAACGTGTTTTATGCGATTTTGTAAATATTCGTTATTTCTTTGAGAACAAATTACTGCACCCTGACGATAATCAACCTCCGGGTATTATTAAAGTTATTAAGATTATTTCTATTATTAAAATTATTGTTATTAGATTTATTAAAATTGTTAGAATTAATGAAATTTGTTAAAAATTAATTTTATAAAAATTATCAAAATTATTTCTAAATTGTTATTGTTGACGTCAGCTATTGTATGAAACTAACATATCTCTTCTTACATGTTATCAAACGTATATACCGCAGATTATTTTACCATCGGCGGCAATTACGTAGTTGTGAATGGAACAGAAAACGTAAGATGCAGTTTAAGCTGTTAACTATATTAATTACTTTGTCGGAGGTTTGTAATTTCTAGTTGTCCCTCAGCGTACAAATGGTACTTTCTCCTTGTCCTAATCCTATACCCTAGGTTACCTTTTTTTTTTTTTTTTTTTTTTTTTTTTTTTTTTTTTTTTTTTTTTGTGCCAACATCATGCTTTCCCATCCCCAGCCAATATTCTGTAAAATGTTCTTCTATTCCTCCTAATTCTCTTCGCAAAACTCCAAAATACTTTTCCTCTTCCTCAACTTCGGCGAACTCCTGATCCTTAGCCATTCTCCCCCAGAACCCCCCCCCCCCCTTCCCCCTCCCACCCCCTTTTTATTCCTCCTAATCCATTTACATATAGATAGGGAAGAGGTGTTCCAGCCGCCTGCTTAACCGCTAAGCAACTCATTTTTGAAGTTTTGTTGTCAACTGGATGAAGTTCAGGTAAAGTGACATTATTTATTAACTATTTATAAGGTTGGTTTTTTATTTAATCCATACAAGCTTGGGTATGTATATATATATATATATATATATATATATATATATATATATATATATATATATATATATATATGTGTGTGTGTGTGTGTGTGTGTGTGTGTGTGTGTGTTTCGTGTTTGAGCAATTGTTTCTTTTATATTTATTAAGTATTTTATTCTTTTTTCGAAATTAATTTCTTTCTTCTATATTTACTTATGCTCTGTTTATTTTTTTCTAGTTACACCTATCTATCTATCTATCTATATATATATATATATATATATGTATATATATACATATATATATATATCATATATATATATATATATATATATATATATATATATATATATATATATATAGTGGTGGACTTTTGGAAGTGTCCCTGCCTGATGATCGCTGGACTGGGCTTCGAAAGAAAGAAGACAAAAAATAATGAGTTGTTTTGCGCCCCTGAGTTAATAATATACTTCAGTTTCCCCTGAAAAGAAATTAGGCAGGAATTATTTGAGTTTCGGGGATAATTCATCGACTAATGGGATTTCTAATTAAAGACAATTGAACGGAAGTGAGCTTGGATTTCAAAATGCAGTACTGTCATATATATGATTAAATATGCACACACATACATATATATGTATATATATATATATATATATATATATATATATAAATATATATATATATATATATATATATATATATATATATGAATATATATACATATATATATATAAAAATATATATATATATATATATATATATATATATATATATATATATACATGTGTGTGTATTTATGAATATACATATATATATATATATATATATATATATATATATATATATATATATGTGTGTGTGTGTGTGTTTATGGATATACATATATATATATATATATATATATATATATATATATATATATATATGTGTGTGTGTGTGTATAAATATATATATATATATATATATATATATATATATATATATATATATATATATATGTATATATATATCTTCTACTTTTTTTAATCCCTTTACCGTTATGGATTATATATTTGAAATTATAAATTAGAAATCAACTCAATCCAATATTCTATAATAAGTAAAAAAATATCTAACAATTCATTACTTGATTTGGCACTCGCGACAAGAACACAGATGGGTCCCAGACAAATATAACATACCACAGATATGCAAACACACGTAATAATGCAAATAGATTCGTCACTTAGAAATATCCTTACATGAAACAAAAAAATGGAAAAATATAAGACGTTAATTAAAAAATAAATGATATTGTGTTGTGTGAATGAATGTTTAAAGGTTAACAATTGCGTTTTTTTAGAGTACCTCACAACATAATAATTCAATTCGATTTCAAAATCCTTATAATGATCATCAACGTGTGAAAATTCCAACTTACTCCTGTTTAGGACATATAATGAGAGGAAAGCAATATTTTGCAAATAATACAACACCGGAATCTTGTCCAACATTATTTTAACCATTTGAGCTTCGACAAATTCTTCGCATTTCAGTTCAGAACAAACTAACATTGAATGCACCACGTGAAGGATATATTCTATTTTTTTTTTTTTTTTTTTTTTTACTGACTGTCAAACTATATCTCATTGTTTAATAATGAGTACACTATAGTTAATTCTTCTTAGGGAGGCAGAATTGCACCGACTCACAAGGATGCCCTTTTAGCTCGGAAAAGTTTCTTATTAGCTGATTGGTCAGACAAAAATACTTCCTACCAATCAGCAATTAGGAAACTTTTCCTCACACTTTCTTAGACAGGTTATTGATATTATTTACATCACTGTTATGGTTAATGGATACAAAAATGTTTTTTTTTTTCTTTTTTTTGCTTATTATCGTGTCATGTGAAAAGT
>NC_090735.1:110502625-110510125 GCF_036898095.1 Palaemon carinicauda
TCTCACTTTTGTTCTAAACACTCAAATTTGCTTGAATAAGTATATTTTCGTTATCTCCTTTGAATGAATATTGAAGTTAATACCTTATCGATATTTCATCAAAGATGTCTATAAGATACTCTGATTATTTCTCAATTCCAGAAAATATTATAAAGAATATATAAAGGTGTCTGGTTTTAGTTTCAGTTCCATCAGAATAGATACTCACCAGAACGAAAGCCAGACAACCCCCACCTCCCTCCGTGGTGCCCTACCACAACAATGGCCTCTCCAGTAAAAAGCTTAAACTCACGGTCCTTGGCGGGGATCGATCTGTTGCCAGGCGAATGTTTGGCAAACACGTTACCACTGTATTAACGAAGATTTTGATGAGACTATTTACTTATGTGTCTACTATTGAATGTTTTTAACGTTGTTCGGTAGCTAATTATCAAAACATTATATATATATATATATATATATATATATATATATATATATATATATATATGTATGTATATATATATAAACCACAATGGCAATTATTTCCTAATTCTACTTTTGGAAATGCCTATCCACTGGATATCCATTCATAATAAATGCTTCTGGCTGGACAAGGATTGGAACTTATGCCATGGGCCAAAACAATGCCTGCAGGAATAACGTTATCACTCGATTGTTGGTAATGTTGTTACTAGAAGCGTATTTCCAGCTAAATGCATAACCTCGAATCTTTATACATCCAGAAGCATTAATTATGAATGAATTTCCAGTGGATATACATTCCCATAGGTAAATTTGGCATTGTTTGCCATTGTGGTAGATGTTTACATTGATGAAAATCACAATTGTTATTGATATATATATATATATATATATATATATATATATATATATATATATATATATATATATATATATATATATACACACTTATCTTCAAATGCTTAATATCTAGCCTCAGAGATTCTTTAACTTTTATTTTAATGAACATTACCCTCAACATCAGAGGCTTTAACCTCTATTTTGAGGTGCCATACTTCTAGCATTAGTGGCACTTTAACGTCTGTTTAATGGGGTCTTACTTCTACTATTAGAGGGTATTTAACCTCTATTTTGAGATGCCATACTTCTAGTATTAAAGGCTCTTTGACCTTTATATTGAAGTTACTTACCCTTAGTAATAAAGGCTTTTTGACCTTTATTTATTAGGTCTTTACCTTTAGCATTAGAGGGTCTTTGACATCTATTTTCGAAGTACCACACTTTTAGCATTAGAGGTTCTTTGACCTCTATTTTGAGGTGCCATGCCTCTAGTATTAGAGGCTCCTTGACTTCTATATGGAAACTCCTTACTTCTAGCATTAGAGGGTCTATGACATCTATTTTGGAAGTACCTTACTTCCAGCATTAGAGGTTCCTTGACATCCAATTAGAGGTGCCATACTTTAAGTATTGGAGGCTTTGCTTCGACCTCTGGTTGCAGGTGCCATACTTCTGACCTCTATATTGAAATTCCTTACCTCTAGTATTAGAGGCTCTTTTGCGTCTTTTTAGTAGGTTTTTACTCGTAGCATTATAGCGTCTTTGACATCTAATGTTGAAGTTCCCTACTTTTAGCATTAGAGGTTCTTTGACCTCTATTTTGAGGGGCCATATATCTAGTATTAAAAGCTCATTGACGTCAATATTGAGGTTCCTTACCTTCAGCATTAGAGCCTTTTCATATTTCTTGCATTTAAATTATCCTTTTTCGGCATATTTGTCGTGGCTCTTTTTACTTCGCTTCATCAACACAATTAGGGCAAAGTCATTTCAATTTTATCATGACTTTGTCTCTGTTTTTTGGGTCTATAAAGACATACTGCTTATGGTATTACCTTCCACAGCATTCACATCCCGTCTACCCCCCCCCCCCCCTCTACCAAAGACCAACATAAAAGGCAACTATCTGTCATGGTTTAGTGTATCTTTTAACTTGTGTTCCTTCATGAGGATAACTGAAGGAATTTAATCTAGAACACAGCTCAAAATGAATAATGTCATGTATGAAACCTTTGTCCTGCACTGGATCAAAACTGTCTACTTGTTGCTTGTTCTACATTTTGCTATTTAGATATTTTCTTCTCCAGTACCATTTTGTTACTTTTTTCTCTTTTTTATTGCTTTAAAGACTTTTTTTTTTTTTTGTAAATACTCAAGACCAAACCTCCTGCCAAATCTAGATTGGGAATAGCGTTGAAAAGTCCCGCTTTGCACCAGTTTGTAGATTTAGATGAACATTCCCTCTCACACATTCTATTGATATCATGACGTCACAATCGGGTAGAATCTCATCCTTGTGTGTATTGAAAAGATGATGGCCGGGAATGTGAGTATAGAGAAGATTCCATCGAGGGAATATGACTAGAATGTATGTATAAGATTGCCTTGCCTTATGCAAGACACGGGCTCTAGCGTTGGCAGCCTGTAAATATGACCAGTCTGTCTGTCTGTAAGATTGCCTTACCTTATGTAAGACACGGGCTCTTGCCTTAGGCAGCCCGTAAGGGAGTATTGTTTGAAGTGAGGTACTATAATTGAGAGTATGGTGTCTCAGGGTAATATTATGTGAAAGTGATGAAATGAGTGAGTCAAAGTTACTTTATATCTAATATTTGATTACGTTAAAATTAGATAGCCTAGGCTATTTAGTGTAAGGCAAAAAGTAGTGGAAGTTAAAGAGAACTACTTATCCTCATACAGCAGCCTGGGGTTTCCCAGGGGGGAGTAATGGCTATTCACCATGCTTCCCACGGGCTGGAATTTGCAAGCAGATTCCTAGTCAATTAGCCCGTATAACTGAATGAGGGGTAGTGTCTCCTAGCTTCCACCACGCAAAGCAACAAGGGAACAAGGGTATGACTGGCGTGACAACGGAAAAAGGGCCCGGTAGGGCGACTCCTTTTTAGGTCCACGAAAGGAAATTTGTTGATTGACAGCGTCTATCGAGTAGGAGAGAAAGTTTTATAGCAGCAAGTCCCAGGGAAGTAGGAGATCGTGGGAATGAATGTAAAGTTATTTAGTCGGAGGCAGAAAAAGGGCATAAATTATCCCAAGAAAGCTTAAGTAATAGGGAGAGGAGATAGATTGAGTGCTAGCTAAGAGTAAAGAGAGCTAGCAAAGAGTGAGAAAATAACAATAGTAGTAGAATTTACAATAAAGTTAGAATATCCGTTAAAGGAGCATGACAGTTAAAAGGATTGAGGGAAATAATACTGGTATGGGAGGGTAATGTGTGCAGCGGCAGGGAGGAAGAAAAGGAAAACAGGAGAATCAAGAGCTGTTTCCTTATGAGGAACACAGCCAAGAAATAACCGCTCCCCAGTCCTAAACTCCTACTGCGCTATGTTGTAGGGAAAAGAGGGGGAGGGCCCGATTCTGTACCACGCTCGACCAGTTAGTACGAGAGAGGCCCCCATCCTCTTGTAAGTGTGCTTGTTTCAGGAAAGGATCAGTGGGATACTATCCTTAGGGAATAGGGAATTAATTCAAGGAGGAATGGAGAACAGTCATTTATATGAATAATGGGTTTGCATTTCCAACAGTGATATGAGTTAACAAGCTATGTTTTAAGTATGGGTTTGCGTGTGCGAGAGGGATTAGAGTAGATAAAGGACTAAGGTTAAGCTAAGTGTTTATTTAAGTTATCTGGGAGGGGGATATGAGCATAGAAAGCCCGAGTGTGTGTTTGTATTATCTAATATGTGTTTGGTTACTTGTACAGCAGTGTAAGGAGGAGGGAGGTTTATGGACTGACGAAGAGGGAAAGTTTCAGTACAAGTTAATAGGTAGTGTTCTAATGGTTCAGTACCAGTGGGGAGATCACAATAGGGACAAGGTCTATCTTCTATACTAATGATCTGCCAACTACAGAGATAACCAAGGCGTAGTCTGAAAAGAATGGTTGTTAGTTGTCTACGAAGAGATTTAGGCATAGAATGGGGGATAATATTAGTTACCTCAGTGTACCCCTTAGCAGAGCGGGAGCCATCAAGCAAAACCTGCCTAATTAAACTTTTCTTTTGGAGATGACAATAGCTGGACATTAACTTTTTGATGTGTGAGAGAGAGGGTCTGCATGCTCTGCTTATAGTGGGATAGCTAAGGGCACTATTTGCAAGACGGTCAGCTTCATCATTTCCATGAATACCTACATGACTAGGTATCCAATTGAGGGTAACTTTTCTGTTCCTTTGAGCATGGGCTGTAGCCATAGTCTTTATGGTGCTGATTAAATGAATATTCTCTTTAAAGTTACGTTTTAAAATACTTTGTATTGCACCTTTTGAGTCGGTGTGGATAGTAGTGTGACCATACTTATAAAGGGAGTTCTCCAAGGCCTTTGCAATGGCATAGAGTTCTGCCTGTAGGATAGAAGCATGGTCAGAAAGCCTCCAACCACTGGTAAAGGTATTGGAGAAGACAGCAGAGCCAGCAGCCGGTAAATTCATGTCTACAGACCCATCTGTGAAGTAAACATTAGCAGCACTGGTATCGGCAATGGAGGCCAGAGCTGCATTCTTAAGCTGTTGAGGAGTACATAAAGATTTGAATGCTGGAAGAACAGTATAATTAACTTCAATTGGATTAGGGCTCCAAGGGGCTGGAGGGACATATTCTGGGTGAAATTTATCATGCTTTACATCAAGTATGACTAACTGAATGTTGACATCTCTAATAGTTTGAATAAGTTTACCAATATAATGATCAGGGGGTTCTAGGTCTTCATGCAAATTTATGAATCTGTTAATTTTAGTTTTTAGAGGGGAATTTCTATTAACTTTTATGGTTTTAATAATAATACAACACACTCGCATTTTTATTCTATCTGCAAGAGGTAACAGGTTGGTTTCCTGCCTGAAAAGGATAACCCTTGTCCAAATAGGGGCACCAGTAATTAGTCTCATGGCATTATTTTGTATAACTTCTAGTGAAGATAATAACCGTGAAGGGAAGGAAATGAGAACAGGGGAGGCATACTCAACCTGTGATCTTACAGCTTGCACATAGAATAATCTCAATAAATGGGAAGAGACTCCTTTTTTTAAAGTGGTAATTCTTTTCATTGCTGAAAAGCGAGAGATAACTTTTTGTCTAAGCAATTTAACCTGTGTGTGAGGGAGAAGCTTATAATTAATATTGACACCCAAGTAAATGAAATTTTGAACCCACTCTATGGGGTTGTTACCAATAAAAAGGGGGGAGGAGGCTCAAAATACTTAATGGCCATAGCCTTAGTTTTAAGGCGGTTAATTTTCAAACCTAGTTCGTTACATTCATGGACTATTGCATTTAGAGCTCTTTGCATTTTTTGAGACTGATTTTGTATACGAACAGAGTGTGGACATACAATGCAGATATCATCTGCATATATGAACATCTCTATTCCTTGAGGGAGTTCTATAAGCAACAAATTTTCAACGAGAACATTAAATAGGAACGGGCTTAGAATACCCCCTTGTGGGGTGCCATTCTCCAAGGGGAGGAAAGGTGAGGTAGCACCTTGAAAAGTGACTCTTGCCTCCCGGCCCTGAGTGTACTCTTGAACCCAGGACAGCAGGTGACCTCTAACCCTCTTGCGAACAAGTGAGAAGAGAATAGCAGCCGAACTGGCCAGTTCAAAAGCCTTCTCAAGGTCCAGGAAGACTACAAGAGAATGTGACTCATTAATGGTGGCCATAAGGTCTGTAATGCATTCATGAGTGCCAACACCATCAGTGAATGCATACAGTCTGTGGTGTAGTTTACCAATCTTCCATTTTAGTCAGCTGAGGACCATACGTTCTGCAACCTTCTCCGTACAAGTGATCAGAGCTATAGGCCTATAGGCGTTTTCCTCTTTAGGTTTGGGAACAGGTTGAGTGTCCTGCTGTCTCCAGAGCCGAGGTCTAACCCTTTCAACATGAGTTTTGTTTATGAGTTGAAGGTATATCTCCTTTGCAGGGTCTCCCATGTGTGTAAGCATACTATACGTTATAAGATCTGTACCAGGGGCTTTATCTTTTGTTTTAGAAAGGGCAACATTAAGTTCATCCATGGTCACACGCCTACCTAACTTTTATATCTCAGTCGAAGAGAAAGAAAAGGTGTAGGAGGCAGAAAAATACACTTTACCTAGCATACGACAGTTAGAGTTGCAGAGTGAAGTAAACCTTAAAACTAATTAATTTTACAATAATGATCATAATAGACCTTTAAATAATAATATATCCTAAATTGGCGATAATACTACACTTTACAGGTCACGAAGAAATATCTGAAGAATGCTTGCATAAGTTCTCAAAAACCGCACCGAATTCGTAATTAAAGATTATTATGACACAATCACCAGCGATTGTCCTACTTCAGGATCACTAGGGGTGTTCTTGCACCGAGGGGATCACTAGGGCAACGTAGATTGTCTATATGATTTAAGCAGGCGAAGGAAGAACATATACGGTTCGCTTACCGTTCTTCGTCACTAGAAGGCCTCCTCACGACTCCAGGAGGTCAGACACACGGCAACAGCCAGCAGCAGTGGCAGGCAGCAGCACAAAAGCAATAGCAATGCTTATAAGGCTAAAATTCATTAGCAGGAGCCACTCAAAATCAATGGTAGCCGCAGGAGCAGGAACAAATATCGTCTGTAAGAACTCCTCTGTTGGGGAGCCGACACTCTCTACCCCGCTGCCCAAAAACGCACTCGAAGTAAACGGAGAGAGAGAGCGAAAGCATAACTGCGTAATGGGGCAGTTCGACAAGCTAAGCACCGAAGACGGGCAGTCCGCTCCACAAAACACGAAAAGCAAAAAACAAAAATATGGTTAATAAACACTATACAAATGAACACAAACAAAACCTTGGCCGGGGAATAAAGAATATTCCAAGAGAACTTTCCGTGACTTAATTAAAACAAATGACAAAAACCACGAACAAAATATTTAAAGTAATTATGGATTACAATATATATATATATATATATATATATATATATATATATATATATATATATATATATATAAAATTTATATATATATATATATATATATATATATATACATATACACATGTATACACACATATATTATTATTATTATCATTATTATTATTATTATTATTATTATTATTATTATTATTATTATTATTATTTTCATTTTGTTATTATTATCACTAGCCAAGCTAAAACCCTAGTTGGAAAAGCCGGATGTTTTAAGCAAAAGGGCTCCAACAGGGAAAATAGCCCAGTGAGGAAAGGAGATAAGGAAATAAAAAATTATGTGAACAAATTAACAATAAATCCTTGTGAAAACAATAACGTCAAAACATATGTCATATATACAGTATAAAAAGACTTATGTCAATGTCAGCCTGTTCAACATAAAAACATCTTTGAACTTTTGAAGTTCTACTGATTCAACCACCCAATTAGGAAGATCATTCCACAACTTGGTCACAGCTGGAATAAAACTTCTAGAATACTATGTAGTATTGAGCCTCATG
>NC_090735.1:110515125-110522625 GCF_036898095.1 Palaemon carinicauda
ATCAATCAGCATATTCACCATATTGGACTTGTTATTGTTCTTTGATGGAATGTGTTGATTGATGTAGACTTTCTTTATAAGTCTTTTTATCACTTGGATCTTCTTTGGAATTTCTTCAATTATTTTACTGATGTTTTCCGCAGATTTGTTCCAGTCTATTGGATCATATTGTTTCAATATGTCTGCGAATATTTTTCCGTCACACTGGTTGGAGTTGCTAGTGACATCTGTTGTCAATCGATCGAGCTCCTGTTTCGCCAACTCATGGAATTTGCTTTTGCTGACTCCAGCGATGTCTCTCCACGAGTTGCCTGTGTTATACAATGCCATCTTGATCAGATTTTTATTAATTCACAAGATAACTATCCTATGCCGACGTTTTATCCCACTTTTCTGCCCTCAAACTAATCACCGACTATTCACGAAAACTTGTAGCTATATTTCACTCGATAGCCTTTTTGTTATCCGCGTTAAATCAGGATATTTTTAGGGACGCACAAGTGTTCACTTCACCGGCACACAAATACAACTCAAAGAGGAGAAAGGGGGAAAAGATGGAGATAACGGTAGACATAATAAAAGTAAGAAAAAAGGAAAGGATAAAGATAATGAAAAAGGAAAGTCTGGACACACTGTGATACCCGGAAAGACAAAGAGGGATTTCAAGTCGGATGCAATCCTCTTAAGCCTTTTATCCCACAATGAAATATTTTGTTTGCGATATTATTTTCCTTTATTCTTTTGAGACTTTCACTATTTCTCCATTCTGGCTTCCTTTCTTCTATTTTGCTTTCCATACTCTTCACTTTCGCGTAGCCAGTAAAGAAACAAGAGCTTCTTTGGTTTACGAAAATCGTACTATGTTTTCAGTTGAAGTTGTTGAATGGAAAATACCAACGATGCTTACAGCAGGAATATTACTATTAAGAAACTTCCCTTTTACCAAATTCAATATTAATTAAGTTGTGAGTCCAAGAAATTCTATACAAAACATAAAAATTTGTATCCATAACCAAGATTTGGTGTTACAATTATTCCAAAAGGACTAAAAAAACAGTTTGTTTGGGTGGTGTCACGTAGGCCTACACTTTTTAGTGAAGTTTGTGATCTCAAGCCCCATATCACTTATTTCTTGGTCGTATTCAGTTTAAATAACAGATTACATTTCCTCTTAAGAATTCTTAACATCGAAAACATGATAATGTTTTGGTACGTGTATTTCTTTGGGAATAGGATTTTTGGCCTGATGACACCCCAGGCTTCCTGGTTAATAATACTGAATTATTTGATGCAAAAAAATCCTTTGGAATTCCTACGTAGCTCTGATGACAGTTAATATTAAGAGCATCTAAATTCATAATCATCAACTTATGCCAAATACTATGAATCTAGGAAATAAATGAATAAACTTTGCATAAAATACTAAACTTTGCTGATATGGAAAATATTTTCTGAGGAGTAATGGCAATGGTGTCTATCATCCCGGGTAATCTCAAGTAAAGAAACTCTTGTTTCTTATCCTTTTCATGCTCTTTTACCTCATTATTATCATAACGTTTGTCAGTTTTTTATGGCCTTTCTTTATGCACTCATTCAGACTTGCTAAAAAAGCAGTTATTGAACAAAAAACTGTTTGAAAGTACTGCTAATGTGAGGGAGAAAGTAAAAAGGAAATAACCTTTCTTGAGGGCAAGAGCTCTCGTCATGCCAAATCAGGCGTGGCTATCTTAATCAATCAATTAGGCTAATGAGAGAAAAGAACAGATTAGAAAACCCCTTTGATGTCTTTTATTCTACTTAGGTAAAATTAACTGTACAAATTCGTATAAACTTCCAACATATAAGAATTATCACAATATCGTCTTTATGCTTTCGCGAATAGGGATGATATTGGTTTGTTATCATACGAATCTTGTGTCAGCGAAGACCAGTATGGCAGCCAATAGTTAGATTAGCCTCGTTGTCGTGTACTGTGCGGATCCACCCAGAAAATGGTATTTGAATTAACCAAATTTTTGACCCTTGCTAAAACATCACTGTCAATTAACTATCCCTTTTTGCCTTTCCTAAAAAAGACGAATTTTGGGAATAGGTTCAACACGGATTCTTCAAATGAGCTTTCATTAACTAAAGGAAATGGAGGCGATATCAAAGGTCAGGATTGGGGAGCCTAATAATTTTATAATGGGACACTGCATAAATTTCGTATAAAGAAAACTAAGAGAGAAGAAGGATGATCAGTTATATTTCTTTATCGTCAGTCTAATTATTAGATGAAATTCCCGTAAAGTCAGCCTACTATGACCAGGATTATACTGGTACCCCGTCAAAGAACGACTGATCAAGTCTTTAACCCTTTTAATCGGCAAACATTTTGTCTTTCTTGGAATTGAATTATCGAAGCATTTCGACTTTAACTTGATATTTTGTGGGTCCAAGCACTTTTGGACTGACAATCGATTCTGGTACTATCTTGATAGTGTTCACAAGTCAAGCGTTCCTTAATCCATCGGAATGACCGAAAAGAGGACACTAGTTAAAATAATAATTTCACGTCCTTGGGCCGCTAATTAAAGGCCTTTTGTTTACTCTGATTATCTCGTATTAATCATAATCATAATAATCATAACCATAATCACAACCATAATAATCATGATCACAATCATAATAATCATAATCACAATCATTATAATCATAATCATAATAATCATCATAATCAAATGCATAATAATCATGATAATCATAATCATCATCATCATAATCATCATCACTACAATAATAATAATAATAATAATAATAATAATAATAATAATAATAATAATAATATGTTTTCTGGTAAAATATTATATTCTTCTCAACATCCAAATATTTCCACATAATCAAGAGATTTGGACATCATTTTGAAGGAGTTTACAATTATGTTCGAACCCAAACTTCAGTAATGTGTAACTATACAAAAAAACAGTATGTCATATATTGCATAGTCGTAGATGTAGTGTATATATACACATATATATATAAATATATACATACATATATATATATATATATATATATATATATGCATTTATGTATATATATATAGATATATATATATATATATATATATATATATATATATATATATATATATACACATACAGACATATATATATATATATACATATATATATACATATATTTAAATATATATATACATATTTATATACATTTATATATGTACATATACACATATATAGATATACACATATATACACAAATATACATATATACAAATATATACACATATAAGTATATACACATATACACGCATACATATATATAAACACAAATATACATATATATGAATATGTATAAATATACATATACATATATATACATGAATATACATATACAAATATATATACAGACACATATATAAATGTATATATGAATATTCATATACAAATATACATATATACATATACAGTATATATACATATATACGTATATTCACACATACATATATATACATATACACATATACATACATATATTATATATGTATAAATATGTACACATATATACATATATATACATATATATATGTATTGATATATACATGTACACATATATCCGTATATATAAATACATATATATATATATATATATATATATATATATATATATATATATAAATATATATATATATATATATATATATATATATATATATATATATGTATATATATATACACATATACATATACATATATACAGTTTATAAACATATACATATACATATATAGATAAATATATTACATACACACATATATGTATATAAATCTTTTTATTCCTTCATTCATTCCATCAGTGCTAATTAGAAATAACTCTGGCTGTTCCTCTCCTTTGCCTACGCTCTACCAATGCCTTCAATCTCTGCCAGACGTACGAGATTTCAGAATATAAGTGAAAAAATCGCTATATATATGAAAAATAAACAAGCAAAGACAATTCTGTCAAACTCAGTCATGCAGACAACGCAGTAAAGATGACGACAGCATTTAAAGACTTTATCTTCATTATTTGTAAAAATAATTGCCTGAAGTTTGGGGAGAGGGTGTACGATATGTTCTTGCATACATGGCAACAATAACACGATTTCGATTGCTGAAAGTTATGTCTAAACACCATAGCGGACGGTCCCCTTAAAGCAATATGGGTGTTCAAAACAGGTGATGAATTAGCCTAAATCATGGATCTAAGTAGATCAACTGACTCACATTGCAGAAAAGGAGCCGCTAAGTTTAGCTCCAGAAAAAGAGATCCAATCGGAGTGAAGATTGAATACTTCGAACCTCTAGGTTTTAAAAGCAACTGATGGAAGACCATTCTATGCCTCAATATGTCACATCTCCCGAGAATGAATGACTTTGTTCTTAAATTATTTTAAAGCTCTCATAATACTTTAATTTTGGTTAAATAATTATGTATATCAAAATCAAAAGTAATAATTGTTATCATATATCAACATTACAAATGAAATTAATGCAATATATCATTTAAATTAACATAATACTTTCTCATTTCTTATCTGCAAAATATGAATTCAAGGATACCCTGCAATTTTCCTCTGGTCTTATTTACAGGCTGCCAACGCTAGAGCCCGTGTCTTGCATAAGGCAAGGCAATCTTATACATACATTCTAGTCATATTATTCCCTCGATGGAATCTTCTCTATACTCACATTCCCGGCCATCATCTTTTCAATACACACAAGGATGAGATTCTACCCGATTGTGACGTCATGATATCAATAGAATGTGTGAGAGGGAATGTTCATCTAAATCTACAAACTGGTACAAAGCGGGACTTTTCAACGCTATTCCCAGTCTAGATTTGGCAGTAGGTTTGGTCTTGAGTATTTACAAAAAAAATGTCTTTAAAGCAATAAAAAAGAGAAAAAAGTAACAAAATGGTAATGGAGAAGAAAATATCTAAATAGCAAAAAAGTAGAACAAGCAACAAGTAGACAGTTTTGGTCCAGTGCAGGACAAAGGTTTCATACATGACATTATTCATTTCGAGCTGTGTTCTAGCTTAAATTCCTTCAGTTATCCTCATGAGGGAACACAAGTTAAAAGATAAATTAAACCATGACAGATAGTTGCCTTTTATGTTGGTCTTTGGTAGAGGGGGGGGGGGGTAGACGGGATGTGAATGCTGTGGAAGGTAATACCATAAGCAGTATGTCTTTATAGACCCAAAAAACAGAGACAAAGTCATGAAAAAATTGAAATGACTTTGCCCTAATTGTGTTGATGAAGTGAAGTAAAAAAAGCCACGACAATTATGCCGAAAAAGGATAATTTAAATGCAAGAAATATGAAAAGGCTCTAATGCTGAAGGTAAGGAACCTCAATATTGACGTCAATGAGCTTTTAATACTAGATATATGGCCCCTCAAAATAGAGATAAAAGAACTTCTAATGCTAAAAGTATGGAACTTCAACATTAGATGTCAAAGACGCTATAATGCTAAGAGTAAAAACATACTAAAAAGACGCCAAAGAGCCTCTAATACTAGAGGTAAGGAATTTCAATATAGAGGTCAGAAGTATGGCACCTGCAACCAGAGGTCGAAGCAAAGCCTCCAATACTTAAAGTATGGCACCTCTAATTGGACGTCAAGGAACGTCTAATGCTGGAAGTAGGGTACTTCCAAATAGATGTCATAGACCCTCTAATGCTAGAAGTAAGGAGTTTCCATATAGAAGTCAAGGAGCCTCTAATACTAGAGGCATGGCACCTCAAAATAGAGGTCAAAGAACCTCTAATGCTAAAAGTGTGGTACTTCGAAAATAGATGTCAAAGACCCTCTAATGCTAAAGGTAAAGAACTAATAAATAAAGGTAAAAAAGCCTTTAATACTAAGGGTAAGTAACTTCAATATAAAGGTCAAAGAGCCTTTAATACTAGAAGTATGGCATCTCAAAATAGATGTCAAAGAACCTCTAATGCTAGACATATGTCACTTCAAAAATAGATATAAGAGGCCCTCTAATGCTAGTGGAAATGAGCTGCTAAATAGAGGTTAAAGAACCTCTAATACTAGACGAAAGGAACCTCAATATATAGGTCAAAGAACCTCTAATGCTAGAAGTATAGCACCTCAAAATAGAGGTTAAATACCCTCTAATGGTAGAAGTAAGACCCCATTAAATAGACGTTAAAGTGCCACTAATGCTAGAAGTATGGCACCTCAAAATAGAGGTTAAAGCCTCTGATGTTGGAGGTAATGTTCATTAAAATAAAAGTTAAAGAATCTCTGAGGCTAGATATTAAGCCTTTGAAGATAAGTGTGTGTGTGTTTGTAACAGTCAAATACTTACACAACCCCACACACAACCACACAAAACATATATATATATATATATATATATATATATATATATATATATATATATATATATATATATATATATATGTATGTATATATATATATATATATATATATATATATATATAAATATATATCACTAACAATTGTGATTTTCATCAATGTAAACATCTACCACAATGGCAGTTAAGGCCAAATTTACCTATGGGAATGTATATCCACTGGAAATTCATTTATAATTAATGCTTCTGGATGGGCAAAGATTCGAGCTTATGCCTTTAGCTGGAAATACGCTTCTAGTAACAACATTACCAACAATCGAGTGATAACGTTGTTCCTGCAGGCATTGTTTTGGCCCATGGCATAGGTTCCAATCCTTGTCCAGCCAGAAGCATTTATTATGAATGAATTTCCAGTGGATAGGCATTTCCAAAAGTAGAATTAGGTAATCAATGCCATTGTGGTGTGTATATATATATATATATATATATATATATATATATATATATATATATATATATATATATATATATATATATATATTTATATATATATATGTATATATATATATATATATATATATATATATATACAATGTTTTGATAATTAGCTTATTATTGCTTGTCCACCGAACAACGTTAAAAACATTCAATAGTAGACACATAAGTAAATAGTCTCATCAAAATCTTCGTTAATACAGTGGTAACATGTTTGCCAAACATTCGCCTGGCAACAGATCGATCCCCGCCAAGGACCGTGAGTTTAAGCTGTTTACTGGAGAGGCCATTGTTGTGGTAGGGCACCACGGAGGGAGGTGGGGGTTGTCTGGCTTTTGTTCTGGTGAGTATCTATTCGGATGGAACTGGAACTAAAACCAGACACCTTTATATTTTCTTTAAAATATTTTCTGGAATTGAGAAATAATCAGAGTATCTTATAGACATCTTTGATGAAATATCGATAAGGTATTACCTTCAATATTCATTCAGAGGAGATAGCGAAAATATACTTATTCAAGCAAATTTGAGTGTTTAGAACAAAAGTGAGAAAGCTTTCCTTCACAGAGCACAGAGTACAGTATGCTTCATCCCTCAACATCTCATCATTTCCTACGGATACT
>NC_090735.1:110530125-110532625 GCF_036898095.1 Palaemon carinicauda
AAAGTTACACCTAAGTATTGTGGCCTTTTGTTTAAATGGAATTCTTACATTGTCAATAATGATTTCTGCAGGACTGCGAGCTGAAATGGGGAGGAGCTGAAATTTGTTCAAATTTGTTGTTATTTTCCATTTCTTTTCGTAATTATTTACTTTTTGTATTTCCCTGACTTTTTATTTGCAGCATACGTTTGTTCTTATTAGAAATAGATATTACTTGGGTGTGGTCATCTGCAAACATGATTTGCAGCTGACAGCAACCACGTCAGTGAAGGATGTGACCAATATCTTGATTATCGTTCTTCAGATAGTAATGTTTTATGTAACATTTTCCCAATATAAAAAATTAATCATAAGATTTTATAGATATCTTTGAATAGTATTGATAAGGTATTACTTTCAATATTCATCTAAAGGAAGTAAATTTAGATTCAAAAGAGAGATCAAATCAGAGAGAAGATCAAATTCTTCGAATCTCCGGCTTTTGAAAGCAACTGATGGAAGACCATCCTATGCCTTAATATGGCACATCTCCCAAAAATGACTTTTGTTTTAGAATAATTTCAAAGCTCTCATAATACTATCATATGGGTAAATAATAAAAATTTCATGTAGTTCAAAATGTAAAGTAATAATTGTTTACAAATATCGTCATTACAAATAAAATTAATGCAATAATTTGATAGAATTTGCATAATACTTTTAAATTTTTCTATCGGCAAAACATGACTTCATAGATACCCTGCAATTTACTTTTAGTCATATTATTCCCACGCTAGACTCTTCTCGTTCATCAGAATTTACCAATTGGTACAAAGCAGGACTTTTCATGGGCGTTCCCAGTCTTGTTTTGGCAGGAAGTTTGGCCTTGAATATTTACAACAAAAATGGCTTAATAGTAATTAAGAGGCGCGAGAAAATGGTAATGGAGAAAAAATAAGTAGAACAAGTAACAAATAGACGGTTTATTGTGCAGTGTATGACAAAGGCCTCATACATAACAATATTTATAGTAAGCTTAAATGCTTTCAGTTAAAGGTAAAGATGAAACTACACCATGACAGATAGATGTCTTTCATGTGGGTCTTGAGTGTTGGGGGGAATTGGATGGGATGGGAATGCTGTGGAAGAAGAGTGACTTTATAGACGTAAAATCAGAGACAGTTATAGAAGAATTGAAGAGGCTTTGCCCTAATTGTGCAGATGTAGCCAAGTTAAAATAGCCATGACAAATATATCGAAAGAGGATAATTTAAATGCAAGGAGTATGGCACCTCATAAAGAAGTTCAAAGTTTAGCTAATGCTGGAGGTATGGCACTTCAAAAGAGAGGTCAAAGAGGCTCTAATGCTGGAGGTATGGCACTTCAAAAGAGAGATCAAAGAGGCTCTAATGCTTCAAATATGGAACTTCTAAAAGGCCTCAGACGTTTCCTTATTCATATCTGGGGTTTGGCCACTTTTAATCACCACAGTGATTGGTGATGTTTAAAGATTTTTGTCTGATAGCTCACAGAAAACCAACCTAGTATGGGTGGTCCTGAGAGCTATAGTTTTGCTGGTCATGGCAATACTCAAACTCTTTTACCGCGTAAAGGTATCGCCACTTAGAAAGGGATATATATATATATATATATATATATATATATATATATATATATATATATATATATGTATATATATATATATATATAATTCATATATGCCATATAATAAACTCCTCCTAGTATATATATATATATATATATATATATATATATATATATATATAAATATATGTATATATATATATATATATACTGTATACATATATATGTATATATATATATATATATACATGTACACATATATATATATATATATATATATATATATATTATTATATTTATATATGTACATATATTTATATATACATATATATGTATAGATATATTTATATGTACATACATACATATATATATACATATATATATATATATATATATATATATATATATATATATATGTAAATATGTTTGTGATATATATATATATATATATATATGTAAATATGTTTGTGATATATATATATATATATATATATATATATATACATGTGTACATATATATAATTTATATATGCATATACATGTATATATATATTTATATATATACATATATTTATAGATACATATATATGTATAGATATATTTATATATATATATATATATATATATATATATATATATATATATATATATATATATAGACAATGAGACCATTTTCTACAATTTAGTAGATTTGAGAAAAAAGCCCTAAGAAGAATATTGGGTGTTAAATGACAGGACAGGATTAAAAATGATACTATAAGAGAGATTGATAGAGTACCATATGTACATGAGATCATGATGAGGGGTAGATGGAGATGGTTTGGGCATGCTCTTTGCACTCCCTAAAAGAGATAAGTTCACTAAATTTTCAACTGGGCTCCACGAGGCACTATAAGAGTTGGAAGACCCAGGCCTA
>NC_090735.1:110537625-110540125 GCF_036898095.1 Palaemon carinicauda
TCATTATACACACACACACACACACACACACACACATATATATATATATATATATATATATATATATATGTGTGTGTGTGTGTGTGTGTGTGTGTGCGTGTCTGTGTATGTGCGTGATGAGCATAAAAATAATTATAGCCCCGAAAGGAAAAAGGAAAACACAAACTTGGTTCTCCTTCCGTGACTATAATATATATATATATATATATATATATATATATATATATATATATATATATATATATATATATATTTATATATAAATATATATATATATATACATGTATGTATATATATATATATATATATATATATATATATATATATTGTAATGAACTTAAGATTGATTATGTTCATCCAGGATTCTTTTTTTTCAGACTGGCTCAGTGCCAAAATACCAGGCAAGAACCAGCAGCGACACAAAATTCTCAAAGCAAAACAACTCTCAAAGAGGGATACAAAAAAAACACTGAATTGAACTTAACAATAAAATTTGATTGACAAAAGTAGTCTTAAATTACATAAAGTAGTCCTCGAAAAGCTTTCCTAGGAACTGGAAAAACACATACACTACTTTACAATAATAACTCTCGAACTATCACACGCCTACCTAACTTTTATATCTCAGTCGAAGAGAAAGAAAAGGTGTAGGAGGCAGAAAAATACACACTTTCCCTAGCATACGACAGTTAGAGTTGCAGAGTGAAGTTAACCTTAAAACTGAGTAATTTTACAGTAATTATCATAATACACCTTTAAATAATGATATATCCTAAATTGGCGATAATACTACACTTTACAGGTCACGAAGAAATATCTGAAGAATGCTTGCATAAGTTCTCAAAAACCGCACCGAATTCGTAATTAAAGATTATTATGACACAATTGTCCTACTTCAGGATCACTAGGGGTGTTCTTGCACCGAGGGGATCACTAGGGCAACGTAGATTGTCTATATGATTTAAGCAGGCGAAGGAAGAACATATACGGTTCGCTTACCGTTCTTCGTCACTAGAAGGCCTCCTCACGACTCCAGGAGGTCAGACACACGGCAACAGCCAGCAGCAGTGGCAGGCAGCAGCACAAAAGCAATAGCAATGCTTATAAGGCTAAAATTCATTAGCAGGAGCCTCTCAAAATCAATGGTAGCTGCAGGAGCAGAAACAAATATCGTCTGATAATCAAGCCGTAAAAAAAATGCTGTAAGACCTCCTCTGTTGGGGAGCCGACACTCTCTACCCCGCTGCCCAAAAACGCACTCCAAGATTGATACATAGATAGATAAATAGATATATAAATAGATAAGTAGAGATAGATAGATAGATAGATAGATGCACAGATAGATAGATAAATAGATAGAGATAGATAGAGATAGATAGATTGATAAATAGTTAGAGATAGATGGATAGATAGGAAGAGTTCTATAGATAGAAAGGAAGAGTTCTATAGATAGAAAGGAAGAGTTCTATAGATAGAAAGGAAGAGTTCTATAGATATATAGATTGATAGATATAGATTGATAGGTAGATATATAGATAGATGCACAGATTTATAGATGGATAGATAGATAGAAAGATATGTAGAGATAGATAGATAGATAGATACAAAGACAGATAGATAGACAGATAGAGATATATAGATATATATATAGATGGATAGATAGAGAGGGAGAAATAGACAGATAAATAGATAGATAGATAGATAGATGCACAGACACATAGATAGACAGATAGGTAGAGAAAGATAGATAGATAGATAAATAGATATATAGGTACGAAGATATATATATATATATATATATATATATATATAGATAGATAGATAGATAGATAGATAGATAGATAGATAGATAGATATAGGTAGATAAATATATATATAGAGAGAGAGAGAGAGAGAGAGATGCATAGATTTATAGATAGATAGGTAAATAGGTAGAGATAGATAGATAGATAGACAGATAGATATACAAAAAGATAGATAGACAGATAGATAGATAAAGATAGATATACATATCGATAGATAGATAGATATTAACAAAGATAGATAGATAGATAGATAGAAATATTGATATATAGACAGATAGAAAGATAGATAGATAGATATAGACAGATAGGTACATAGATAGATAAATGCACAGATAGATATATAGATAGATAGATAGATAGATATGTAAAAATAATTAGATAGATAGATAGGTAGATAGTTATATAAAAAGATAGATAGATAGAGAGATACACAGGTAGATAGAAAGATGGATAGGTAGAGATAGATAGAGAGATATACACAACTGAGATAGATAGATAGAGAGATAGGTACAGATATATAGATAGATTGATATATAAAAAGATAGGTAAAAACACACATTTTGATAGAGAGATAGATAAGTAGAGGCAAAGATGGATAGATAGATAGATAGATAGATAGGTAGAGAGTGATAGATAGATAGGTTGGTAGAGATAGATAGATGCACATGTATATAGATATACAGATATGTGGAGAT
>NC_090735.1:110545125-110572625 GCF_036898095.1 Palaemon carinicauda
TATAGAGATAGATAGATACACATATAGATAGATAAATAGATAGATAGATAGGTAGAAAGATAGATGCACAGATATATAGATAGATAGATATAGATAGATGGGCAGATAGACAGATAGATAGATACATACATAGATAGACATATATAGATAATTAGCGTTAGATAGATATATAGATGTAGATAGATAGATAGATACACAGATAGATAGATGGATAGATTGATGGATAGAGATAGATAGATAGATATATACAAAGATAGATGGATAGATAGATAGATAGGTAGAGAGATATAGATAGATAGGTTGGTAGAGATAGATAGATGCACATGTATATAGATATACAGATATGTAGAGATAGATAGATAGATATATACATAGATAGAGAGATAGATAGATAGAGTTAGATATATATATATATATATATATATATATATATATATATATATATATATATATATATAGATAGATAGATAGATTTTTAGATAGAGATAGATAGATATATACAAATATACATAGATAGATAGATATATGCACAGATAGATAGATATATAGATAGGTAGAGATAGATAGATAGATTGGCAGAGAGAGAGAGAGATAGATAGATATAGATAGATATGTAGAGATAGATAGATATATATGAATAGATAGATAGATGCGCATATATATAGATAGATAGATAGATAGGTACAGATAGATAGATACAAAGATAAATAGATAGATAGATAGTTATATAGATACATAGAGAAAGATAAATAGATAGGTATATATTATTCAATTGTACGCACGTTCCAATTACATTTGTAACATAATATGAATTCATATTGTCTGTGTGTTTCGGCCCTTTAATGAAATTCAATTAATGAGGAATAATAATAATAATAATAATAATAATAATAATAATAATAATAATAATAATAATAATCAGACTGAAATGCAATTTCTTTCTTTTATCGGCAAGGAAGAATAAAATGAGATATAAATAGAAGTTCCAAGTCAAAATTTCTTGGGACACCGGTAGCCAAACGGAATCGTCGTTCTCGTCCGATCAGCGGAGTTAAGCAGCGTTGGGTATGTTCAGGACTTGGATTGTTGGACCGCCTTGGAACACATGATGCTTTCATCATTGCGATATCAGTGGTCAATATATACGTGTGTGTACGTGTGGTATATATATAATATATACGACACTCTCCCACACATATATATTGCCGTTATCGTAAAAAAAAAAAAATAATAAAATATAAATCCATAATGATAGGTATTCAGTCAATAGCTACACTCTTTCTTAAAGTGATTTTTATATGGCGTATCAAGTAATTATTATTATTATTATTATTATTATTATTATTATTATTATTATTATTATTATTATTATTATTATTATTATTATCATCACTACAATTTCAGTTATTATTATTATTATTATTATTATTATTATTATTATTATTATTATTATTATTATTATTATTATTATTTCTCATTATCATCACTACAATTTCAGTTATTATTATTATTAATTTTGAATCAATTAAGATATTATTCATACGAGAGCAAGTCTATATCTTCGTTAAAATGTTAATAATAAAATCATTCAAATATATCAGCTGATACAGAGACAAAGAGATCTATAGATCTAACTGGAGCCCTTTGCATCAGTAGGCGTATATGGGATTGATGATATTTATACATACGAGATAAGAGGTGTATAAAAATATATATGAAATGCATACACACGTATAAGTAGAGTATATTATTAAAAACACAAAAGTGTGTATATATACATATAATTCTCATTATATATATGAATTAATTATATATAAATATATATATATGAATATATATATTATATGTATATATAATGTATATATATATATATATATATATATATATATATATATATATATATATATATATATATATATATTATATATGTATATAAATATAAACATAAATATGTATATATATATATATATATATATATATATATATATATATATATATATATATATATATATATATATATATATATATATAAGTATAAATATATATATATATATATATATATATACATATATATGTATAAATATATATATATATATATATATATATATATATATATATATATATATATAAATATATATATATACATTATTTATATATAAATATATTTATATATACATATATATATATATATATATATATATATATATATATATGTATGTATATATACTTTATATATATATATATATATATATATATATATATATATATATATATCTAAGTGTATATATATATATATATATATATATATATATATATATATATATATATATATATATATATAGATATATATATATATATATATATATATATATATATATATATATATATCTATATATATATATATATACATATGTATATATATATATTATTTAAATGTATGTATATACATATATATATATATATATATATATATATATATGTATATATATTACCTATATATATATATATATATATATATATATATATATATATATATATATATATATATATATAATAAATATCCTAATATATTTCCAATAAAAAAGAACCGAACGTAAAGGAATAGCTTCAACAATTTGGTAGAGAAAATATTGATGATGATAGAGCATCAAGATGACAGAGTGCGGAAATAATTAATCATTTTCTGATATCCGTGAAGAGTAAATAGACTGTAGACGTTATAAGGGAAGATTTTAAGCATAAAATAAGGATATTGTTATGAAATATTTTTAGTCGGAGCCCTTGTAGTTTATGGGGACACGCCTAGGAAAATGGACAACAACCAACCCAAACTTCCCCCCCAACCTGACCTACAAGCCGTGTCCTTACCTTCCTAATGACCTAACGTGGGGCGGGCGGGGGGGGGGGCTAATGGCCCCCTGCGACCCCCCAACCACTGTCGCTATCATACAAACCCCAAGAACCCAACCTAACCACACCTAGTAGTTCCCAGGTTACAACCCTTAGCCGGGGGCAAGCACCCGGACCCCATTTTTGGGCTGAACTTAGAAAATATAAAATAACTTCATATTATGGTATATCGGATCATAATAAAGCACATCTTCCCCATAAGGAAAAACGATTGGGCGTTTCATTCTACCTTGAAGCGTCAGTGACCCTGGAAGTTATGACGCCGCCTAGTGTCAATGACCTTTGTAGTTGCGACTCTAGGCATCCTTATCAATCTTTAAATATGATCATAGGATAAAACGCCTGATATAGGAGCGGTTTCTCTCTCTTTCTCTCTCTCTCTCTCTCTGTATGAAATTTACCTTTGAGGTCTATTTGCTATTGAAATGGCAAAAATATCTATTTAGGATATAATTGTTTATCTATATGCAACAAATATAGCTGTTTCTAGTCTACTGAAGGAATAAGGTATCAGATATGTCATTATTCTTGTCTGGAACTTGTCTAAAGAGAGATACATATTATCAGCACCTATATGATTAAGAACAGAATGAATAATTTAGGCCAACGCTAAGTAAAATTCATGTTTATCTCTCCCGTTTTCCATGAGAGAGAGAGAGAGAGAGAGAGAGAGAGAGAGAGAGAGAGAGAGAGAGAGAGAGAGAGAGAGAGCCTATATCAGGGATTTTATCATATGATCGTATTTAAAGATTGATTAGGTTGCCTAGCGTCGCAACTACAAAGGTCATTGACACTAGGCGGCGTCATAACTGCCAGGGTCACTGACGCCTCAAGGTAGAATGAAACGTAGTAAAGAAAAGAGTATTTAATCATCATATCATATCCCTGAAGACGGAGAGGAATTTGAAACGTTCAAGTCAGAATCATTTTTTCAACTGAAAATTTCGGATATTATTATGTAAATTATTATGAAATTCGACATCACTGAATTTTAATACGCTTATTTTTGGAATTAGAATTACTTACACGATAAAAAAGAAAAAATATTTTCCTAAATGATTCCCAATTATAATTTTAATAAATATTTCACGGGATCAAGTTGAAAATCTTTTTTTCTTTATATTCCTCTAATTCGTGCCGTTCTACTGCACAGCTGCTGAAGGTAAAGTTCATTTGGCACGGCATTTCTAAGGATGCTAAGGATTGGGTCCGCACCTGTACTTCCTGGCAAACTTACAAAGTACATCGACACACGGATTCAGGAGTGGGCACCTTTCCTCAACCTCAGCGTCGTTTCGCACACATTCACGTCGACGTTGTAGGCCCCCTACCCACATCACAAGGACAGCGTTACCTGTTTACCGTCATCGACCGCTCCACTCGCTGGCCTGAAGCCATTCCCATGGAAACTGCAACGTCCGCCTCATGTAAATCTTCCTTACTCTCTGAATGGATTTCAAGATTCGGTATCCCTGAGCATATTACTTCTGACAGGGGAACCACTTTCACCTCTCAATTGTGGACATCATTAGCGAATCTCCTGGGCATCACCCTACATCAGACAACGGCCTACAACCCGGCTGCCAATGAAATGGTTGAACGTTTTCATCGCACCCTCAAAGCAGCTTTGATGTCCCGCTGCAAGGATGGCAACTGGTTTACTCAGCTTCCCTGGGTCCTCCTGGGACTAAGGACCACTCCTAAAGACACCCTCGACGTCTCGGCAGCTGAAATGGTGTATGGCGACCCGTTGGTCGTCCCTGCCGAATTTTTTCCTTCTACAACCTCCTCCGACGATCGCCAGCGCATACGTCACGTCGTGGGAAAATCTACTCCGTGCCGCCAGACTTACAAGCCCCTAGCGAAGCATCACATACCAACGGACTTGCACTCTGCAACGCATGTCTTCCTGCGCAACGACACTAGCAAGCCTGCGCTAACGCCCCCTTACACGAGCCCTTTCCTTGTGATCCGACGCAGTCCGAAAGCATTCCTACTAAACATTCGTGGCAAAGAAGACTGGGTCTCCATTGACTGTCTAAAACCTGCTTATCTTCTGCCAGATGACCCGCCTATACAGTTCGCCTCTCTAAATCAGGGCGCCTTATTCAACATGTACAGTATGTCATTTCTCGGGGGTGGGGTTGGGGGGTGGGGGGGGGGAGCCATGTACCAACCGTATGTCACACGAGGGTAATAAATCATTTTCTATATATTATGCTTGTATCTGCGTTCTTCCCTCGCACTAAAAAGAACCTGAATAATCATGTTTCAGGTTTTCCTCTGTAACATTGTCATTTCCTCGAACATGTATTTTCTTGTTGCCTTGAGGTTTTGTATATAAAGGAGAGTGTTCTTTAATACAGTACTCAGTTGATTGCATCCTGCCTTTGAGTTCACAACCCTCTCTCAGCCCGTCACAATATCATAAAAGCCGCTTAGTTATATCAAACACTAACAAAAGGATTAAAAGCGGTACATTTCATTTTGGGTTTTTATATCGTATAAGGAAAGTCTTTCACTAAAATATTTCCAGATCAGAAACAATAAGAAACTTAGAAGGAGTTTCAGACTTCGGCGCTACAGCTTCCAGGACTATCAACCTTTTCCAATTCACTCTTATCGGGTGATTGAAAACTAGTGGGAGACACATAAAGATGGTTCAAGATTATTTTTAAAATGTCACTTTCATCTAACGTATCAAGATCAGCCAAAAATAGCGGATGAAAGTAGATGATAAATTGTTCACGTAGAAGCTGGATCAATTGGAAAATTCTCTTAATTTCAATAAATATTCAGGATAACTCTGATAAAGCAGTTGATAAATCCTCCAAGTGGAAGCTGGATCAAAAGGGAAATACTCATCAGTTTCTATAAATACTGTGGTTAACTTTATATGTATTTGTAACTTTACATTTAATCTCAAAGACATTTCATTCCATAAAGAGTATCACTGTATGCTCTCTTTGAACATCTCATGACAGGACATCTATTTCCTAATTTGCAGTTTGACTTTCGCAAAGGCCTTAGAGAATGTGATGCCTTACTGACAATTTCCAATCTACAGCCATGCAAGGTGAATAAAAGAATGCGGTCAACAAAAGTCGTTTCAGAATCTATGAGAAACTTCAGGATGCTAAAAATGATGAAAAAATCCCATGAATATGACTTTAAACATCAAGACGTAAAAACACCTTCATCTTGACGATGACATTTTTCCATTTACCATTACCTATGAACCTTGCTACTGCAGACGAAGCATGTAAGCAGTAGAATACGCTTACTGTACTATGATGTTACAACTGTTAAACTATACGTTGAAAATACAAATGTTATAAACCTCGTGCCGACGAACGCCTAGGGTTATGGCGATGATTTTTATTGTACGCGACTAAAAATAAAAAGTCAAAATAGAAGACTTTATATGATTTCTTTCAGGCGCTCAAAATCTTTAAGCAATTCTAAAATATATTTCTGCTCCCATTGTACTCGCCTAATGCGTAGTTTTGTCAGTCTAGGAGAGAGAGGGAGAGAGAGAGAGAGAGAGAGAGAGAGAGAGAGAGAGAGAGAGAGAGAGAGAGAGAGAGAGAGAGGGAGGGAGAGAGAGATTCTGAATAATCCCAATAACACCATCTGGCATAAAAGCTTCAGAGACAATCCATCCTTTGATTCGTCTAACGTAATAATACTTTCTTCCAAATGTCTTCTTGACACGCAAAAGACGTTCTCCTTGACAGTTGTACCACTTCCCAGCTGTAAAATCGTGAACAATAACTGCTCACTCAGCATAAAGATTAATTTAAGGTACTAATTTCTATATATTTTCCAATTAACTACAAGCTTCTAATTGCATAAAAGGTAATTATTGAAGATTGAATTACTGGAGAAGGGTAATAAATACATCTTTACAGCTCTCTCTCTCTCTCTCTCTCTCTCTCTCTCTCTCTCTCTCTCTCTCTCTCTCTCTCTCTCTCTCTCTCTCTCATATATATATATATATATATATATATATATATATATATATATATATATATATATATATATATATATATATTTATAAGTATGTTCATATATATATATATATATATATATATATATATATATATATATATATATATATATATCTATATATATATATATATATATATATATATATATATATATATGTATATATACTGTATATATATATATATATATATATATATATATATATATATATATATATATATATATATATATATATACTGTATATGAATGTGCGTGAATGATTTTCACGTTACACCACCTTTTCCTCTTGGAAGGGAGTAACTCTCTCCAGAAGGGTAGAAGCGTTTAGGGTTGGTACGCTGCTAGATCCCAGGCGTATTAATTAAACCAAGCCAGACCTCGTTAAACATCTATACTTAGCTTGGTTAGACTGTTGGGGGGTATGCCGGAAGCGATCAACTGACCCAGCAAACATGATCCAATAACTGGTGTATGTTGACCACTCAAGCTGATGGCACCTACCAATTGCAAGCCATTGCCTAATTCTGGTCCTAAACATTGGAACGATTTGACAAAGTTTAAAGGCTTTTAGAAGGCGCCATTGAATGGTAGGGTCAGTGACATTGCCTTAGAAAGCAGGACAATGCCCTAGAGACTGACCATATATATATATATATATATATATATATATATATATATATATATATATATATATATATATATATATATATATATATATATGATTATCGCCAAGCCCCTCCCAACTCTGCTAGGACAAGGGAGGGGCATGCAATGGCTACTGATGACTTAACTGGTACACTTATAGGCTCACCCAAACCCTCCCCCCAATCCTCAACTCACAAGGATGGTGAGATTGCACACACAAAAGAAACTGACAAGTTTGATCATAACTCGAACCCCAGTGCGGCGATTGCCAAGAGGGACGTTTCCAATATGCCACCACAACCCTCATGGAAAAAAAAAACTCTTGCACAAACAAGGTGAACAGGAAAAGTCCCACAACCTCAAACGGTTCTTCTCGAATAATCACAAAAGTAGTTTTCCATACGAAAACAATAAGCCCGACTTACGATGCCTTCCGCATTTCTAGCGAGAGGGCAACCTTATTGGACGCAGTAAGGTTATCAGAGCCTACCAGGATCGAAATTAGTTTTCCAGGGGTAATGGGGCAAGTTCCTATGTTACTTATGACAGGGAAGTGGGGAAAGTTAGGACGTTACTTGTGAGGGATAACAGCAAATTCCTTTGTTACTATAACAGGGAAATCGGGCAAGCTAGGATGTTACTTGTGAGAGTTAATAAAGCAAGGTCTTTGGTTACTTATAACGGTAATGCGGCAAGTTAAGACGTTACTTGTGATGGTTAATAAAGCAATTTTCACGGTTACTTATAAATGGGAAATTGGGCAAGGTACTCTATGGACATGAGCCATGATATGACAATGAAACAATATCCAATAGATTTAGTAGATTTCAGAACAAAGCCCTCAGAAGGATATTGGGAGTTAAATGGCAGGACAGGATTAGAAATGAATCTATAAGAGAGATTACTCGAGTGCCATATGAGGATAAGATCGTGATGAGGGGTAGATGGAGATGGTTTGGGCATGCTCTTCGCACTCCCCAAGAGAGATTAGTTCACCAAATGTTCAGCTGGGCTCCATAAGGCAATAGAAGAGTTGGAAGACCCAGACCTACATGGCTGAGGAATATGAAGCGCGAAGCTGAAGATGATGAAAGGAGAAGTATCCAATTAAAAGCTCAAGATAGAGAAGACTGGCGAAATCTAACCGAAGTCCTTTGCGTCAATAGGCGGAGGAGGAGATGATGATGATGATGAAATGTACATTCAACGGAATATGAAATAAAAAAAAACACTTGATTGATCATAAATACTTGATCAGCAAGGGCATATCTGCAGTTATTCAACAATGAATCGAATCAGATATCCGAGATACAATCAATTCAACTCAACATTATATGAAGTGTGTCCATAATTGACACATTATTCGACAGAGTATGAAGTCTTTTCATAAATCTTACCCTTTCGAATCATACCTATTGGTACCAAAAAAGCTTCGTACTGCCCATAAGGAAAGCGATACCACATCCCATCAGGACTCAGCTGTTCAGAAAACGAACATTCCTGTAGGAATAAGAGGAAATCCCAGCCAAGGATTTCCAAAGCCTTACTTTGAAGCAACATCATAAAGGACTATATTAAAACTCTCAAATGCAGGACAAACCAGGAACTCTCATTACTCTCGCCACTGGTACCTCTGATTCATATTTTCAGGGATTCAATTCTAAAAACTAAATTTATGACCATTTCAGGTCGGAATTGAAGCAATCCTATGCATTCCAAAAAATCTGAAGTGGCAAATTTAACAGAATAAATTTACTAAATGTAACTAATATATCAACGAATGACAATTACAAACACGTTTGTGCGAAAAGGTCTAAAATACAACATAAAACTTGTGTAGTCATTCACATACACAATTAAAACTACATGGAAAAAATCTTAACGTCTTTAAATATGTTTCTCATAATTTAACATTAAATGGAAATTAAGACTTCCATAAATAATCTAATAAAAGATATCTTCCTCGATTTGATTCCAGATATTCCGGAACATACATTTTGCAATAACCAAAAATCCCCCACACTTGAACTTTGACCTATGAAGGTTCCCTGACATTTGCAATGGTTTAATACCATCGACGTGCCTTTGACTTACAACCTCTCAAGACGAAATATATATATCACATAACAGAGGGCTCCAGAATGAGAGATTCTATTCGGTGCACCCGTGCCTTGCTATCTGAGTACTTTTTGCAAGTTAAATCGTATATAATGGATGTTCTTTAAAGGTAAATTGTACATAAAACGGTATTTCTACAAATTCAATATTGTATTACTTTGTATTATTGCAAATAAACCCGTATATTACACCGTATTTTAATTTCAGTTGGAATTTATACAAATGTGATACATAACATCGCATTCTTACAACATAACTTACGTATTCTTACGCGTTGAATAATGATTAACAGTCTATTTTTGTAAGTGAAATTGTGGATCAGTGTATCAATACAAGATAACCCGTATATCACTACGCATATTCCTATCATTGCCTATTTTCACAAGTTAAATCTTAGATCACAAGTATTATATTTACATGAATCACAAAATGCAGGAACAGTCATCTTTCTTCACAACCTTCAACAAACATCAACAGAGCAAAGAAGGAAAATCTGTATTTAAAGAAATAGTAAATGGGCGAAATCTGGCCCTCAAGAAATAATAAAGGGGAAAATCTGGATTTCCAAGTAGTAATAAAGGGGGAAATCTGGATTTCCAAGTAGTAATAAAGGGGAAAATCTGGATTTCCAAGTAGTAATAAAGGGGGAAATCTGGATTTCCAAGTAGTAATAAAGGGGAAAATCTGGATTTCCAAGTAGTAATAAAGGGGGAAATCTGGATTTCCAAGTAGTAATAAAGGGGGAAATCTGGATTTCCAAGTAGTAATAAAGGGGGAAATCTGGATTTCCAAGTAGTAATAAAGGGGAAAATCTGGATTTCCAAGTAGTAATAAAGGGGGAAATCTGGATTTCAGGCAATAGTAAAGAGTGCAAAAGCTAGACTTCAAGAAGTAATAAATAGGAAAAATCTGGACTTCCATAAGTAAGAAAAGGGGAAAATCTGGACTTCAAGAAGTAAATCTCTGAACTAAACTTTAAATGAAAGTCACACCCTGAAGAGCCCTTCGAAAATCCTTCCTCAGACATCTGTGTATTCATATGCCTAATAAAGAAAAAATGTGAAGCGTAAAAATAATTGCTTCCACAAAATGGCTAATCCGTTGGTTCAAGCCAAAGCTATACCTAATCTTTACCTACTTTATAACTGTATTGATTCTAGTGTTGTCTTATTAATCTCTATATTTCTTTCTGTTTCAGCAAGGGAGCTGTGGTGTGGTGTTCCAATGACATTTGGAGGTCACATGGTTATAGTCATTAATATGAATGTCAATACAAATAATTTGAAATGTAAGTTGTAAAGTGATTAACATAAACATTTCAACTAATCAATAGTCACTATGCGGTCGTGTGCACGTTTCCTTGCTAATATTGTCAATCTGTACAACCTAAAGACATTCAAATAATAAGCTTCTTCAGAATCAGTTTCGCTAATTTTCATTTCTAACTTTCAAACAACTTTCTTCGTTAATGTTTAAAGGCTTAAATGCCGCTCATGAATGGCAGAAGCAAGGGACAGTGACAATGTCTTGCCAAGCATGATCAGCATCCAAGCCCCTTTCCACCTAAGCAGGAACCATAGAGAGCCTGGCAATGGATGCTGATGACTCAGCAGGTAGACCTATAGGCTCTCCAAAGTTCCCATACTTAGCTTACAAAGCTGGTGCGATTACAGGCAGTAAAGGAACTAACGAGTTTGAGCGGGAATCGAACCCCAGTCTGGCTATCATCAGAAAGGGACGTTACCAATAAGCCACAACAACCCTATCAATGCTTGCCAGATAAGATTGTCGACTTTCAAATTTAGATTCCTAAGTTATCTTCCCTAACACCATCTGTTTATTGGGTACTAAGGGAATATTTTTTTTTTTCTTTACAGCATAACAGCCTCAAAGAGGGTTAATTACAAATGGAATTCATTCATGACTATATTGTAATTCTGCCACTTTTCATTCACTGCCAGAATCTTAATTTCGAATACCAATCTTATTCACCGAATTATTTGAATAGTGACAGTTTGATTAAAAATTACAAACAGACCAAAAAAAATGAAGCGATCCCATCTCACAAATTATAAAACAAACACTAATGACGTCGACCCCATAACATCTCCTCCTTTATGCGTCATTAAATCCAATCAACCGATAAAAGCCATCTTCTGAGAGTACAAAGATGTTTATTTGGCCAATCAAGAAGCGTTTCTCTGCCTAACATTAATCATGCCGATCTTGTGGAAGGGGGTTCTGTGAGACGTCTCTCTCTCTCTCTCTCTCTCTCTCTCTCTCTCTCTCTCTCTCTCTCTCTCTCTCTCTCTCAACAGCTGTTGCATCGTAATATTTACTTAATTATTTATACTTATAAAATTATTCTTAAAAAAGACTGGATACACACTTATTAAATATGAGTAAAATCATGGCAAACTTAAATAAAAAAAAATGAGAAATGACTGACCATCATATTAAACATAAATGGAATAACAAGTCAAAAGTCAGACAAGGTCTCCTTTTCTAACCAACAACAAATTAGTCATTCAGTCATTCAAACTTCATGAATATTATTCCCGTCAACTCCAAATAAGGCACAGGAGAAAATTAGAGTTGTTTGTAGATTTTAAGCAATGAAGGATGCCAAAAAACTCAAAGACTTCATTTTGTTGTAGTCTTTCTCTAAATATAGTCATTTCATAAACTGTATTGTATACAACAAATGGTAAACATTATAAGAATTAAAAGTAATGTAAAATATCTATTGCAAAAGTATCATATTTATGTATATAGAGTTAGACACTCACTGTATATGCTATGTAAATGTATCTTACTGGAAAAATTTATCGCTGAACTAAGAATTAATCTATAAAAAAAAACCATCCAATAATACGGCAAAATTTCGTCGCTCCAAATAACCTTGTTCATAAGATTTTCAGTCCTTTATTGTACACACATTAGTAGTTAATTCAAGAAATTTCTGATTTCCAGTACTTTATCGTAGCAACAATAGAAGTTCAAGAACTTTTTCGAATACAAAACTAGGTTTTCATATGTTGATTTGATCGATTTTTTATTTCTGGATAAAGTCGCCCCGTGGACAACGGCAAATCAGTAGCATTATAGAGAATACTTGATTGTACTGAAGCTCCGCATTTGGAAAGGAAAAGAATCAGGGATACCGGAATGAAAGGATGAACATCGAGGAGGAGGAGGAGGAGGAGGAGGAGGAGGAGGAGGAGGAGGAGGAGGAGGCTCCTGTCTAAAGTTGTTGTGCTGATGCCAATGCAAGGGCCAGATGGCTGCCTCCTCCCACGCATTTGGTGCAACTACAGAGAGGAATGCTGAGCACTCCCTCGTAGAGAAATCTCTTGAATTTCTACTAATGTGCCTACAATAAAGGACTAAAAATAAAAATTTCTTACATTTCTATTAATGTACCCAAAAGTACAGGAATGAAAATCTGAAATGTAATTTGCCCATCACTCCAGGCAATATCTTTAATTCTTCAGTTAAGGAAAAGAAAGTGCGAGGGCCTTCCAAACAGAATGCCTGATATGTATCACCATAGCAATACAGAGGTAGTGTAGGGAAACAAGAGGGCAAAATAAAATCAACAAGATATGTTTATCGCGAAATTTCCTTTATATACAATATCGCTTGAAAAATAATGCATGTTATAATGAAAATCAACTATATAACAATAAATGATACTGGCAGTAGTATTTCAGACCCTAAATGAACGTCACTGACTATGTCTTAATAAAAAGCAAAACCATTCTCGGTTTGTGGTCGAGTATTCATCCTAATAACTGTCACGACGTACTGCTGATGAGCATTTCTCTCATCAAGAGAATTCCTTGATCCTGAAGTGTGTGTAATTACGGCGTTCCTCTTCAGAGTCGTCAAGCAATGAGAAATAGTTTTCGTTGTCTTCACAAGGTATAAAAATTGGTGACGCTGATATTAGGATTGTGCCTGTTGTGAAAAATTTGGGTGTACTGATAGATTGTAATTTGTCAATGAGGGATCAAATAGGGAACACAGTGAAAGTGTGTAACTATCACCTAAGAAACATAGCAATTATTAGAAAATATTTAACCGAGGGCAGTACAAAAATTTTAGAGATGAGTCACGTAATATCAAGGCTTGATTATTGCAATTCTTTGTACTATAAATTGCCCAATACACTACTAAGAAACCTTCAAAATATGTAAAACCGGGCGGCTAGACTGATGAAAGGCATTAAACTTCGGGAGAGAATAACTCCTGCATTGATCGATCTACATTGGTTACCTGTTAAGGCTAGAACTGAATTAAAGATTTGCTTGTTGACTCACAAAACACTTACAAATGATAAGCCTAAATATCTTCGTGATTGCTTGGTCCCCTACTCTCAAGCTACTAGCTCTGCTGTAAGAGATAGACATGCTGATGACCCACAAAGAATATTCGAAATCAGTGTGAATCATGCTATAGGAGGAAGAACGTTTAGTTATGCTGCACCGAGACTCTTCAACGACCTTCCACTTGATGTCAAGAATAGCAAAAATGTGGCAGCTTTCAAGAAAAACCTGAAGACTTATCTTTTTAGAAAGTGTTATAATAGTGATTTGAAAACTATTAATCCTGAATACAAATGCTAGCGAAATAACTGGTAAGATACAGAGCAAAATATCAACTGGAAAGAAATTATTTTCACACACCAAGGCCCGCCTGAACAGACTTTTTGTGTCTGATGGAGGGCGAGGAATAAACCCCTAAAAGTAAAAGTAAAGTAAGGTGTGAATAATGCGGAAATTTATATCTGTACCTGGTAATACACTGCAATATATATATATACATATATATATATATATATATATATATATATATATATATATATATATATATATATATATATATATATATATATTTATATACATATATATATATATACACACACACACACACACACATATATATATATATATATATATATATATATATATATATATATATATATATATATATATATATATATATATATGTGTGTGTGTGTGTGTGTGTGTATTGGTAAAATATTCTTTTCAAATTCAATTCCTTGTTTAAAATCACATCATTTTTATTTCAATAAGAAGCTTAATGGTGCTCTTGTTCTTAAAAACATCATCTACCACTTTACAGCATTTTAATCTTAATAAGTAGCTTATTGGTGCTTTGTTTTTGAAAAAAACATGATCTATTACATTATGGTTTCATCTCCCTTCAACCTGTTTGCACAGTAACCTTCATTCGCGTTGGAGTATACACACGAACAGACACGCACAAGAGCACCCCAAAATATCGGGTCTTCTCTATATTATAAAGAAGTGTCTGGATACACACACACACACACACACACACACACACACACACACACACACACACACATATATATATATATATATATATATATATATATATATATATATATATATATATATATATATATATATATATATATATATAATATTTTGTATTCACATACATTATATATATATATATATATATATATATATATATATATATATATATATATATATATATATGTTCCTGTCACGCAATGGGCAAACACCGTAAATCAACGATATCCCACAAATAGCCCAAACTAGTGTGTTGTAGTTAGGAAAGGGGGAGGGGGTGGGAAGGGTTGAATCTGTGTGCGTGTTAGTGCATATTTATCAAAATATTAGGCCGTCATTTATGACGGCTTACGTACAATAGTATGTAATGTAGAATCACTAAAAGCTTAATCATGTTTGCCCGAACTAAGAAGAACATAGCAATGAAAGAATTTTGAGCACGCTAATTCATTTTATCTACCTTAACGGAATAATGTGCGATAATCATGAAGGCTTCAACATTGTCCGGCAGGGAGATGGCATGGGAACAAAGGAAAGGTACAGCGGACACCAGTTGCTTGGATGATATGTTAAAAAAGAAAATGAAAAATGCGTTAACAACTTTTCAAGACTTTTAGTTACATAAAAAAACATGGATAAAATAGTCACCAGAAATGAAGCGATCATTCAAAATAGTAAATTGTCGTTATAGAGTGAAATGGAAATGGGGGAAAAAAACATTGTGTAAGAGTTTAAAACTAACGAAGATGATGGAATAAAATACAACAAAAATGAAGGGAAATTTTGCAAAAACTCCATGACAGAGAGAGAGAGAGAGAGAGAGAGAGAGAGAGAGAGAGACTATACCTTAGTTCGAATATAGACATATGTCTAATATGTATATATATATATATATATATATATATATATATATATATATATATATATATATATATATATATATATATATATATATATACTGTATACACACAGAAAGAGCAGCATGGATACGAAAACATTGGACACGGCAGGACATGTAATGAGAATGGCAGGTAATAGATGGTCATTAATAATAACAAAGGGCCCCTAGATTGCAAAAGCAGAGAAAGGAAGAGATGACGACAGATTGACGAACTAATAAAGTTTGCAGAAGTGGACTGGCACGGAAACACCATAAAAAAACGAACGTGGAAGGGCATGCCTGATGCCTTTGATCTGCAGTGGACCAGTAACGGCTGGCAATGATGATGATAACGATGATATACTGTATAAGTTCAAGGAAGGAAAACTTGAAATCGTTGTTCCAGCGAGATAAAGGTGGCGTATGATTCAGAAAGATAAGAATTACAACAGACCCGATAAGGATGTATAGACCGAGCTATTTCTGATCACGCAATGTTTTGGTATTCGCACCAACCTCTTTAAAAGACAACGAGTTTTATTCCAGTACTTTAAATATGTATCGTAAAAAATACATTTGATCTTTACACAACTTCTCCACTGTAAGCCTACTTCATCTACACAAGAAGTAAATTTACACAAATTTCCCACTGTACTTCATCTACACAGCAAGTATTCAGAGAATTCCTAAAATCACAAAAATGTTGGAATGTTCCAAAAATGACACCATATATTTTGGGGAAAATAACTTCCACATAAAATCTAACAAATATATTCTTGGTCACTTTTATAATCCCTTGGGTCTTTTAATTCCCTAAATTCCAACGAGGAAATGCAATATTTTTCTAATTTCAGCCTGAAGAGAGAGAGAGAGAGAGAGAGAGAGAGAGAGAGAGAGAGAGAGAGAGAGAGAGAGAGAGAGAGAGAGAGAGAGAGAGGGGGGGGGACGAAAATAGAAGTTTTCCAGCATACTGCAAAAGTTATTGTTATTTTTGTGTGTAATAAAAGCCCAACCCAATTTTGTAAAGTGACGCCAGAGGATCAGGTTAAACCCCGGACCGACAGGACTCTTCAGGTAGATATTCCCCGTCTCAGAGAGATTTAATCTCACAAACACATTTTTCTATGTCCTGTGCATTCGTTTTTTCTCTTTTATATAAATAGTTTTCAGGTTAGAATAAAACAAAATCCCATTAAAATAAAATACTGTGGAATTCACCTCATACCAAGAAGGATAAACTAGAAAAGTTTGAATATTGTAGAAGTTCTGCGATGTGGAAATCTTTACCAAGCAGTTTGAGAAGAAGTTAAAAAGCAATATAATTTGACCTGTGAGGTATAAAGAAAAACAATAAATGCTTTTGGCACTGAGTTTTAAATCCAAATACCTAGTATAGGGTCAAAGTTATTTTTGCCAGTAAATCTTCACTAATATTTTCTTTACATACACACATATTTGCATATATACATACTGTATATATATATATATATATATATATATATATATATATATATATATATATATATATATATATATATATATATATATATATATATATATATATATAGTATTTATCCAGAGACTTCCTCTTTATCAAATACGGTGATTTTGAAACAATTTATGACCTCAACAGTGGCAAAACATTTCAGACTCCACTTAGAAAAAAAAGAAAAAAAAAGACATCAAACTTCCCAAATACATTTAAGCTCTGGAGTAGATTCAAACATTGATGGATTCGTTTACAATTGACCCGAGTCTAAATAAAGCCACTTGGAAGAGCTTTGTTGTTAAGGGGACAAATTCCTTTGTCGCTGCTATTGGTCATTGATTAAGTCAATAAGACTGTAGAGGATCTAAGGGACTTGGACTGAAAAAAAAAAAAAATAGGACTTGAATTTGGAAAACCTTTTAGCTTCTCAATTCTCCTTGATAAGGGGATTTAACCCTAAACATATATGTGGAGTGAATAAATAAGAGCAGAAGACAAAGGAGACTAATGTTAACCAATATTGATAGAGGTTACATAACTGAAAAAAAAATCAAAGCAGATTGACTTCAAGGAAGGTCCACTTGTGATCTTACTTTCGTCTTCTCATTGAGAATTCTTGCCGTCAGCATCAAATAAATAGAAAACTAAATTATGTCAATTTCAAATAATGTAACCAAAATAGCATCATCAATAAATGTAAGTTGATAATAATAATAATAATAATAATAATAATAATAATAATAATAATAATAATAATAATATGGGTACGTAAACTGGTAGGTGGTAGGCCGCGAGTCAACAATGTTACTAAAATATATCTCAGTGCTTCTAAATGCACAGAAAAAAAAAGCTTACCAGAATGAAACCAGCTTAATCGATCCTTCTCTTCTCAACTGTCGCAGATCCCGCCCAATGAGAATGGCGAATCTGGGTCTGGAAAGATTTCCAATCAAGGCTTTGTTCTAATTGAAGAAAATGGGGAGGATTAATAAACCCCAGAATTAATCCAATCGGAGTGTGAAGGGAAACGTTCTATCACATATATTTTTCTTTCTGAAATGTTGCGTATTTCTCAGACCATTAGGACAAATCATATTTCCTTTTCATTGGTTAAATAACGTAAAGGTTATCAAATAATTTTTCTCAATATTTCACATGAAACCTATAAGGTAAAGAAAATCATAGGAACAATAAGAAAATTTCCCCGATATATAATTTGTACATATACAGTATATATATATATATATATATATATATATATATATATATATATATATATATATATATATATATATATATATATATATCTTTCCGGTCATAGTCAGACATATAACTACTCGGTCCCTCCGCGTCCTTCAGGTAAGAGTGAGAGTTGGGTGCGTGTGCGTGTACTGTATATCTAAATATTTAGCCATCACTTACGCGGGGTCGCGTACACTAGTATCGTAATACCTAACTAGCCAATCAGTACCTTTCAAACCGCCCATTCTTTGATAACTCTGCGATAATACTTCAAAATCTCCAAGACATCCACTTTCGGATTATTGTAGTCCAACTGTATTCTACCACAACATTTCAGAGGAAACAAAGCCGAAATTCATTTCAAACTAATCTCAGAAAGTAATTCAAAGGCGATCATATTCTTGTAATGATTACAAATAGCGTAAACAAGTGATGTTGCTCTTACCATAAATATTACTTAATCATAAATGTCATTTAATCATAAACGTCACAAATAAAGACTAAATATCTAAATAAATATGCAAACACACACGCACTTGCACGAACATCCCTATCACCAAGGTACACACCTCTCTCTCCTCCAATTCCAGAGCAAGGTAGAGCTGTGCGTGACAGGAAACAAAGGTAGTAGGTTGGCCAGGGCACCAGACACCTGTTGAGACACTGCCGCTTGAGTTATACATTGGATCCTTCTCTCTAGTTACGGCTCACTTTCCCTTTGCCTACACTTACAGCTACACTTTAACCTATCAGACACCATTGGCTATTGTTCCGCCTTTAACTCGCTCAGACACATTGCACATGAGAGAGAGAGAGAGAGAGAGAGAGAGAGAGAGAGAGAGAGAGAGAGAGAGAGAGAGAGAGAGATTAGGGCTAAACGTTACTATTAGTAATATCCTACAGTCACTGATGATTAATGTTCAGTATAGAAAATGTATACATCCTTGAGAGAGAGAGAGAGAGAGAGAGAGAGAGAGAGAGAGAGAGAGAGACTGTCACACTAAATTAAATAATATATCAGATTTAAAAAAATGGCCTACTTCCATTAATCTTATCCATTCAAAAAGTTCAGATTCACCATTGGTAAAACTATGAACATAGAATAGATTTTTGATTTTGTAGCCGGTAATGTTCTCCAAAACAAGTCCATCAACAAATTTAAATTTTAACAAAAAGATAATTAGCACCCGGTCTTACCTATATTGTTACTTTAAAATACTACTATCAAAAATTGCTATATAACCTCAATAAGGAAAATATTGAATTAAATCCTTTATTCGATGAAATTTAACTTGAGATATTCCCACTCACCTCCACCTGTCTAAAGAACATATTGCTGACCTGTCAATTAGACAACGCAAGACAATAAATGCAATAAAAGCCGACGGCCAAAACACAAACAAGAAAAAGATTTTCGGCAAACACTTCGACCCCGATGAGATTCTTCTACACTTGCAGCCCTTTGATAACGACGCTTTGCTAAGCAACTCGACTAACGATTTAAAGGTTTAAAGGCCACTACATCAACGGCATATTGTATCCTCTTCAATGTCTCACCCTAATAATGCATATCATCATGAGAATTATGTCATGCTGCATTCATTAAGAGGCTTCAGGTTTAACTTTTATGTAACTGTCGACCATGGAGAAAAGAATCTCGTTTGTCTATACACATTTTCTTCAAGATAACTGGGGGGTAAATAAGTATAAAGATTTCTACATAATACAAATCTTTTCAAAATTAAAATACAAAAAACGACAAAAAGTCTCAAAATCCTGAGCCAAACACTAACGACCAAAGGAAGGATCCCCAAAAAACTCCTCAATGCGGACGTGAACACAAAAACCAAAACGCCATATTACAGACTCACCCTTTTGCCATATATCTTCGGTTCCTTTCAATCCAGAAATCAATATCCTTTCTCTTTCAGGGTTGGTTGGGAGAAAGGGAACGTGTGTTCCATGGTATGAGATTCGCTGTTCCATGAATACAAAGGTCTTCTTATAAAAGGGATGTTTCATAATAGTTGGAATTGATAAATTGCTGAATTGATAAACGTTAAACTTGAAAGAGTCTGTTTTCATGGTGTTGGTGATTAGTATGGAAATTAAGACATTTAAACCAATATGAAATCGAATGTAGTTCAATAAACTAAATTTGATTGGTAAAATTATAATACTTGCAAACAAAAAGTTTGAATTTTCCGAAAGCGAGAGAGAGAGAGAGAGAGAGAGAGAGAGAGAGAGAGAGAATTCCAAATTGTCTATCCCGATTTTTCACTTTAGGATATTTGGTTCTGCTAACCTCTGTATCACCATTGGAATGTCCACGTTTCTATATCGGTAAAATTTCCGAAAAATCTTCCTGGAAAAGATTTGCAAAATTATTTCGTTCTTCAACAATAATTGCAAATGGATAGTTTACCGACTCTTTGCAATTCAACATGCGCTCTCAAAAAGCATTTAATACAAAACAACAATTTTTAAGTGAATCCCAAATTATTACTCTTCCGACGTTAATATCGTACACATTTCTAATGCGAAAACACCACGGAAAAAGCGACAATATATAAATAAATAATTTTTCTTCCATTCCATTTGACTGATCATAAAGAAATGACGTGTGAAATTTTTAATTGAATCTAACATCTAACCCAAATTCTGTAAACATTTGCAAGTTGATTTTTGGTTAAAAAAAAAATCAGGAAAAAGATGTCCACTAAGCTCTTAGAATTCCAAATCCCCTTTTCCAGCAGAGATGAAGTGAAATGATTGTGCATTTAATATGTTCTTTTCGGTGTGTGTGTGTTTGTGTGTTGTGTGTAAGATTAAATCTGTTTCATCTGACAGATGGCGGCCGGAGAAAAATAATAACAATAATTAGTAATACAATTACCCAAAAACATTTACTCATATATAACACATATAGCCGTTTTTAGTTTACTGCAGGAAAAAGGTATCAGAGATGTCATTATTCTTATCTGGAACTTGTCTAAAGAGAGATACATATTATCATTACTTATATGATTGTTGATAAGAAGAAATTTGTATTTAGGAACACCAAGTCCTGACTGAATAATTCAGACCCACGCTTAGTAAAATTAATTTTTTTATCTCCCGTGAGAGAGAGAGAGAGAGAGAGAGAGAGAGAGAGAGAGAGAGAGAGAGAGAGAGAGAGAGTGTGTGTGACCCTATATCAGGTGTTTTATTAATATCACCTTATTCAAAGATTGATTAGGTTGCCTAGCGTCGCAACTACAAAGGTCATTGACACTAGGCGGCGTCATAACTGCCAGGGTCACTGACGCCTCAAGGTAGAATGAAACGCAGTAAAGAAAAGAGTATTTAATCATCATATCATATCCCTGAAGACGGAGAGGATTTTGGAACGTTCAAGTCAAAATAATTTTTCCAACTGAAAATTTCTGAGGTCATTATGTAAATTTTTAAGAAATTAGACATCATTGAATTTATATACGCTTATTTTTGGAATTAGAATTACTTTCGTAATAAAGAAACAAAAATATTTTTCTAAATGATTCCCAATTGTAATTTAAATGAATATTTAGTGTTATCAAGTTGAATTTTTTTTTCTTTATATTTCTCTAATTCTGCCTTATGTCTCCGGAAGAGTTCTTCAAGATTTCCTTTGGAACTCCAGAAGAAATTCGCTCGGAAGTGATTGATACAAGACTTCCTTCATTACTTTGAACGTATAATTTCGTGCAATAGATTTTAATTTATAGAAGTAAATATTGATAGATATAATCAATATTAGTTTTATCTGAAAGTAAAACTTGTTTTGTTATTAAAACTATTAATAAATAAAATATTAATGTCTACTGACTCAAAATATTGTATAACATTCTCCTTATCATTTGCTTCAAGTTTTTATTCTTATAACATCAATAAAGTCTTCTTGCTTTTCAGGGATATGAGAGAATGATTAGATAATATTTTCGCTCTCTGTCTGTACATCGTTTTCTTGCTGCTCCATCATCATCATCATCAAATTATACTTCACAAATTGTTGAGGTTATTCCTTTACGCTCAGTTCTATTTTCTTTATTAGAAATATACTACGATATTTAAGCTGTGTGTGTATATATATATATATATATATATATATATATATATATATATATATATATATATATATATATATATATATATATATATATATATATATATATATATATATATATGGTCGTCGAAGCTGTCCTAGTCAAAGTCACCTATTCTAGATTGAATTTCTATGAAAGCTCAGACTAAAATCTCACAATATCGCCAATCTTCAGGGGCCAGCGTGGAGATGAAAAATGGCCGGGCGTTCAAGTAAAAACTCGATGTAGTTGCCCTTCATCTCTACGCAAGACGCTATCCTTCAACAGTGTTTCCATGAAGCTACTTTTTGGGAACTAATAGATAATGCAAAGACGGATGTGATCACAGAATTGAAAAGCCTCCGACACCATCCCTTCACCTCATTTCCCTAAAATGGAAATATATAATTATGGCCTTCTTTTCGTTAGAGAAAAATGAAAGGAAAAAAAGGCGAGATAAAGTTGTTGGTCACTAATAGAAACTGCATCGGTAAACCAATCGGAAAAGGAGTATTACAATAATACCTTGCAAAACGAAGGCAAAAAATAAACATTTTCGAAAACAAAAAACATGAAAGGTTTATAAAGATTCTCTAACATTTGTTTTCTCCAAGAAAAAGAAAAAAAAGGACTTGGGATAAAAGCTTAAAAGGCCCAGTCTCTGCTATTACGATTTAACGTGGGTATCATTGTAATTAATTAAGAGAAAATATAAATCAATTTTGAGCGACCACTTACTTAAACAATTGCTTACTTGAATACATATAAAAAACAATCTTGAAGGGCTGCAATATGAAATGTAATCAACTGAACATCAATTGATAATGTCTTTTAATGCAATGATTCCAACTTAAATTTGAAATACTTTATATAAATATGAGTGGGGATACATTAAAGTGGTGAAAGGGTTTGTGTATCGCCATGATCAGCAAAGTTATACTAGTTGGGGACACTCAAACTAGGTTGGTTTGCTGCTTAAATAAGACCTTTTTTTTTGCTGATACCTTTATAGTTAATTGGTTAAAAAAAATATTAAAATTAAGATATGATTACTTTTAGTGGTAAATACTGTAAATTCTTTGTAAGTCTACAAAAACAGTGTAACGTGAATATATAGTTTTCGATATTTTCTCCTATTATGCAATTAAAAAAATAAATACCACTTTAAATAATATCATATCAAAGAGAAAAACCTTTCGGAAAGATATTGTATTACAATGTAAGATCCAGATACAGTATACAGTTGGACAATGGAGTTTCTGGTACAACTTGCTTCAAGGACGTTCACCCTATCAAACCCTTACTTCGCGGCGAGTAACTAAAAATATAATTTTGGGAGATATGGCAGAATTGGTGACTTGGGTAAACACAGGAACTCTCTGTGGAGTAAGGGTGTGGTTGGGAGCACTTCCTCGGGGCGAGGCGTACCAGGAATTTCTGCGTCCAATTGTACCTTTGAACAACTATTTCATCATGGAGACTATCCATTTTCGTTATAGGGGTTGTATCCGTGGGGAACTGTATGGGTAAATCAATCGCCATTTTGTCATATTCTTTACGAATGTGTTCGTATTGAATGGTGATAATAGTGTGGAGCAAGAGAGGTTGAAAGAATTGGAACAGTAGACACAACAAAATTTTATAATGGTTAACATTGGTGAAATTTAGATGGCGTTGTAATTTTGGCTGTAGATTAAAAAAAGGCGATTTTTTCGCTTGTTTAACAAACGAGATGTAGAGAAACAAAGTGTCTTCTGGGGAAGATGATTGGTGTTGTGTGTACAGCTTCTTAATTTGGGAACCACAAGAATAGGCAAGAAATGGATGGTTGACGTGCTGCTAACGATCGGTACGTGCTGTAGTGTGAAAAATGATTGATGCTGTGATAGTTTCCGCTCAAAGGTTTATTGTTGTTCAGCTTGAGCTTGAACATAGTTATTGATATGGAATCCACCCTACTTAGAGACTAACTTGTATCCAAACGAACATTGCTTATGACAAATGCATCTACCCAGGGCTGAATTTGAACATGTGCCGTTTTGACTTCCATACCCAATGCGATATTGACATGTTGGTGTTATTGGAGATTGCTTGGCCCTTCCGGCCAGATAGGGCTTCTTGCAATTTTGTAGCCCCTAAGTGTTGAGATCTATTTTTTTCAGGTGATAAAAAGGATAAAACTACAAACTTTATTTATTGGAGATTGTCTTTTTCATTCTTAAATTTAAGGTGCCCTTTGCCTCTCTTAAACTGTTGACTAATCCTTTCAGCCATCAAAGGAGGTAGAGTTTGATTTCAATTCTCATGCACATTTTCACTTCGAGAATTAATTGTTTTGACTTAAACTCTTTATTAACCCATTTTCACAATGACACTCCGTACACTGAGTTTGTGGAATAACATGTGCCGAGAGAGAAAGTTCACGTGAACAAGAAAAAGTTCACGTGAAAAGACAACTACCTTCATCTGCATTCGAACTTTACCCTCCTCCTGGATCTAATTTCAGAAGCGTCAGTTGACTTTAATCAGTCAATCCATATCCATCGCGAAAGCTAATTGCTAAGTTTGTGACAAATAACCGTTTATGAGAGTTTTGCCACCAAATTACTAAATTCAAATTCTCTCTGATTTAGAAATAACTCATTGCTTGTACCCATAGTGCAATTTTATGTTTAGGACATCTGCCTTGGACGGGATTCGGACATATGCCTTTTGAATTTTGATACAGAGGAGTCAGTCGAGTTATCCATTCAGCCATCATGAGAGATTGCGTTGAATTCTGTAGTTGCAATTACTGGCGATGAATCTTTTGTGGAAGTTTATGTACTGCTTTTCATCCTTGATTCATGTGTTGAACTATAACTGTGTTCATTTCCGATATAATTTGCTTTCCTCAAAAATCACCAACATTTAGAGGGAGCGTTCTAATCAAAAAGATAAACAAACAAAAAGAATTCACTAGTTTGTTTTGTTTTTGTTTATTTACTTGCTTGTTTAATTATTAAAGTGTTGAAGAGGACACTACAGAATTTAACGGGTGAGGTTTGTGCAGGGAAGGGTAAGAGAACTTGAAGGTTATGATAGTTGCATCCGCCGACATCTCCCCTATATAAGAAAGATTAAGTGTCTGGATACACATAAATTATATTTCCTGTCACGCTGAGTGGTATGAGCCAGTTGGTCTCTCCCCTGTTCCTAGGGTAGGGGACAAAGGGAGTAGTCATACCTTGGTGAGGGTGTTACTCCAAGAGGTACACTCGGAAACTACAATTTCCCTCAAATTGCCCAAATAACCATGTTGTAATTAGGAATGGGGGAGGGGGTAGAAAGGGTTAAATCTGTGTGCGTGTGTGTCTGTATTCTAAAACAATTTTAGCCGTACTTTTTTACGGGTCATGCACGCTAGTAGAGAGAGAGAGAGAGAGAGAGAGAGAGAGAGAGAGAGAGAGAGAGAGAGAGGCTATACAGATAGTATCACATTATCGCATAGCCTTCCATACATAACATTAACAATTTTAAACGTAATCTGTTTGAATAAAGGAATGAAGTAGTCAGATACGAAACTGTCATCTTTTCTCTGAGCTCAGGAGGAAAGTCAGAATCCTTCGAGAGCTTCTTTGGCGTTTTCATTTCACCGCTGCCAAACCAAAGTCTTCTCACTGTCAACATATTTTGTGGCGTCCAAAATGTAATTTTATTACTGTGGTTTGGTGGGATATTTTCTCGATGGGACTTACGTGATGTTGGTGATATTAATATTACTAACTGTTGAGGCTGTAATTAAATTTTAAGCGGTGTTATGTAATTTTTAAGTGATGCAGTTTTCTCTGGATGTATAAAATCATTCCTGAAGCCAATTTTTTTTTATTCATTGTATTGCATTATGGAGAAAACTAAAATATGGCTGAGCTGTATGTCCGTTGTTGACCTTCATAAAAGGAGGTATATTTATTCTCTCTTAACATAAAGGGGATTTTTCACTAATTTACATGAAATAAGCGTATAGTGATTCAATTTGAAATACTGTTTTACTTGAAGAATCGTATTTCTTATGGTGTAAATAAAAGCCGCATTAAATACACTCAACAAATTACACTTTGTAGACAAGAGTTTAATTATGGCCATTGCGATCTCAATACGTCTGCTCTGCCGAATTGGCCATTGTAGGTTTTGGCTTATCCTTATTAAGAATATATTTTTGTAAATTATTTTAGTAAAAAATGTATGGTAAATTTAGTTAAATCTTAACATAATTGTAACAAAGTCTCTCCTATTAGAGTGTGATAACACCAAGTCATGTGGTTATTTCATGAACTATCCAAAAGAGAAAGTGAGAAGGATATTACGCATTTTCAAGTTTGTTATCGTTTCATATGGGTCAGTAGTTTTTACATGATTATACGCATGTGTACTAAGTTTGTGCTTACATGTTGTTTTATCTTTTCTTCTGGCTTACTTCTAAATTTGATATTATTTGATAAAATAATTATTTCATTGTCTTAATTTTTCGAGGTAAATTGCATCAGGTTTTGCCTAATTACATTTTCTACCACTAAATCAACGCAGCATTTCTCAAAGTTTCTTTCAATAACAATACTTTATATTTTTTTAGTTCCGCCTTTCTATCTATGTTACACACACACATACACACACACACACACACACACACACACGCATATATATATATATATATATATATATATATATATATATATAGCTTCGTTGATCATACACACACA